>NC_054398.1:12005767-12358267 GCF_017976425.1 Toxotes jaculatrix
GACAGAAACTTCACAGCTTGGCCTCTTTTTTCATCCCACACAATGGAGAGCTACACTGTTTGCTAAAGTTTCTGCACCAGGAGCTGGACCAAGGAGCCAATCTCTTTGGACAAAAAGAGAGGAAAGGAAGAAGGAGGGAGTGGAGAAGAGAAAGAGAGTGAGAAGGAGAGAGGATGGGTGGGTGGGTGGGAGGATGGATGGGGGGAGACTGTTGATATAGAGAAAAAAAAACGTAATACACCTGGATGTCATAAATGGATGGCTTTCAAAGCTTTTATTTTCCACTCAGACCTCCCTGTGGACACATCTATGAGACTCTTGTGTTGTTCTGCTGCCAAACTTTATTAAACACTTGATCATAATACACTGTAAATACACTGTGCAAGAACAGAATTTTCGGTTAAGTAATGTTAGTTTCCTATGATAGTAGAATAGATAGAAGTATTTTCTTGCACTGAGTAAAACATACACACGTTAGTATTTTATAAAGATCTTGTTTCCATCTCCTTTTCTTTTCTTCTCCACTTTTACAGATTACTGAATTGAGGCAGAGATGAATTTGATAAAACTCCAAAAACAAAAAAAGTTCAACCTCTTTCTGTGCAGTTACAGCGCACTGACAACTTTTTTCTCTCCTACAATGAACAGATCATAAGGCAACAGTTTCCAGCATTAACTACCAGAAGACTGGGGACAAGAGGGCAGTCCAAGTAAGTTGGTTTAGTTGGGACATACAGGAAAAAAAAAAATTAAAAAAGAAAAGTTCTCCTTCTAATTTGCTGGAAATCTACACTAACTCTTGTAAATTCATAAAAAATACTGGATTGAAGTCAGTTGATGAAACAGCCTTATACTGTGTATTTACATAAAATCTGACTAAAATTTGTATTTTTTCGCTCACAGTTTTGAATACTAGTACTACTTGTAATTAATGAGGGAAGAATAAACTATGCACCGTCTGTTCTCCTCAGGTACCACTACTACGGCATAGCTGTGAAGGAGACCTCTCAGTATTATGACGTGATGTACTCCAAAAAGGGAGCGGCGTGGGTGAACGAGACGGGGAAGAAAGAGGTCACGAAGCAGACAGTGGCGTATTCACCACGCTCCAAACTGGGGACGCTCCTGCCAGAGTTTCCAAATGTCAAAGACCTAAATTTGCCCGCCAGCCTGCCAGAAGAGAGGGTAAATAGGAGTTTTAAAAGTCCATCCTAACGGCCCCCCCACCCCTCTCGTCCCATCTCTCTCTGCCATCTCACCATCTCTGAGCCCCCTCTGGCTCTTTTATCTGGATTTTCACTGGGTTTGCGTTTAGAGAAGGACCCTGAGGATTTATATGCTGGCTCCTCACTAACTCTTAATCTTTTGGGGGAGATAATAAGATCTAGCAATGGACAAAGGACAGGCACTAGCTGTCCGGCTTTTAAAGAGGGGCCATGATTTTAAATGGTTTGTGTTTTGCTGATCTCTAAAGCTTGTTTTATATTGCCCTGCTCCAGCCTAGACCCGTTACATGTATTTATTGGTTCACATGCTTTGTTTGAGATTTATTTTCTTGTTTTTGTACCACTTTTTTTTTTTTTTAGTTTCTCCAAAAGAGAAAAAAAAGTTTGTGATGCAATTAGATTAATACTCTGTTGTTGCCCACAGGTGTCAACCTTCATCATGATGTACAGAACGCACTGTCAGAGGATACTGGACACTGTTATTCGAGCCAACTTTGATGAGGCAAGGCTTCCTCTGTTTGAAACCTTTTATTTTTTTTAAGTTAAATTCTGTTTTACCGAAAATCCAAATGTGTTACAACAAAAAAGTTTGATTGTATGTAACTAATAGCTTCACCTTATAAAAGTGTTAAACTTTGATCTCCTGTGTCTGTGGCGTCTGCAGGTCCAAAGCTTCCTGCTGCACTTCTGGCAGGGCATGCCGCCCCACATGCTCCCTGTCCTCGGCTCCCCAACGGTGGTGAACATAGTCGGTGTTTGTGACTCCATCCTCTACAAGGCCATCTCTGGGGTGCTGATGCCCACCGTCCTGCAAGCACTGCCTGATAGGTGAGTCATGTTGTAGCCTTCTCTCACACTGTGAGTGAGCTTTGTACTATTTTCCTGTCTGTTGTTACTAAAACTGGACAGGTGGTCTGTTTTTCACTGTTCTCTTTGAACAACAAATCTTTATTTTTATTTGTGTAAACACTGTGAATTAATCCTGCTGCATTATCATTTAGTTCAGTTTACCAAACGTTTTACTGTGCTATACTGCTATATAGGTATTATTTTATGGGTCTGTTATTCTGGAAGACAAAGTCTTCTCACAGTTCAGTATCCCCTGCCAAATAATCTACATAAACATTCACATTAGAGCTGCTGATTGGCTGTCTGGAAGAGTGCTCACCTTGTGTTCAATCACCTAATATATATGAAAATTAAAGAAGTCATTCTTCTTTTTCAAAAAACTGTGCTTAAAGGGTTTGCAGCAACATTTTGTATCAACTTTACTCTGACAGGTAACAGTCTACAGCGGAGTTGGGAGAGTTCAAAACCTTGCAAAAAATGTGAGAGCTCTGAATTTTGGTCTGGATTTTTAAGCACAATTAAAAAGATAGTTTAAGAAGAAGAAATTGAATGTGCGGGTGAAATTATTAGTCAGTTAATCAGTTGATAAATTCAATGAATTGTTGAAATGATTTTCCGGCTCCAGCTTCTCAAATGTCTCTTTTTCTCTGTCACATAAAAAAAAAAAAACTCAGCTCAAAGTCCACTTACTGGCTTATTCTATTGCTTTTCACCGCATTTCAGTATTCCTTAGACTGAGCTTGCTCAGTTGAATCTTTATGATTTTTTTTTTTTTTGGATTTCATAGACCAAACAAATGATTTAATGAACACCACAGATTATTTAATTAGGAATAATTACCCCGATTAATATATATTCAAAATAATTGTTAGTTGCATCCCTAACTGATTTAAATTATGAGATTGGTTTCTGAGGCATTTATTGTGTTTCTCTTTTCCATCATTTACACAGTTTGACTCAGGTTATTCGAAAATTTGCCAAACAGCTCGACGAGTGGCTTAAAATAGCACTTCACGACCTTCCTGAAAACCTCAGAAACATCAAATTTGAATGTAAGTATGAAATCCACGGTTTTCTCTTTAAGAAAACACATTTCTTCTACATTTTTATTTTTAAAAAGAGGACATGTAAATGATGATTTGCAAGAGTAACTGCATTTTTACTCCTTTTTGTTTCCAGTGTCGAGGAGATTTTCTCAGATTCTGAAGCGGCAAACATCATTAAACCATCTTTGTCAGGTGCCTATCATGGAGTGTTTTTTTAATAAAATCCATATGAACAAACACAGCTGATAAGGGATATGGGTATGCTTCTGTAAGTAATATTGTTGATATATCTGTCCCCCAGGCGTCTCGGACTGTGATAAACAGTGCCGACATCACCTTTCAAATGCTGGAGGACTGGAGGAATGTGGACTTAAACAGCATCACCAAGCAGACACTTTACACCATGGAGGACTCACAAGAGGAGCACAGGCAGCTTATTATCCACTGTAAGTCCATGCAGTTAAACTGAGTCCACTCTAACACACCCAGCCGCGCAGAGAATTACACTTCACTTCCACACAAACAACACACTGTGGGGACAATCATTCCCACGACCAGCAGAGTCACAGCATTAATGATGGAGACCAAAAGGTTAAATAAGTTCACTCTCCTCTGAAACACCCTGTGGAGCATCTCCAATCAACGGTCCTGATGGGATCAGAGGTCACCAATACGTAGAAGATGTCACATAAAGATGCCGTTTGCATCCAAAGCTTTGTCGTTTTTTTTCCTGTGATGTCAAATCCAATGTAATCTGACATTCTGACTCACGTCACAGTGTATCAAGAGTTTGACCGTCTTCTGGAGGAGCAGTCTCCGATCGAGGCGTACATCGAGTGGCTGGACTCGATGGTGGACCGCTGTGTCGTCAAGGTCAGACAGAAAATGCTTTTATCCGCTCATTTGATAAAACAACTCTTTAAACATGGTCTGACTCAGCACATTTTTTTCATAAAGTATCTTAAGTAAGTTCAAGTTGCACAGGTGAAGTTTAAATGTTGCCCGTGTTTGTTTCTTAGAAGAGATTTGAACTACATGTGTGAAGTATTTACACAGCAGATCATTTCCCCCTTAAAAAGACACCTGCTGCTGAAAGCCACTCGTCTCTGCGTGTCTTTCTTACTCAGGGGCACTTACGCTGCAATCCTCCCAGTTAATGATGTCTTCAAGCTTCCCATTTGCGTCCATTATGGCCAGATATGGGCTTGTAAAATTTGGTCGCCCTGGCAACGTCTTGGACTGCCCAGACAATAGTTCAATAGGAAGGCGTGTCCCCGGGGGCAAATTAAATAGTTGACTTGTTGACATGTTTTTCGTTCCTGAGGGTTAAGCCCCAATACGGACCCAGGGGTTAATTCTACCCCGGCATCCCCACCCTTCCCCCTCTTTTCTCATGGAAATGTTCTCTCTAGGTGGCAGGGAAGAGGCCCGGGTGCCTGAAGAAGGTGGCCCAACAGTTCCTGCTGATGTGGTCGTGTTTCGGTACCAGAGTCATCCGGGATATGACCCTCCACAGCGCGCCCAGCTTTGGTGAGCTGCTGATACTTGGTCATCATTCTTTCATGCAACAGATAGGAAGTACACAACCTTGCCTTATTTACAAGGAACAATTTGTACTGAGGATGTTTATCTGACTCTTACTGGAAAAAAAACTGTAACCTGTTTTGAAAAAGCTTTAAAAATTAATAAAATCATACAAAACATTTATTTCACATTCCTAATCCAGGGATGTCCATATGAAAAGGCCCAGGTACTCAGACAACTGTCATATTTATGTCTGGTGTTTGTAGGTTCTCATCCCATATCAACACTGATGACCAAAACTGGTTTAAACTCAGAAATGATCTATGTAAGGGCTCAGTGCAACCAGATAAACATTTCAAGATTCCTCTATGATTCTCAAATAAAAAGAGAGGAGGAACAAGTAAAGTATCTGTTGTTTTAATAGCTTGTTGTGCACGACCAAGGTTTGCAATAAGTGAAGAGCTGTGAAAATGAAAGAAAAGAAAATGACTTCTCTTTCCTGTACTTGTGTCCTTTGACCCTGTCTGTGAATATCAAAGACACAGCTGGTTGCAGTGTTTTGATAAAGCAGGTCTCTGTGCACAAACAGCTAATTAACAAAAGCCACCCCTCCCCTCTCCCGATGTGTTTGCCCGTCTTTTCCCATTTTATGACCAGTCAGTATTACAGCCCCGATCCCCTGAATAGCCACAAGTGTTTATTATGCGCACGGCAGCAGCGGTGATCGACACAATGACACAATTGTGACGCTCCCTCACATGGCTCATCTTCCGTGCGACCCCGGGGTCAGCTGACATATTTCTGGCACTGAGTCGGTACACGGAAACAAGCGCGCTCGCTTCTTTTGAATAACTGCAGCCGTCCTGCCGGTCTGCAGGATGTGATGTCATCAAACAGATGCTTTTAGAGATGCTTCAGTCTTAATGGTCATCATCATTTTTATGTCTTTCCCTGAACAGGCATCTTTTTTTTTTCTTACACAACTGAGCCTCACGTCATCAAGTCATTGTTTAACTCAGTTAAATTCCATATAACTTCATAGGTTTTTGGTGGAAATAACACTCATTTCTCCTGTGTGTTTGTGTGCAGGATCCTTCCACCTGATCCACCTCATGTTTGATGATTATGTGCTTTACCTGCTGGAGTCCCTGCACTGCCAGGAGAGGGCCAACGACCTCATGAGGGCCATGAAGGGCGAGGGCAGCACAGGTGAGGCCACTACCTGTAGGTCTAATCGATAACTAATTACAGTACATCTGCAAAAATGTCTTGTGTAGTAGTTACTACTTCTTTATCAAGAAGTTAACTTGCCTGATTATGTATGAAATTTTCCAGGTGTACTGATTTTTATTTGGATCTTAAAAGTAATTATTTATGTGAAAATCTCAAACATTCTGGTTCCAACTGTGGGACGATAAACTTAAACACTTTGGATGTGGACTGCTGGTCAGACAAAACAAGCAATTTGAGGACATCACCTTGGGCTTAAGGAAATTATGAATTATGAGGGAACTTCAATTATGTATTCTCTATCAGGCAGATAATATTATTCTTCCTTTGTATAAAATTGTCTAATGGTCTGTCATCTCTTCACACCTTCAGCAGAGAGAGAGGAGGAATTCACGCTGACAGAAACCACTCCCACCTCCCCGTCCCCCGGTTCCTACTCTCCTGCCCGGTCAGTCCACTCCGTGGGCGTCTCGTCGGCCAGCTCCCCCACAGCTGCTGTGTCCCCAGAGTACACTGGAGTCACCACCACCACAGGTGAGACAGGCCTCACAGTCACACACTCATGCAAATCTTATATAAGCAGGGTTTAATAGCTTTTAGCACACATAGTTTCTCTGCGCCAACACATTTGTCTCTGTGTCTATATATGTGTCTACCAGGCGCTGTTCAGTCATATACCTGGTCCCTTACATACACAGTGACAACAGCAGGCGGCTCCGGTCCAGAGGCCGGACAGCAGCTGTCTTGTATGAGGAGCAGCGCTCCAGTCCCGCCTCCATCCTCCGCACACCGGATGCCGGTCTACACCCACAGAGAGGAGCATGGGTAATTATGATTTTTACAATTACATACGTTTTCAAGGCATTTTGGAAACATTTAAATTTTGTTCAATCATTTATTTAATTTTCTACTGCGTTGTAGGTATACTGGTAGTTACAACTATGGCAGCTACGCCAACCAGCATCCTCACTCGATCCAGAGCCAGTACCCGAGTCTGGCCCATGAGCCAGCGCTCCCAGCCCCCCTCCACTACTCTGCCTACCACCGCTCATCTGCACAGGTCAGTCTCGCACACCCAAAAGACAGGTTCAGTGGCATTTTAAAGAATAGAAGTATTATGAATATTATGTTGTAAATAAGGGAAACTCAAAAATTTACATTCAGGAAACTAATCTTTGAAAACATACAAGATTTGCTGCTGTATTTGGATAAATAACCTGTGTATATGTAACTCTTTAATAATAAGAAAAGAAATATAAGAATAAAAATAATAATATATAAGAAAATAATCATTATTATTGTTTAACGTTAACATATGAGCTACATTTTGACGTTGCAGCCAGTCCAGGTGGAGCTAATTTTATCTGCTTTACATACTACTGCATGGTTTATCTATAACAGTTTATCATATTTCATTAGATCTTAGTGGAATATTAATCTGCAGAGTAACTGTAGTAGTTAGGTAAGTGTAGGAGATATTCCCTAGAGTACAAATACCTCAAAACTCTACTTAAATACAGTACTTGAGTAAAGGTATGGAGACACTTTCGTCTGGCGAGAGTTTATAGTCAAAGCTGCAGATTATGCTGATGACTGTAGGAAGGGATGAAACACATGATGAGTCACATTATTCAGAAAGCACAAACATGCATTCATATGATGTTTGCAGTAACGTGAATGTTCTAAGCTGTAACTGATGAGTAAACATTAGGCAGCCACAGTACAGAGCTATGCTATGCTATCCTGGGTTATGTCGGCTGTTGAGATTGCAAGAGGAAAACAAATAGCATAAGTGCATAAATATACCCTGAAACACGGCAGTATGTATAAAAATATATAAATTGTAATAAACAATCCGTGGGAAATCTTGAAGTTCTTTTTTGCACACCAGCAGCTCATGTGCTGATGATTTTTGGGTAAGAATATCCTCAGACCAGCGTCACAAACTCTGAACTGCCCTGTAAAGACAGAACATTTATATTTATGAAAGGGGGTTATTCTGATGAGATGGACTTGCTGATGTTACAGCTAATGTAGCGACTGGTGTGAGTTTACTCTTTTAATGGTAATTTCCTGTCAAGGGTCCTCCAACCTCCACTGGCTTTACAGTGGGAGGAGATCAGCTGGGCCTCAGCGCTCACAGTGTTTCCCCGAATCACGCTCCCCACACAGCGGAAGCAGACAGTGAAAGGTGGCTCAGCCAGGGCCAAGAGGGGCCCTGGCCTGTTACTCCTCTTTCCAGCTCTCAATGGTCTCTTCATCTGTTTGAGCCAGTAGCCACAGAGGAGGGCAAGGGGGCGTTTATTAAAATATTGTTATTCAATGGTCTCTTTTCTGCTTGTGAACAAGAGGCAGCTGAGCCGTCTGTTCTGCTCTCTGACCTGCACTGACTGTCTTTTTCCATGCCATGATCCCTCATAATGGAATCAACTGTCGTGTTTATATTTAGTGAGAAAAGGGAAAAGGGTCCTACTTCCACTTTTTTTTTTTTTTTTTACGCCTGTCTGAGCTTAAATCGGGCACAATGCCGGAGCTTTGTATGTGTGAGAGGTCGGAGATGGAGCTGAAGCGAGCAGAAAACTGTGCCGGATCCACATCTGTCCATAATATTTTCATCAACAGGCAGATTTCATCAGTGCTGTTTGGGGTCAGTCACCATAGGCAACAAAAATAACACAGGAAAACCACTTTTTCAGCTAATGTCTAATTTTCTTAAGTGGCTCCATTTTCTATTTTGACCAGTGTGATGCAACTTGTGAAGCAATTTCCCCTGACAGGAAATTACCGTTGGCAGGGTCACTTCGCACCCAATGCTATATGGTTAACACAGCAATAAATATGATATCAGGAGGGCTGAAGCTACATCTGAGGACACTGAGGTCATGTCCTTGAGGGTTTCAGCAAAATGGGGGGGAGTTTATATGCTACAGTTAAAAATTACACATGGTGAGTTTTGTAGTCTGATTCAGACCTGTGCTTTGTGAACAAAATTTTGGACACAGTATGTTGAAATTTGGCTGCTTTAAGACAGATGAAGGAATAAACAATTCAGTATTTTTCCACCAGTTTATTCCTGGTAATCATGGAAACCTTCATTAAAGGAACAATTCAACTGTTAGCTTAGCGTAAAGACTGCAAAGGGCGGGGGTGTTAATGATTTATTGAGACAATAATCAGCAGATTCATTGAAAATAGATGGTAGATACTCTCCTCTCAAGAGATGACTTTACTGCATCACTAAATTCTCTCCTCTTCATGTCCCCTTCAGTACCAGCTCAATGGCCAGATGTCTCGGATGGAGCCTTGCTTGATGGGCAGCACTCCTCGGTTGCACCCTGCACCTGTTGCCCCCCGGTGGCCAGATGTGTCACCGGCTAACAGCTGTTACACCAGCCCACCTATGCATTCATCCCGGTATGCCACCTCCGGGGATATGTACTCTCCCCTGGGCCCACGCAGGAACTCAGAGTACGAACACTCACAGCATTTTCCGGGCTTTGCCTACATCAACGGAGAGGCCACCACAGGCTGGGCGAAATAGCCTTTAAACACGGATTTGGAAAGCCATGTACAAGCTCCAGGCCTGCCAAACTGATGGATGCAAAGTCTCTGAACACTTCCAATCAAGTACATCAAATAAGGAGGAGCAGAGAGAGGAGAGTACCAGTGCAAGGTAGTAAGAATCATTGTATGGACGTACTGACAATTTGAAAAAGACTCATTACATCAATCAGTGCGATGATTGTGGTGTAATTTGTTAAAAAGTTCTTCAACAATTGATGGAAGAAAAAATATTAAATCATGCAGATTGTCGAAACTTGCAGCAAAATCATTTTAAGAGTGCAATGCTGCTGCCAAGCTGTGCCTTTGTTTTTAGGAATGTACACCTCTGCCAGTTTCCCTCGTCAGTCTCACAAGTCAGCGCACACATCATCCCACCAGCCGTCAGGTGGTAATGTGAGTGTCTGATGGATCAGTGTGTTGTAAGCTGTTACTGGCACCAGTACAATCTCAGTGACACCACCGTCTCCTCTTGTTGCTCAGCACTGTGCAGCATTGTGTCGTGAGCTCGCTGCAGCAGATGAAACTTTGTCTGCTGCAGGATGATGATGAACTGTACTGCCTTAACGTTCTCCTGGGACACCAATTACACACAGTGGCACAGAGCCAAAACATCATAAATGACAGATGTGAACACACACACACAAAAAACCTTGATCAGTGTGTTAAGGTTTCTTCATCTTGGATAGTTTTTTTTAATGATTGAATGCTGTGACTCAAAAACAACTGTGCGAGTGTATTCTGTCGCAAGCTTTTCTGCTGTTTTCCTGTGACAATATATATATATAGTATGTATTTTCTGTAACTTTGTAACATGGTGTATCCTTTATTTTCTATGTTACAATTGGTACTTTGTTCTCTGTTTTGTATGGTTAGTAAAGGACGCATTAACCTAGGGTTGTGTGTTTTATAATGCACTCAAAGCTACTGAGGACCTATTACCCTATGGGTATTTATAAAAAGGGAAAATATCAAAGTGTACAGTAACATGAAGTCTAGTCACTTTTCTGTAAATAAAAGCACTGGAAACCGTTTGTGGTGACTGTTAAACTATCACGGTTGAAACTGATGTGTATGTGGGAAAAATGTTGCCACATAAATAATTTCACAATCTAAAACAAATTGTATTTCTTTCTCTACTCTGTCTGTGCTGTTCTGTCTTTCTTTATACTGTCTGTGGAAAAATGCACCAAATGATGCACAAAAATGTCCAAATGTTAAAAAAAAAGGTGAACACATTATTGTGTCTTTTTAATAATCGCAATCAGCGTCGGCACTGGAGCAAAGTCTTGAATTACACTGATCTTTTAAGTGCTGCTCTGTTTTCATTTTCCATGCTTGAATATAAGATGGCTGTGATTGGTAAAATGATTTTAATAGAGTTATTTCAGGTACATTTCACTAATTTGTCAAATATGTTGACTTTATAACTTCTGACATGTGTTGACCTTTGAAAAGTCATCATTTCATTTGAGCCTTCCTTCAGAATCCCAATACACATTATAATGTTGAGAAGGAAAAAACATGTTCTCAAGTCCTCTGGGCTGATTTTTACTTCTGTCCATGCACCCCATTGACAACACAGTGGGGGGTAGGGCCAGTAGCACAGGGGCCACACCGCAGAAAGAATTACATTTCAATAGAGAGAATGTCCCGCTGTGCTGGGGTTATTGTACCTCAGTCCCGTAACCTTTGACCTCTGACCCCCTCAGACCACTCGGCCAAGGTTTGTATTTATTGGAACATAGATCCTCTGGGTTATGTCTCTCTGAAATCCTGCGGGATTCACAACTGAGATTCTGAATACAGAAAACTTGTTCACAGCAAAAAAAAAAGAAAAAAGAAACACAAAACAAAAAAGGCCGCCTTCATTGTGATTTAATCACCTGACCTGGGTGTCAATATCAATATCCGGAGGATTTCAGAAGAAGATTGGTGAGTGTGGGTGTGCACAAGGACAGAGTGCTGCCAGACTAGTGGGTTTCATCTCTGACGTCACCAAAACACTGTTTCTACAGTGGTTTTAACAAATGCCTCTATATTTATTTTTAAACATAGTCTATGCACAGCATATTGATTTAGAATATGTTGTTAAAAAACTTTTCTGTTTTCTTTAAAAGTAAGACATGAATGTGAAAGTGTAAGATTACAACTGCAGAAAAAATCTCATTTTGGATTTCAAACTGGGTTAATATTTTAAACTTACAGTATTTATACATGAATGGTGTGTAATTTCTATCAGTCGTATGCAATAGGTCAATGTCCATTATAAAATATTTCTATTCAGGGCCATGCAGGGAGACTGCAGCCTGTGCCACCATCTATTAGGAGGACAGCAGACACATCCACACTCACACTTAGTCTCCAATTCACTTTGTGTGTCATTGGGCTGATGGAGGAAGATGCACGCTCTGCATGGAAACAACAGAGGTTCAAACCCAGAAGTGTGAGGCAGCTGTAGCCAGCATACAGTATATCCTGATTTCATTTAATGATATGATGCAAAAGTGGCACTGGTAAAAGTATTGTATCTTATGGACCCCCTTGGTTCTTGCTACAAAATTTAAATGTTCATTGTTCGTAAGACTCTGTTCTGCATTTGTCACGTCTGCTGTCAACAAGGAAACTCCCCCGTCTCCATCACCTACAGAGCCGTCCTGCTCTCCACTGGATTTATCCTCTGTGGTACAAATATACAGTACCTGTACACTCACTTATTCCAATCAGCTACTGCACAAAGTACAAGATATCTAATCTGTAACTCTCACACTAACATGCTTATAACTTTTACCGAGTGAGGCCTATGGTCCCTATGTTATTTAAAAAAATCAAATAAAGTAATGAATCCGTGTGCAGGCGTATAAATATGTATTGTATGTATATGTACTGTTCTGCATTTTCCTATACTCCCCTCCTATGCAAGAGGGGAGTGAAAATAAGGATAGAAGGGAAAAAGTACTTCAACATTTCCTTGATTTATTTTATTTTATGGCTAATTGTGAGTTTATGCCTATTTATATTTTTGCTCCCTTGAATGAGTATTTGTATGTTTTGTATGTCTGGAAAGCATATATACAAGATGTAAAGTGCTGATGAGATAATGCTGTCTGGAATTACTTTTTAAAAAAAAAGGGGGAAAAACAAAATATATATTTAAAAACATAAAAATATAAATAATATAAATATATAAAAATTTTAGACACCGAAAGTGATAATGAGAACATAAACCTCTGACAGGACATATTATAACATTCTGTATAAGATTAACTGGCTTCATTTTCTGATTACATAACATGAGCCAGTAAAAATTAATTTCATAGTTCTTATATTCATGTGTTATTTTACATGTGTTCTCCACATTTCCCCACTGTTCCTACTTATTTTTTACTATATTTTACTTATAAAGCTGACCGGTGTACATATTTATACGCCTGCACACGGATTCATTACTTTATTTGATTTTTTTAAATAACATAGGGACCATAGGCCTCACTCGGTAAAAGTTATAAGCATGTTAGTGTGAGAGTTACAGATTAGATATCTTGTACTTTGTGCAGTAGCTGATTGGAATAAGTGAGTGTACAGGTACTGTATATTTGTACCACAGAGGATAAATCCAGTGGAGAGCAGGACGGCTCTGTAGGTGATGGAGACGGGGGAGTTTCCTTGTTGACAGCAGACGTGACACACACACATACACACTAAGCTAGCCTGTCAGCTAGCTCGCTAGCTGCACAACACTCATTGGTAACGTCAAAACCCAGCTGCCTGTTCGCTTCTTTTAGATGTCCGCTATGGATTTGAATAATATCTTATCGCAGCTTGAAACTGTCAATGAAGAGGAAACCGAGAAGCTTCTGCAGCAGTATAATCGACAGGTGAGGCGCGGCTCTGCTTTTTTTTTCTACGTCAACCAAAACAAACGGCAGCGCTAACGTTAGCCAGTTAGCCGATCAGCTATGCTAGCTTTGAGTTAGCTAAACGTTTTGATAGCCGACTAAGCTGATGTTAGCACTGTCGTATGATATCTATTGTGGGATAGTTTAACATACCGTCAGCAAAACTACGAATGAGCCAACTAGGACCTTGAGACTTTGTTTATAACACCCCCGTAGTACTGATGATGCTAATGCTGCCTGCTCTCAAACCAGGCTTCTGCACGTAGTGTTAAACAGCAGTGTTAGCAAACTTGAGCTATTTCTTCTTAAGTATCTTGGAGACATTTATGTGCGTTTACAATAGGTTGGGTATTATGTGGACAAATATGTGTGGGTTGTCCTATGAGAAAATAAAACCACACCAAACAACCACTGTATTAACGCATTTTAATGTGTGTCAACAATGAGCATCATTTCTGTTTCAGAACAGTCACACCTTCGCTTTTGACCAAAATGAAGAAGCCCTGCGGAGTGTAAGTACTATTAATCTGAGCAGGTTGCTATTAAATGATGAACTGTCCTGTTTTGCTGTAACAAATGTTCTTCTCTCTGTGGCATTTCAGAAATTGTGTCAGGGTGTGTTGTCAGTACTTGGGAGGCAGGTGCAGCCGAGCTGTCAGAGGACATGTCTGGAGACACTCCGCATCCTGTCCAGAGACAAGCGTGTCCTCGCACCTGTAGCCACCAAGGAAGGCATGTTGACCCTGGGTGGGAAGGCGAGGCTGCACACTGGAGAGGAAGGAGATGACAACCAGATAAACTCTCAGGAAGACACACAGTCAGATGAGGAGGAGAGGGTGGTGATTGAGGCCTTGAAGTGCCTTTGCAATGTGGTGTACAACAGTCCTGCAGCTCAGCAGGTTAGTGTGGATCTGCAGATGGCTCATGGCCTATGTGCCACCCTGCGTACTGCCCGCACATGGCACCATGAGGTGGGCCTGTTCACATTGCGCCTTCTCTTCCTGCTGTCTGCCCTCCGCCCTGATGTTAGAGGGGTTTTGAGGAGAGAATGGCATGCGGTGAGACTGCTGACAGAGGTCCTGGAGCACACCCTGGATGTGCGTTGGGTAGGCCCTTATGAAGTTGCCCGTCCAGATCCACAGGCCCTGCCCTTGCCTGCAGAGGACAATGAGCGAGCAATGGAAGCACTCAAGGCCTTGTTCAACCTCACACTGTCTGATGCTGGTGGTGAGGTGAGTGTGTTGTGGTTATGTGTCGTAAGGCTACAAGAGTGTGTAATGTTACAGTAAAGGTGTTGTTCTCTGACTTTGTGCTATAAGTATGTATGGAGGGGTTAGGAGTAGATTAGTTGTGCAAATGTAAATGTTTCTGGCTTAGTAATTTGCTCAGTTATTGATTAGGCTGTCTTGGAGCACAAAAATCATACATCTGATCCCCACAACAACCATATGAACCATTTGTCCTGTTTACATCTCTGACCTCTCTCATTCTAATTCACTGTCAGTGACTCTTTGTAAGCCCATCACATCAGCTGAATCCCTGAAATGTAAGTGTCACATAAAATGTGGAGCAGCTGGATTAAAACATTACAATTCAAGATAACATTCAGTTCATACACAAAATGTGTACAGTGTTAAGCTGTGACCAGTGTGGCGCTAAAAGGGCCAGGGCAGCCATGACAATTAGTGGTGAAATTAATCTCAGGTGTGTGGGGCAGATCTTATGAATAGTTTGAGGTGTAAATGGTGCACAGCCGTCTTTAATGTTATTAGTTGCACCCACGCTCTTTCATCCACAGCAACTCAAAATGTCTACAAAGAGAATTTAAGGTGAATTTAAGAAGCACTGATAAGAAGCACCAGCTCCGTACATGACAAACTCACGCTTTCTTTCACAGGTTACAAACACAGACCAACATGTTGGGAATGTAATAAAGTTGTGATTGGTATAATTATTAAGTCAGTATCAAACTTAGCAGTCTTGTCTAAGAAGATATTTCAAACATGCTCGTCATATTTCATGCAATTTGCTTCGAAAAGGGACACACAACCCCAAAGGCAGCCCTCTAACACAGTGTAAGTCTTAATGACTTAGTGTAATTTTGCTTCTTAGGCTCATGTATGACCCTGCTCCCCTCTTTGATGTTTTAGAAATCCAAACTTCCTCCTCCTCCTCCTTTTTTGAATCCCAGGAAAAACCTTTAACCTCAGACTGTCTCTGTGCTCTGCTCTTAATCTTTCTTTAGACTGATTGTGATGCCTCTTTCAGTATTCAAGTTCCTATTTTTGCAGTTAGGGCCTTTGCTTCCAGGCTCCTGTCCTTGTAGTTTTACCTCATTGTTTTGACTTTTCTCTGAACAATGAAAGTTTGCTTGGAATTAATTTTTTTGTACATCTTTGATTTGATAGGATGACCACCAATTCCGGCTAATCGCTGCCATCCTGCGTCATCTGTTGATGCTGAAGACTGAGACAGAGGAGAAAACAGAGGAAGCACACAGGTGGGAAAGCATCACATTGAGCGTTGAATGAAGGCGCTCTGCACTTTGTGACCTGTGCAAGGGCACAAAACAAACTCAGTCCCATAATGTTTTGTAGCTTAGAGTATGTAAATGCATGTCCTCACCTCTTCAGGCATTTGAAACCGATTTGCATAGAAAAACACTCAGATCGACAAAGTACTTCCAGCACTCAGCAAAATAACTAGATCCACGTACGGCTCTGGAAAATCACCTGCTGTGATTTGCATGTAAACACCCACTCTGGACGAGCACTGAGTGTCCACCAAGCAGCTGTGAGTTAGCAGCTCCCTACTAATTAAGACTGATAGCTGACGGTGGCAGACTGCAGTGTCGTGGGAAAATAACACTTCAGACAAAACAAAAATGTTTCTTTGGAGCCTTGTCGGTGTTTCATCTGCTAAATGCGTTTAGCTGCGGTAATACTGCAGCAGTATCTTATTCTCATGGTAATTTAATGCAGGAATTCCAAGAATCTGTGGCCACAGACTGAAATTTAAACAGTGTCATGTAAAAGTGACTGATGTTCCTCTTGACCTGTCAAACTGGTGGCTGAACTGGTCATGGGAGTTTGGCCCACTGACCAACAAAGCATAGTTGTAGTTTGTATAAATGAGAGAATGTGACAGAACCTGTTTAAGTGTAAAAAGGGACTGTGAAGGGAGAAAGCGGTTTTTATTTGGTGACATTAATATCTTGCGTTAATTAGGATTCTTTATTTAGGCTGTTTTGATTTTTTTTTTCCTGGCATCACTCTAGTACACAGTATTATCAGTTGTCTCCTGTTATGACTAATGTGGGCTTTCATAAACAGTAATAAAATATCCCCCAAAAAAGAGAAAAGAAAAATATAAGTTTCAGATTGTCTCAGCGGTCTTGATGAATTTGCCAGCAGTTAGGGAGGTAAACATTTTCTATTATTTTACTACTCTGATTTTCTGTTTTATTCACTGATTTCCCTCTTGTTCAGCGTGTACCAACCATATCAGCTATGGATTGTGTATGTAGCACAAGTGGTCATCAAATCTAATCTAATCTAATCTAATCTAATCTAATCTAATCTAATCTAATCTAATCAATACCAATATAAAACTTTATTTCCCTTTAGTTGCTGTCTGGACAACATAGGGATTGTGTAGATTTAGCAGTGTGGCACAAATGTGTGTTAGAAAAGTTATGTGTGAAAGTCCTTTTTACCCCACACGAGCCAGATCCCACCCTGAGGTCACCTGGCAGCTCCCCATCAGCTGTTCCAAAATGTAGATTAAAAGCAAGAGGTGACTGGTCCTTTGCCATCAGGGGCTCTTGACTTTGGAACAACTCTTCTCAGGCAAACTGCTCCAAAGCTTTCATCTTTTCAAAGGCTGTTGTTCCAAAGCTTTCATCTATTAATCATCCCCTTTACTACTTAAACCTTATTTTTTTAGACTTTGACTTCTTCAACCCCTCCAGACCCTTTGGCAGCTCCATCTCAGAAACCAATGATTTTTATCCTGTGAAGTACTTTAAAAGGTTTACATAATTTAAAAAAACTACTTTTTTTTTCATTCCCAGCCATGCTGTCAACTTGCTTAACAACCTGCCTGGGCCCTGCCTGGATGTATTAATCAACGTGCCTGTCCAGGGAGGACTGGAGAAATATGGTGGGAAAAACATGGATGCAGTCCAGGTGTTACTAGACTTCATGGAGAAAAGGATCGACAAGGTAGAGTTCATCCTCTGCAGCGAATACAGAGAGGAATGAGTAGTTCACACACTGAAAGATTACTGATTACTTGTCCAAGAAGTGTTGATGTGATGTTGGTAGTTTATTGAAAACTCTTAAAAAAAAAAAACTTAACTAGGGCCATCACAGTGACATACAAATGTGTCTTAGACAGCTGGTATGTCAATATACACTTCACAGCAGAGCAGAATCTTACTGCACATCATTCAGTTTCTCATCTACCCATCCTTGTGGTCTGTGTCACTCCAAGCAGGGCTCCAACTACAAAGAGGGGCTCACTCCTGTGCTCAGCCTTTTGACTGAAGTATCCAGACACCACAGAGATATACGCAGATACATCAAAGCTCAGGTACGGTAACTGGCATCACATTTAAACAGAGATAATAATAAACTATGTGGCATTTCTCGTGCCAGGATGTTAATAGTTGACTGAGTTCTATCTTCTAATCTATCTTCAGGTACTTCCCCCACTGAAAGATGTGAAGATCAGGCCAGAGATTGGCACCACCATCAGAAACAAGTTGGTTCGCCTTATGACTCACGTCGACACAGGGGTGAAGCAGATGGCTGAAGAGTTTCTCTTTGTCCTCTGCAAGGAGAGTGGTAAGAGAGAGGGGCAGGCAGTGGTTGGGTCAAGCGAGGAACAAGGGTTATAGCACATCAGATGAGAGAATAAGAGAATGAGAGAACAGGAGTAATGTGTGTAGTTGATTAAATAGTTCATTGCCAGATTTATGACTCGTGTATAAATATAAATATAAATATAACTACAGCTTGGCTGTTTACATTTATATGTAACCTTACACCCTTGTGTATTTGTGGTTTCATCCTTTAGTGAACAACCTGTTGAAGTACACAGGATATGGAAATGCAGCAGGACTCCTGGCGGCTCGAGGACTTCTTGCAGGACAGACAGGACAGAGAGGAGAGACTCAGTACTCCGAAGACGAAGACTCAGACACAGAGGAATACAAGTCTGCCAAACCCTTGTGAGTAATCAGGCCAGGGCTCAGAATAAAGCACTGACAATGTGATGTTATTATTGTATTTGCATTGATAATGTATGAATTTGCTCACAGCTGTGCATTAAGCTTGCTCATCTGTGTGTTTCAGCATCAACCCCATCACTGGTCATGTGGAGGAGCCGATGCCCAACCCTATTGAAGAGATGACAGAAGAGCAGAAGGAGTACGAAGCCCAGAAACTGGTCAATATGTTTGACAAGTTGTCAAGGTAAAAATACCTCTGCTAGTGGCTGCAGAATCTTAATCAACACTTATACAAGCATGAGCTTATTGTATTAGATTATTTATACTTAAGGTACTGAGCATTCTGGCCAAAAACAGCACTATGTGTTTAAAACAAAACTCAAGAGGATGTTTTGGTTAGGGCACAAAGCTCAGAAATGTTTTCCAGGTGCAGATTTTTCTGGGGCTCATGGGCAGATGCTACACAAATTTTCACAGAAGGTTGTTGACAGGTTTTTGAGATTTTTGGTACTGTATGTAACAGGAGACCAAAGTATGAGAAAAATGGCAGGAAGCAGAGGTTGCCATGTCTGCTGTTGATGATTTGTTGATATGTGGTGGTAGAAAGCATCTGTGTGTAATGGAATAGAACAATTGATTTGAAAAAGGTTTTTTCAGGAATCCTGCCAAGAAACAAACGGGAGAAACACAGAAGTCTTTGACAAATAATCAATTATGTTTCCTTTGCAAAGCCTCGACTAACATGATTAACTTCTTCTCTTTGAACAACTGTTGCTTCCCCTGCTCAAATTATTCATCTTATTTATTGTTTCCTCTGCAAAGGGCCCTTCTGTATTTATGTTGACCTTTCTTTAGCGAGCTGAGGCTAACGTTAGTCAAGCGCGATGCCTGTACAAAAGTAACAGTGAAGTCGCTCCCTGCCAACCGATTCATCAAAGGAAGAATCTCTTGCCGTTGGCTGCGGCTTCAATTAGGCCTGGACTTCCAGCACGCCGCAGCATTCAGCTGGAGTAAATGGAAGCTGACGGCAAGCCACTGCAGCATCATTACCACCGCTCCGTTAATTATCACCTAATTGGGACACAGAGTCGTCTTGTCGGTCCTGGTTCCTTTATGTGCCGCATTCAGGTTTTTAATAACACGTGTGTCCTGACTTTATTCTTCTCATTCTGAGGAGCCGATCATTGGCCATACAGGGAGTGGACCGAGACAGAGGTACAACGAGACAAAGCAATTTGGGTGGAACGTGGACGAAGAGGAAGGGACTCGGGTGAACAAATGTGCAGACATAAGAAAGCTGACCTTGTCATTGTTGAGCCAAAGAGGGGGTTGAGCTGTAATGAGGCACGTGCAGCCATAAGAGGAAGATTCCTTTCTGAGGCTGCATCCTCTTTCTTCTCTTCCTCAGTGAAGGAGATGTGGTGGTGACCAAAAGGTGCTTCCTCACTACACTCGCTGCTCTAAGGAGATCGGTCAGAGCCCTGCAAGAATGTGCTCCCCTAACTGCTTAACTGATCCTCCAATTAGCACATATTCTGCACCACCACCCACCACCAGCCCCCCTTACATCTGCCCCCCAAGTCCTCTGTCACTGATGAGGAGGAAAGGACAGGGTTTTTTTTTTCTTGCTCTAATTGGCAGAGATGATGCTACATGTTTTTGTTTGTTTTGTCTTGTTAGTACCTGCTGACATCGAGCATTGATAGGAGGCTGTGGGCAGGTGGTGCCCCTCTGCAGGTTTCATCAGTGTCAAACCGGTGCTACAATATTCTCAAGATTCAACTAGTGCTGCACGATTAATCTAATCGCAATCGCGATGTCACGCTGTGCGATTACGTAACCGCATAAAAGACTGCGATTTGCGATTTAATGTAAACCAATGTGGAGTAATTGACGCCACATCCACACGCCGTGGGCAGCCGCAGGTATGGTCACGTGACTACCTTGCTTTCAGCAAAGAGCAGTGACCGACACGGACGCTGAGGAGGAGCACGAGGGACAAGCAGAGTTGGTGGCGAAAATAAAAATGCTACTTCTGTTGTATGGCGATACTTTGGATTCAGATATGACGACCCTGAACAGCGAGACGTGCTGTGTAAAACCTGCAAAGCTAAAGTCTCTACGTCCCGAGGTAATACACCAATCTCTATCTACATTTGAGACAACACAGAGAAAAGTTCGACGAGTGCCTGCAAATAAAAGCCCAACTAAGTAACGTGAAAGATAAAACTGAAAACCGCCTAAAAGAACCATAACGTACAATTACGAATACATTTTGAAAATATCTATATTTTCAAACTTTTATTTATTTTTATTTATTTTTTATTTATTTATTTTATATTACGTTATTTGGAACAAACTGTAATCTTCAGGTTTTGTGTTTTTTTGTGTGTCATGTGTATGTTTTGAGTTGAGAAATACACAAACTATCATTATTCTGTGTTGTCCTTGATATTCAAGCAAGTGGACTCATGACACCATTTGTAATATCGCAATCGCAAATCGCAATATTGTCCACAATAATCGCAATCGCACGTTTTCATCAAATCGTGCAGCACTAGATTCAACCACTGCACCGTTGTCCTCCACCTCCTTTAAAAAAAAAACTTAACCTGTAGTTTTTCCAGGATAAGATAAATTTAATTGCAGGAATCAGTAGGAATTACACGGCCATTTGTATTTGAATCTTTCAAATGAATGAAAATGAGTCCTCTTTTAAATCTTTGATGATAAATCATCAGAGAGGGAGTAGTGATACACAGTGCACGTATAATTGGATTAGGATGAAGGGGCAGCCGTGGCTTTGAGGAGATTAGTCTGAGCGCTGATCCTGTAATTAAACTACCACAGGAGAGGAAGGGAGGAGGGCCGAGAGGGAGAGAGAGGATGGCCAGGCAGGGGCCGGTGTCCATTAAGTGGGGGGGGGGGGGGGGTTGTTGAGTGAGGGTCCTCGAGTTCTGGATGTAAGGGAGTAAAGATGTACCGGTGAAAGCCCTCTTTAAGACTGTCCAGACACAAAGGGTCCTGAACAGAGTTGGGTTTTGTCTACAGATTTTGTTTACTTTAAAAATAAACAAGAAGACAGTCATGACCAGTTATGTTTGAGGCATATAAATGAGTCAGTCTTCTTCTAATGACTCTCTGTCCAGCAGGTGGGTAAATGATGTCATTGTCTTTGTGTCTGCAGGCAGAACGTGATTCGGCCCATGGGTGTCAGGCCGGACGGGACGTTAGCACCTCTTGAAGAAACTCTCTGTGATCCACCTAAGGACAACTCGGAATCAGACTCTGACTAGTGCTCTGCACTTCGAGGCCACGTTTTCCAGACTTAAGCCCACCAGGCCCCAACACATCTAAAGCTGTGTCCCATTTCAGTGGTATGTATGGTGCCCATGAAGGTGGGTCCTTCAGAGGGGATAAAACCTGGGGACCTGAAATCTAAATGAGAATGCACAAAAGTCTACAGCCACTGAAACAGCGTGTTTACAGGTGCTGGATCAGAAAAATTTGTAATTGAAAGTGGCAGTCAGGCAAAATATCCTGGACTGAGAGTTCCCAATAGATTAGTCCAGTTTAATTGATTGGCAGCCACAGAAACCTGAACTAATGGTGGAGTAAGGCTCCCTTTTTCAACTAATAAAGTCCAGTTTTTCACCAGGAAGGTCCCCTAAATTTGCTGACCACAGTTAACACAACAAGTTCTAATGTTAATGGTAGATATATACTTATAACTTTGGCTTGCCTGTACATCTGTTATTTACGTCTTGCCATTTAAATGATTTGGGTGCTGTGTTCTAGTTCAGCTGACATTTACCAATGACTGTTGACCACTCAAATGCAAATAGGCTATCAGGTAAACGTGATGTGGTCAAAAAGCAATCAAAGTAATTTGCAGTGGATTGTGGGTTACTGAGGGCTGCAAAGAATACACTCCAGACAAGAAAATCTTCCTTTTGCGTCCTCATTCAGTGTCCTTTGAAATGGTACGGGTGTTGTTGGCCCATTACGATGTATTTGGTCTTGAAATAGGACTTTTGATGATCGAGCCCTGAAGTGGGACACAGCTCAACACCTCACAGGAGACTTTAGGGGCCATGTTGCTGCCGTAGGCCATTCTCCAAAGTGGAAGTGGACTTGATGTGTGATGCACCACAATGCATGGCAAGCCTCCCTTGGTTACTGTTGCACCTTCATCGTTTTACTGCTTCCTAAGTTGAGAGGATAGAGGTGATAATTTTTTTTTTTTTGCTCGATCATGTGTTTCTCATCGGAAACACTGTTGTCATGGTTTGTTAAAAGTGTAATTGAATCTAAATTATCATTCCTTCACCTGTGCTTTTGTTTTTCACTTTTTTTAAAAGTATTTTTTCTGCTACACATTTTGTCAACTATTTTTTATTTCTAAATAATTTGAGTGCACATTATACTGACACGTTTAAATATGAAATCACAGTAAAAACTGTGGGGGCCTGTCCAGACTGGACCACAGGATCGGTGTATAGTATAGTATGGTATGGTTTGAACTTGCAGCTCACAGTGAGTCTGTATTTGGTTGTGTAATTATCATGAATGTTGCACATCAGTCGCCAAGGTAAACTTTCTGAATTCAGGGCTTGTTGGCGTACTGTCATGTCACTGAAAGGTGTTCTGGACAAGAAAACTTTCTCTTTGCATTTAAAATGGAGAGATACTGTGGTGGACGATAGTCAACAGATTGTTTTGTGATTGCTGTAGACGCTTGACAAAGAAATGTGTAAACTGAAATGATTGTTTTCTAATCTACATCACTCTTGCTAAATCTGCATTTTGTTAAATCAGTTTACAGTAATGTAATTTGTTTTTCTAGATTGAAAGTTTTGCTGATTTTTGATTAAATTAAAAGCTGCATGATAGGATATGAGTTCGCAACAGATTTGGCCTCCTAACTGAAATCCTTCTTTGGATTACTGGTACATTTACTGTAAATGAACAAAGAAAAAAGTTCTTTAATTGCTGATTACAATCCAGACAAACTGAATATTGCTCTAGCCAGAGAACATGTATCATTATTACAGGATATGGTAACAGCTCTGTTTTTTTAATAGTGAATAATCATGAGTATACTTTTCACCTGGCCTGTGAATCACCACTACTGCCTCGTCACACAAAGAATAAATGCAGATAATTTGGGCGACAAATTAAAGTGTCTTAGTAAGGTGCTGGGTCACCACGAGATACCAGGGCAGCTTCAATGCACCTTCTCGCAGATCAGCAGTCTGGGGCTGCGAAGGTTTTAGTGTCACAAAATTTCCATACTTACCAAACCATCCAGTGGCCATTTGTTTTGTGTTTCCACTCATTTCCTTTTAATTTGGCATGAATCTGTGGATCACAGTTTTTTCTCTCACACCCACATGTAAATGCCTTCTTTTTCCTCCACAATCATGGTGAGATAAATTAAAATTGCATGTTGATCACCTTCTCTCCATCTGGAAAGACTATGTTATGGGAATCACTTTTTTTTTTTTTTTTTGCACATTATTTACACACTGTAAATAGCACTACTTTTATTTTATGTAGTGAGGTGTCCACTGAAAAGTTAATAAACTGGAGAATAAGAATATTTTGTCTTTTTTGGACCCATACCACATCAAACATAGAAAGGAAAGATGCAAATTACACAATACCTTTATTAAATACTGTTTAAAATACAGTGTTGTGCTGACATAAAAACATTAACATGTTGTTGCTATTGTATACTTGCAGAAACATTAAAATTTTTGTTACAAGGTTCAGACATGTACTAGTGTTCTGGATGGACCCACTCCATAATAAGTGCTTTAAATATGGTTGTTGAAGTTGATAAACCTTTTGATTTGTACATATGAACATAGCATGAACTTCAAACTTAAACAGACTTACAGACTTAAACTCAGATTCCCAGATGAGGTAAGATTATTTAACTAAACTGGCTAGAAATCAAATGTGTGTACAGGAGAACAGTCTTTGTATGAACTAAGGAGAGAGGAACCTGTCTCAAACCTTTCCAGTGTCGTCTTGTTTTTTTAAACTTGGCGTCAGTTGCTCAGGTTGGACGATGCAGAGCTCTTGCTGTCCGTCTCTGAGTCTGTCTCCTCACTGCCACTGCTGGTTGCTCTTTGACCTCCTGGTCTGGATCTGGATGTTTCCACCCTACCCGGTGGCTCTGACGTACCTCTGCCTTGGCCAAGTGTCTGTCCACTCATTGATGGAGCGCGGTTTATCAGAGCAGTGATGCTCTGCAGGGAGGGAAATTATTTCTACAGTCAACACAAGTGTTTTAAAAACAAAGGCCAGAGATTGCACCATTTATTAAAGAACCCAAACAGAGACTTACATAATCTGCAAAATATAAATCTATTTTTTTTAAAAGATGGAACTCACTGCTGTTTCCTGACTCCTCATCAGCTCTTCGATCTCGTCGTTCCAGCCGAGCATTTCAGCAAACTTTCGGACTGTGTCCTCCAGATCGCCCAGCTCCATGTGGTCTCCTCTCCGCGGTGGGACCTTCTCAAAGGGACCCACAGCGTGTCGGTTCAGGAGGAGACGTGGCACAGTGGAGCGCACAGTGTTCACCAGGCTGGCAAATGGCTCAATCTGAAACAACAAATTTTTGTTCGTATATAACCGAGCTCAGCATGTACCTACTCAAAAAAATATTCTGGAAAGCTATTTTGAGTAATGAGGACAGATATTAAAGATGTTGATGTTTACCTGTAAAGACGTGCCCATAATGATTAGCAGGTCTGCTTTGGGGAAGTCTTTCGTGTGGAGGAAATACTTCTGAGGAAGGTCCTCTCCAAAAAACACAACATCAGGTTTTACTGTAGCAGCGCAGAACGTGCATATGGGAACGCTGTCATTCATTATAGCACGCTGTGAAATAAGCACATCCAGGAGGTATTACTCTGGCATCAAATGAAGTGAATCACTGCGTTATGTCTTGACAGGTTTTGGACCACAGAGCCAGACATACCTTAGCCTCCTCAGCAGGGTACGAGGTGTAGCACAAGTGACAGGAAGCTGTGGCAAACGTACCGTGAGCCTCCACAAGTTTGTCATCCGGGATGCCACATACTGCAACAAAGATCATCCATGTTATTGTGTAAGTTTCCCCAAAAGATCTACTGTATTTCTGGCTGTTTTTTTTTTTCTCACTCACGCTTCTCCAGTCCGTCAATGTTCTGTGTGTACATTCTGAGCAGCAGGCCTTTGTGATGTAGCATGCGAATGAAGTAGTGTATGTAGTTGGGTCGGTGGCTGCCAGGATACAGAGCTTTGGCCAGGGAGAAGAAAGGCTGCGGGTCATTGGAGAAGTAGTCAGTGTTGAAAATGGCTTCTGGATAAGGGATGTTGTACTTCTCCAAGTTGGCGTAAAGACCTGTGCCTGGAGTTCTGGGGAAAAAATTATTGTGGAGGTACAAAAATTTTTATATGTTCATTTTGGGAATTTATGTGATGGTTTCATTCAAGAGCAGCTAAGATAAACTGTTCCAAAGGCTTAATAACTCTTTTGAAATACTGACGCAGTTTCTATAACCACTAAACTGGTTTACACACATTTAAAGTAAATAAAGCGCAAAGAAAAGAAAAGCAGAGAAAACAAACCCAAAGACACCAACCTGAAGTCTGGGATGCCGCTGGCTGTGCTGATTCCTGCTCCGGCCACCACCACCACATTCTTACAGCGGCCGAGCTTCAGCAGCCGAGCCACAGAGGCAAGACCACCCCGGGATGATGGCTTGGCAGCGGAGACAGATGGGCTGCCCTGAGCAGATCCGGACCCAGAGGACTGACCATCCTTCACGTGGTCGCTGTTACATTTGGACGTCTTTCCTTTACTGGAGAGCAGGACAAAAATATAAACACATCTCCCAGATATTTTACTGCTTTTCTTCTTTCCATTGAATAACTCAATCCCATATGTAACTATCACCACCATGATAACAAAAATTATTTAATTTCATATTAAATTGTCAACGTGTAGCTAATCTAAATATCCCCATGGCAAAAGAGATGTGGGAGGGTGCCTACATTACTTCAGCTTCTGTATATCTGTAACAGAACCAGGGCCATGCGACACAAGATACTACACAGGACTGATGTCATCATCATGTATCCTACATGTAAAATAGCGACTGGTAGCCTCACTCACTACTTATGGCCTCGTTAAAAATATGTAAAAATATATTTAACGAGAGTCACTGTTACGTGTCCTCACCTAGTGGGCAAAACTTCCTGTCCGCTCACACTCATGTGGCTGAGGTCCACAGCCAGAGCCGAGTCCGCCTGCTTCTTTCGTTGTTTTCCATAGGGGCCTGGCCCAGAGTCCTGAGACCCTGTGGGATCGGTGTGCCTGGCCTGCGAACTAGAGCTGCGGGTTATTCTGGTGACTGGAGGTTGTGGGGCTTTTTTATCCCAGCTGGACCTGGACCTGTTCATTCCAACACCTGTTGACAGCATTAAAAAAAAAAAAAAGAAAGAAAGAAAACAAAATGAAATCATTGAGCCTAAATGAAACATCAATCATTGTTTATGAGCTGTAATGTTTCTTTCCCTCTGTGCCATCAGCTTGAAGCGCAATGTGTCCAAATGACATTTGAATGTCAGACATGAAAACAATATTGTATTGTTTTGATTGTAGAAAAAGGGGAAATATGAACTTGACTGCTTGTTTATTTTCCTTTCATTTCACTTTCTTTTTGTTTTGATTTTTAAACTAATCATACACTAATTAGATATTGACTTGTTTCCACTGATTTACTTTTTCATTTGCTCTCCCTCCATCTTCTGTGTCCTATATTTAAAAGGCTGTTACACTGAAATCATTTGCGGATCCTTTTTCTGCTCACTCCCCATACACAGAGAGAAGCTGAAATGTTTTAAAACTGTCAAGTGTTGAACAAAAGCTAACGGCTGCAATATATTTAGAACCCCCCACCCCCCCAACTTTGCTTCTCAGCAGCTATGCTAATACAGTCCACAGCTGTGGCAGCTTTACTGTTCAGGGAAAGCGGAGGGTCAAGCTGTGGGGTGTGGGGGGGTGAGAGTTAAAAAAGAGGGGTGGCAGAGGTGAAAGAGAACCGTAGATTGACTGTGTGTCAACAAACCCAGCTGGGAGAGAAAAGAGGATGCCCCCTAACGGCCCCCTCACACTGAGGAAAAAGGGGAGACGGGGGTGCAGAGATAAATGATATGGAGGCGGGATTCAATAAAGAGTGAACAGAGGAGTAGAAGAGGAAGAGGAGAGAGACAGAGAGGAGGAGGGGGGCTTCTTTTCCAAAGCTATTCTAGGCCTTCAAACAACTTCCATGAGGAATGAGTGTGAGTGATCAGGGAGAGGCAGCGAACAAGGAAACAAAAGAGCTACAACCCATAAAACACGACTGCCTCAGAGGGCAGCAGGGAGATAAGACGAGCTCTTCTCCAGCAGCATCTTATCGCCCTCCGGAGGGGGACAGGAGAGGAGGAGAGGGGTCACTGGAGGTTTACAGAGCAGCAGCAGCATGGCCAGAAAACAACAGCCTCTGGCATATGAAATTATGTCTTCTCAAAGCTTTTCCCTCACTGCTATATTAATGTTTGAGGAAAATTAGTCACTAACAAGCTTAAAACTGATGTAAATGTTGACTCTAAAAACCTTAATTTGCAGTAGACCCTTTGAACCACCTTAAAAAAAAATCTCAATCCCCAAACTACTTTCATTTTAGGCACTCAATCTTGTTTCACTTTGCCTCCTTAGAAAGGCTGAAGCCCCCACATTACTACTGGTTTTTTTTTTTCTCCTGCACATCCTAAAGAACTATTAAAAACAGCAGGAGAGTGAGGGTCTCTGCTTTTGTCTGGGCTCCTCTCAAAAAGACACTGCTGAGTACAGGCAATAAATCACCAGCCCAGTTATTAAGGTCTCACACAGATGGTGCGGTGCAGTAGCAGACCCAATACGTCAACATCATCAGACCTCAGTGCAATCTGGAAACGCAGCTCCTTCTTGGATATTATGAAATTACTAAATTAAACCTGAACATCATGGCAGCTCATCTATAGAAAACCCAAAGTCAGCGTGGCTGGAAAAAAATTACGATGTGCATGCACAGGTGCACAAAAGTTATTTTTTATTAGATCAAACCACCATTCTGTGTTTTAAAAGCTCACTTTTTATCTGATAAAGGCCTAATTGTACCACAAATGCTGTTATTATTCTTTAATGACAAATAAATCCCTGTATAAATGACAAAAGGCTTAAAAAGGATTTGAGAACCACTACCCCTGCCCCCCCCCCCCCCGTTTGGACTTTCACACTACTTGTTCTCGCAACTCTCCCCAGTCGAAAAGTTGAGCCCAGTGTGTCCCAGTACAGGACCACCAGGAGTGAAGCTGCTCATATGAGGGTTACAGTTAAATAATTAGGGCAGTCCTACAACACTGGGCACACCTCGGTGCTCACCAATACACCCCCACCCCTCCACACACAAAAAAGTAATCCTTTTACAACTTCAGAGGCTGGGACCAAAAGTCACACACCAGCACAAAGAGCAGCGGGTGAAGAAGTTTGTGTTGAATCAACAAAAATAAGCTTGACAGAGAAAAAGCTACATCTCCTCAACATTGACAAAGAAAACTATCTGTCTATTTTATCAGCGGTTACTACGACCTCTGGCTTTACACGGTGAAGCACTGTCTTTAAGCTAAAGTGACATTTAAATCGGCCTTTTCTAGGTTTCTGGGTTTTTTTGTTTTTTTGTTTTTTTTTGCCATTCGGTGAATAATAAGGCGAGACAAGAGAGCACTCCAACATTAAATACTCCTGGAAGGAAACAACAACTGTTTTCTCCATATTTGATCAGTTAAAGACCCTGCACACTCACACAGGAGTTACACCAAACTCGCGAAAGTGAACTTCAACGATATCTTTAACAAATCTAAAAACAGATCCTCGTCCATTGTCAACAACAGCATTTACCTGGTGTGTGTGGACTAACATGCTAACATGTCAGCTGTGTCTTAAAGGAGATTTGGTTAAGTTTAATGAGGGGCTTTTCCCCTGCAACCCCACCATTTAACCCTCCACTTACAACAGCACTGACGACAGCCAGCTTTGATCTCTGCTGCCCCCTTCAAAAAAAAAAAAAAAAAAAGCAGGGACGGCACCAGGCAGCCCGGTCACCATGGAAACCTGTTCATTACTTACTTGGAGATGCAACAGCTCTATGTTCTCTTTCCCCACCTGCTCACTAATGACATATCACTCTGTGTAGCATCTTTGTTGGACTCTCAATTGACACAAAGCAGCGAGTCCTAATTTGTGTTAGTATATTGTTTGCTCACACAGAGGGGAAGGTGGGTGGTGGAGAGCTAATTTTGCCCAGTGGGTCGATGACTAACTAATGACTCTTGTCCTGTTACTCCTCAGAGGAAGTGCCAGCCCTAAATTAAACACCAATCAACCATTAATGGGATGTGATGTTATTTGTACATGCATGCAGGATCTGAAAAGAAACACTGTATTTTTGCATTACCCCAACTGAAAACACAGGTCCACTCTCACACTGCACCACCAGAGAAGGAAAATAAAGGCTGTCCAGTTAATTAAAGTCCATTAATGGAGAAAGCATTTTGTCTCTGAAATGTCAGAAAACAGTGAAAATGCCCATATTGATGTGAAATTTCAGTTTTGAACCGATTAATACTTGATCTTATATATTTTAAATGATATGAAAACAGGTAAAAACTGCAAATCTTCACGTCTGAGAAGCTGAAACGAGAATACCTGGAATTTTATGCTTTGATAAATGAACAACTAATTATTAAAATAGATTTTTTGTAGTTAGGGTTTTTTTTTTTTAACAACGAAATGTTTCAGCAGTCAAAGGGTCAGTCTTGGTTACACATTAACTTTGGAAAACACAATTGTTTTAATCTTTTACATAAAAGAAAAAGGACAGTAACCTGGCCTGTAATCAAAGAATGTTGTTGAGGACACTTTGCATCAAACAGTGTGTGTAACTATGTGCACCCAAATCCTTCATCCACTTTTGGATGTGCACAACTTTCCCTCTGTTGTACAACTGATGAGTGAATGCAGACACTCAGGGAAAGTAGGTTCACAAATTCTTTGCATGCACCCTCAGGTTTTGCACAAAAGCTAGTAGCAGTGAGGCTACACTGTCACCTGCTGGAGCCTACATCTCACTGCATATGAAAACCAGTTCATTTTGCAAGTCAGTCAGTGTCACATATGTTGTGGTAACTGTGAACAACTTCCATAGGAGGGTTAACTGGTTCGAAAAGAGCTACAGAGTTTGCGTTTCACCAAACTGGATCCGCTTTTAAGACCAGTTTCTAAGTGAAAGCAGGTAACAAACTATTAACCCTGTTTAATCAGCAAAAACTGTCAATATGCAGCCATTAGTCTTGGTGACATCAGGACAGAGATAACATATGGCACAAAATGGGGATGGTTAGAGTCATATGTTGGTAGGCAGATTAAGCCTACTGTTGCTGGAAGTGATTTTATTTTTTCTTTAAATAAAAGATTAAGCACCAAGGACCATCTGCATCTGGGACTATAATTACTGGATCCAGTTATATGAAACATCCCATCCAGACATGCTTTAAGACACACAAAAAATACTCTTCTAAGAATGATAATAATAAGAATTTGTTGGTGTCTGATGTAATTTTTCAACAAAAATAGTTTGATTACCTTGTTAAGAATTCTTAAAATTAGATGTACTACATTTCCCCTCATTTAAACATCCAGATTCTATGAATACACAAGATGTCTCCTACTACTTGATTAAAAAGTCCACTCTCTCAGTGTGTGCACTGGATTTTTCCACACCACGCTGGACATTGGACCACAAACTAATAGTGGTGTCATCTTAAGCCCGCATCCCCAAACCTTTAATAATAACAACAGAGCACTTCAATCATTAACATCATTGTTAGCAGCTACCTGTCTTTGCAAACTCGCTGAGCTTCTTTAACGCTGAACTCGCTGAAGCTCCTGGTCCACCGGCCGCTGCGGTCAGGTTAACAACAGCTGGTTCATCCGCAGCAAATGCGTTTCCTTCTTCTGGAAAAAAAAATCCAGGCTCTTTATCTGCGTGCAGCCCGAAGTGTGATTTTTAGAGGACAGACCTGTCACTCTGCTGCTGTTTCCGGGTCCTAAATAATTCATTACGAATACGGGCGGGAAAGAGAGCTGGGAAGTCACGTGATAAAGTGTTTCCGCTTTCCAAGCTCAGTGTTGTTCAAATTAAAACAGGAGTGTGGGACACACTGATACTGTTTTAGAGACATAGCGCTGTTGAACTGTACTGAATTATATACAGAGGTGTAAAACTGAAACTGCAGGCTCCAAAATGATCATGAAGTAGAGTCAATGCTTCTCTAAAACAGGTTCAACACAAATTAAACTTTATAGTAAATAAATGATTTATTGCATACTGGACAACAACCAGCTAATATAAGATTCACAGACAAGGGCTAAGCTGTTTTCTATTATCTATATTACGGTGTGGGGAAATTGGCCATTTGGCGCCGCCCCCATCTCCCACCATGCACCACCAGCATATGCATGTAGAAACGGCACCCTGACTCACGGCGGTGGTTAGGTTGGAAGAGTGTGGGAGTGTTTTGAGAGTTAGTAGTGTTGATAGTGTATTTTTGGAGAATCAGTGTATATAGAGCAATAGATATATAATAATTTCACAAAAGCATCTATATGTCTTATCTATATCTACCGTTATTTAGGACTATATACCTATCTATATAACTCTCTAGATATCTATCAATCTAATTTATATATAATATATCTATTGGACATTACTGTACAGAGCGGCCCCGTGGCCCAGGGACATGGTGGGCCCATTGGACATTACTGTACAGAGCGGCCCCGTGGCCCAGGGACATGGTGGGGCCTGGTAGCTTCGGGCTGACCATCGGGAGGTTTACCGAACGGCCGGTCCGTTCCCGGCCGATGGTCGGAACGTTTTTTTACCCCATAAAATGCAGCATCAGTGTACCGCAGCAGCCTGTCCTCGCAGCCGCAGGTGGCACAGAGTGGAACGTAACGTTAGACTGGGATGATTCCGCACCTCTGGACTGGGTCAAACTAATATTTTGCATATTAAGGGGGATACGAGCGGCCCCTCCTAATTTGAGCTGATCCCTGTTTCTACTGAAATGTGATTGGCTCAGCCGCTCAGTCAGTCATCAAACTGTCAAAAGAAAACAAGAAAGACGAGCGGGGTAAATTAAGAAAGAAGCCACAGACACACACTTAATTGCTTTTATTTGACCAAAACCACATGCAAGGAACCCACAGAGCATCTTCTTTTCCATGTTTTCATGCTACCAAATAAAGCAGAAATTGAACAGAGTTTTGCCAGTCTTTTTGCCTCTGTTCTACACACACACACACACAGATAATATACATATACATATACATATACACACATATATATGTGTGTGTGTGTGTGTGTGTGTGCATATATAATGTATTATTTATTTTGGGTTTTTTAAGGCCACCAGCAGCTGGAGCTCCAGTCTGTGGACAGTGTGTACTTCTGTGTGCTTTTTCTGGGTGGAGACTGAGGTCCTCCTCCTCCTCCTCCTCCAAAAAAAAAAAAAAAAGTCAGAGATAGAGAACACAAGTCAGCTTCCCCAGCAGCAGTTGTTTTATCGCAGGCCTTGGAACGTGAAAATTTACTCAATTAGTTTTAAGCGCCTCACACACCTTGCAGTAGTCTGGATCAGTTTGCCAACGTTACAGATCAAGGTGAGTGCTGAACGAGCTGGTTGTTGTTGTGCAGTTTGTGTAATGAGAGTCAGCCATGAGAACTTCTGCAGAGCCACCAGCGTCACTTAAGAAAAACTGAACCATATTATCTGCCAAAAACCAGCTTCTAAAGCAAACTCCCCCCGACCTCGACCGGGTAGCAGACACGCGGATGGATTTTACGCTGAAAAAAAAAAAAATACGATGAACGTAATGTTTGTGTGTTTCGAGAGTGACGTGTCTGTTTGGAGGTCTCAGCCAGAGGAGTCTCCAAAAATCATCCCCTCATGGCGCTGAGGCTGACAACAAAACCACCACACAGTTGGCTGGGCGCGATAATCACAAGTCCGAGCATTTCTGGCTTTAAAAAGTGAAACGGCAACAGTTTTGGCAAGTTAAATGTGTCCAGGAACTCGACGACTTTTAAGCAAACAATCGGACTGTCGGGCTTTTAACTGCCTGTAAGTTAACGTTAGCTTAAGTTAACGTGAAGTTGACGTAAGCGCAGTTAACTGAACAAATGCTTGGCTATCTAGAACAGAGGGTAGGCCTTTAGCTTACTAAATAGTTACCAACTAACTACTTAAGTAATATGTTTTTAGGATTATTTTCGGGTTTTTTGTCTGTATAGTTTAGTGGCAGACAGGAAACGGGAGAAGGGGTGTGACATGCAAACAAACGTCCCCGTTCAGAGTTGAATTTTGGCTGTTGTGGATCAGTAACATGCGCTGTAACCGCAGCCTTCCTCTGTCACTGTGTATAACGTGAAAACAGGTATTCACATGGTGACATTGTCGTTTACCCACCACTTAACTGTCACTGCAGCTGCCAAAAGCTTCGTATGAAGTAATAATAGTCTTCCTGTGTTTATCTGACGCTTTCGTCTGGGCAGATTTTAGAAATTCTTAACGATGAAGACAGCAAACAGCATGCAACCTTTAAAACTAAAACAGTGGTCCCATCAAATTAAAAACTGCCAGGAAAGCTTAGTCATTTGGGTGACAGCTTTGTAGGAATAAAACATTGGACTTAACATTTGTTAATGCTATTTCAGTATTAAACTAGATGTTTTTCAGCACTAGATGTTTTAAGTTTACAAAATCTGTCCCCACTTTGTGTTTTTTTTTTTTTTTAACCTGTTGTACAGCTATGTGACAGACTGTGAACAGGTCTGCCTTGTTTTGGGATCAGCAGCAACACCCAAAGCAAGCACCTTTATTTTCTTACCACACTGTGTGCCTGTTACAGCCCCATAACTAATACTTACACTCAGTTAAGGCTCTCTGTCACGTACAACACATTTTGTCTATTTGGATTAAAAGTCACAGTCACACTTCATTTGGAAGTTAAAGCTGCTCACACATGTACCAGGTAGAACGAGGCAAGGCTCTTTAATTGAGGTGTGGAATACTTCAATATAAGACTATAAGTAACTGTTGCCCACTTAACACACAAGACAGGAATAAATACAGAAAAATATGCAAGCACAAGCACAGGCACAGGCCTTTTGGCAGGGTTTATGTCATAACACATTTTGTAAGGAGGCCAGGGAGAAAACTATTTTGGGAAGCAGCATCACTGTTAGATGTAATATTCCCCACAGATCCCTGCACTTAACAGTATTTGTGTTTATTACATGTCACGGTCTCTCTTGGTAATTGTGTCATTTATTTTCCTCTGAAGGATGAGTCAGGCGGAGCAGGTCCCTGAGGACATGCCTGCATACCTCAAAGATGAGCCAGTAGCTACAGGTAAGTTTGGTTACAAAGGTCTTTTGATGAGGAGTCCATGTGCTCAAAAGTTTCAGCTCAAGTGTAAATATTGCTGTATGTTCCAAAGGCTGACCTCTTTGACCGTTTTTCATCTTAGTTGGTTATAAAACTCGACAAAAATGCTTCCCAAAGCTGTGCAAAAAGTAAATAGCTGATTGCATGTTTTTGAAAGACCTATTTTTTTTTTTTACATTCATGCTTACCTACTGTAGATATAGTGTGTTGTAATACTTGTGCAAGCATCAAAACTACATTAAGACGAAAAAGAAGAAACTGTGTCATGTAGTGCTGAAACGAGCAGCTCGTCCACAGCAGTTTTGATGATGGTGTAATCATTTAAGTAAGTTTTAAAACTAGATATCCTGTAATTTTATTGTCAGCAAACCCCATGAAAATAGACACAACAAAACCCTTAGGCCACCAGGAGGCACCATTAAGTTGTTTTTAGAGTGAAAATAAGTCCTTTTGTTGTTTCAAATCAGATAACAACAAGGACCACCCACAGACACAGCCGGGCATGTTTGGCAGGTTGGCGGGGGGCTTGTATGGCGCCACTAAGGGAGCTATAGGAGCCACGGTGGGCGGTGTAGCCTGGATAGGAGGAAAGAGTTTTGACCTCACCAAGACCGCAGTCAGCTCTGTAGCCGCTGTGCCTGCCGCGGGAGTGGGGCTGATTAAAGGGGGAGTGTGCACCGTAGCTGGAGGAGTGACTTCTGTCGGCTCTGCAGTGGTCAGCAAAGTTCCCATAGGAGGAGGCAAAAAGAAGGACAAGTCTGACTGAAGGGGAGAGGAGGAAGAGAGTGAATGCACACAGCTGAGCTGTATGAGCTCACACTGTGTTTGCCTGTTTTGGGATTCATGAGCAGGAAAAGACCAAAAGAGGACTAAAAAGTTCACTGTACATGTTTTGGTGAGGGGTCTGTGCTTTGTTCATTTCTTTAGTTTTTTTTTTTTTTTTAATGTGTTTGTTGGTGAACCCACATTTACACAGTTATGTGGCAAGGACCTGCAAAGCAAGAAGCTACAGAGACTCCGACTCTGTTGTTAATGGAAAACACTCCAAACTGTTATCACGTGCCTGAAACTGTTCAAATAAAATGCCCGTGCTTCATTTTTGATAATAAGCCACAACACTGTTATCTCTGCACACTGTTGTACGTCTCACATTGGTTGACTTTAGTAGAGGAGAGGAACAGAGCGTAAATGCACTTATATTTCACTTGCAAGACAATCACTGAAGATCTGTAACTGCTATGACGTGTTTCTTGGGGATTGGAAATGTCTCACTGTTAAACACTTGAGTTAATCGCCTTTTTTCACAAATGAACGAATAAGTCTGATCAAAGAGTCCGATTTCATATCTAAATCACTGTGGATATTTCACTTGTGAACTTTCAGGTTTTCCCCTGAATTCACGTTGCCCTCTGGTGGTTATATTGTCAGCTCAGAGGAACGCAACTTGTACTTTGGATGCAGAATCAGATTTATTGCAATGAAAATTGTGTCACAACATTAAAGAAAAGTCAGAAGATTTTGATTGCAATTAACTTTATTTCCTGTCATAATGCTAACAGAGTCACCATGACTGTACTAGTTGTGTCTAAGTTTGTTGAATCACATTTTACATATTACACTTGTTATGACTAACTATATGTTTTGATAGTTACTGTGACATGTTCACTCTCAGATCAAAGTAACTCAACATGTCTCCAAAACTAGATAATGGCATGAATCTTTGCTACTGTGCCAAAGAAGTTTAGTTCTCAATCTTAACATTTCTCTAATGCTCCTCCATATTGCTTAGAGTCGCTGTGTTTACTGTTGTCGTGTATCTGATGGCTGGATTTCTTGACAATACAATTTCAAGTGTCAAGTAAATTTTAAACTGACAAACTTGTAAAAGTACTATTAAAGAAAAAAAATGTAAAGTTACGTTTAAGTGTAAAAGCTTTGATGGATGATGCAGAACAAATGTTTTATCAGTGTTGCAGAATGTTTGGAAGTTTGCAAAACAATGAGGATTTATTAAAAAATGGCAATGTTATATTCAGAACTTTTCTAAATAAAATATATGCTGAAGGTTGTATACACATTGCATTGTGTTCCCCATCAGTTACAAACTGAGTCTTAGAAAAACTCTATGAATTTACTGAAAACTAGAATATTTTTAAAACTCTTTTCTTGAGTGACCCTAACATTGAACATTTTAGTTCATCAGGAAATATTCCAATACTTCTACAGGCATTTTACTTCAGAACTTGGTCTGTATCTTTAAAGCTCAATTTGTAGATTTGTAAAAGTATTTTTATTTTGTAGAATCATTTCTATTGTTTTAAGCAGCTTTAGCTTTTATTAAATTGTCTTTTTTTGTGGCTTAAGAGAGTTGAAGAAAAAAGCTTTAAAGACCTTTGGATGATATCAGTGAGGCCTGCACAGTTGATGACATATTTTATTTAATCTGTTTTAATGAGGTACTACTGCTATTTGTCATGTTTAACATACTAAATTCAGTTAAAATGCAAGAACTGTAAAATATGCATTTAACTTTGAAAATGAGGAAACAGTCCTTTTATATTCCCTGTGCAGATTAAGCTTTAAGTTGGATTTTGTTAATACACAATAAGCCCGGTCAGTATTGGGCAAGTCTGCCGACCAAGGTGACACAGATACAGTCCTAGTAAGATTACGAGAATTTAATGTTTTATCAGTTTTACTTTAATAATGAGTTAATTCTGAGATCATATCAAGACAGTTAGGTCAAATGGAATTTCTACTATTTGTTATTTACAGTAAACATTTATAGAAAATGTGTTGTATTTTTATTTTAGGAAAGTAATTTTAACACCATTAGCTGGTTTCACGAAGATAGACTCTGACTACAATTTACCTCTACTTCAAATAGATGTCTAGATTCATTGCACAAAGATGTCCAGTTACTGAGATTGTGCCAATTTTCTCTCATTTCTGGGTAAATTAAGGTCTTTTGGAAACCATCAAAAACTTGACTGGGATGTTTGCCAGTTACAAGGACATCAATCTGTGTTATCGTGCACTAACATCTAATATAAGTCTTTCTGTGAAACTTGCATTATAGTGATCTAAGGCAAAATTTAAGACTGTTTAAATATATTGAAATATCAGTCTAAAATATCTTTGTGCGACCTTCCCAACAGGTTAAATATCAGTGCCAGTGGTTAGATTGTCACTGGCAATAGATAAGAGAAAGTGTATAAATTTGATCTGTTTCATTCACACTTTTGGCTCTTTAGTTGACATTTGTTTGACTGCTCATCATAAATAACTGAACAATGTTGACATTACAGATGTTTTACTAAATGTTTTCTGCCAAACACTAGAGCCCGACACTCTCTGGTTGCTTCTCAGGGGCGGCCATGATCACAGGTCCAACAGAAACCACAACCTTTGGCTCAGCCGTCCTCTGGTCTGCAGCCTCGACATGTCTCTCTACGCACAGACATACAAACACAGTCAGATTTATGTGTAAATTGCTCCTGAATTCTGGAGATTAAAAATTCATCTCTTACTTTTTCTGAAGCATGATGGCTCACAGGAGCGGCCTGGTGCAGCAGTGCATACAGCTGTACTACAGTGAATGTACACCTGAACAAAGACAACAGTGATGGTAGAGCTATACAAAAATATTTTGTTGCAGCAGCTTCTCATCAGTTGATATATTCATTACCTGCTCTTTCAGGGGCACTAGTGAACTGGGGTCCACAAAGGTAAACATTTTGAAAATGAAACGCCTGTAGTGACTCGGAAAGTCCAGACCAGAGGAGGGACCAACTGGAACCAGTGCGGACAAGTAGCGATCATCCCTGTATGGACACCTGGATAGAGAGCAAATTATATCAAGGCAATGAAAATAAAATGCAACTGAATGAAGAACTCAGTGTTAAGCATTCATTTCCCTGTTCATTATTCCTTGTGAGCAGACCTGACAGAGGTGTAAACTCTTACAAAAATCTCACATGTTGTCATGAACAGGACAGTGTAAGTTGGTGTTTTAGTTACCCGTCTACCAGAATGTCCCACTGAGGTAGAGTGTGAGGGTTGGAGCTTGTGGTTGTCCAACAGCGACCAAGAGTCAGGACAAGGTTTGGATCTGTTTTTTCAATGAGCTGAACCTCTACGTACACAGGCTCCCTCAGTACCTTGGTCACGGGGTAGTCTGCCTCTGTATAGAAAGAGCTATAGGCCACATCCACTGTAGGAGCAGAGTTACCAGTTAATAGGACAGCTAACATTATAAAATGCAGCAACACTGCCAGGCTGACATACACTTACATTCGTTACAACCCTTTGTATGACACTGTCCATTAGCCAGCCTCAGCTGTACTCTGATGGGTCCCAGAGCAGCAACTGGTAGAGGAGGATCTTGTATTGGTAATACTTCTGCAACCAAAGTTTCAACAGAAGTGCCAATGTACCTGCACTGGAAGAACAATCTGAAAGAGGAAACTAACATTATATTACTTTTTCTAAGACTTTTATTTTAATGCTGTAATGGTCTTACTACTACCTACTCATAGTAGCTGTCCCTGGTAATGGCTCCATTGGGTCCAACTCCTACCTCATATGAGGATGACATCCTGTTCTCATAGATTATAACACCAGGCTCCTCCTACAAAAGGCAGAAAAAGTAGCTTAAAGTATGCACATTCAACAATGTTTTCTTTTGCTGAAAATAAATAGAGAATAGATACAGAAAATCAAGGTCTTACCATAACAACGGAGCCACAAGCAGTAACAGGAAAGTGGTAGATGGCAAAGCCTGAATTAGAGTCGACATGTGTACAGCGTTGACCTCCCTCCAACAGTGAGATTGACTCGAGGTCAATGTTGGGCAGAGTGGCATCTCTGGCTACTACCACAATGAAGTGAGCGTCCTTGGTACACTGGACGGTCACTGGTGGCATAGAAACAAGCATCGAAAGATTGAGCAGTTAGATATTATTGAAACAAACAAAGGCGTAGAAAATTGTAGAAACCAGATTAATTTTTTGAGTACCATCACGCTTTTAAGTTTTTACACATTGTGTTGTGGTTTGTAGTACATTTCTTTAATTAATGAGTATAAGGCAACCAGGAAAAAAAGTCAATTTTCTTGTCTTTGAAGACAATTACAGCCTTTTCAAAAACTCACCTGCCTTTCCAAAGTAGCACTGTTGGCTATCAAAGCAGCAGTTTATGGCTTCACATCCGGCAGCGGAGATATCAGGACCTCCACATGGGACTCGTATGTTTTGTGCCACCTCGCAGCTATGGACAGGAGGTTGCTTTGGCACAACAGGGCGCTGTGGTTGCTGTGGCTGAGGGACCTCTGGCTCCTGGGGAGACTGATCATGGAATGCTTGAGGGTATTGAGGAAACTTTGGCAGCTGCGCTGGTTTCACCTTTGGCACTTGAGGAAATTTTGGCGCTGGTGCTGGCTGGATCTTTGGCACTTGAGGATACTGAGGAGTCTTTCGGGGTGGAAGAACCTGTGGCAGTTCTGGACGTGTGGGAACCTTTGGTACCTGTGGAGGTTGAACACCCTTTGACGTTGGTGGTGCAGGCTTTCCCCAAAATGAGTCCTGAGCCTCTACATTTGTCACAACTAAGTAGCCTAGCAATACTAGTGCCACTAAAGAGGTGGCAGTCCATTGCTTTGCCATGGTTTCACAGCAGTTTGACCTGGACAGTCCCCAAGTGCACTGCTCATGTGTGCCACATTTATAGGTGGTTAGATAGGATGTAAAAAAAAAACACCTCCAAGGCCAAATAACCACCAATCAAGGCCTCCCATCTCTCAGTAGACTCCTAAAAGCTTCAGGGTGTATTATGTAAGCCTTTTGGCAGCTCCACATGAGCAGTTGTGTGGGGGGGGGGGGGGGGCAATTGGATTAAACATGTGTGTCCTATCAGATCAGGTCACTGGAGTGGATGACAGTTTGACATTTAAGTATTTATTTGCAAGTCCAACTTTTGGGTCACAAGAACCTTTTTAAAGGTTGTTGCGGCCTCAAGCTTTATTTGTCATCAAATGTTTATTGTACTTGTGGACAATGAGGAATTTACACTATTGATTTCTTTCTCCAAATCTGTAACAAACTGTTCCATAATATGCACTTAAGCCCAAATTAGGTCACAGTATATTTCTACCTGTTAGAACTGTATTTAATCACAATGATATAGCAGTTTAAATAATAAATAGTGAGTTTTAGACCAAGAGCTTGAACCCCACTTCAAGACAAATGTTCTGCAAATATTCATCAATACATCTCTAAGTTTTGGAAGACAAAGATGAATTTCAAAGGAAGTTGTTGTACATTGAAAACCCAGACTGTGAACATATGAATCAAGTGAACTGTGCTTGAAGGTCTGTGCCATTGTTCACAGTAACATTGCATCCATGGATAACAAGTTGAGTTGAGTGCACTGGGCTCCAACTAGGTAATCACCTTATCCCAGCTATTGCTAACAGCCAATCATGATGCATGCTTTTAAGATAAGGCGTAGCAAATTCTGTCCAGTAAAATAAGGCTTTTAGAGTTTACCATGGTTTCAGGCATGATCCAGTTTGACTAGATCATTCAGCAGACAAATCGAGTCTGCCAACTAACCATAGCTCAGCATTGTTGTGCTAATGTTACTGCATATCACTCAGAAGTTGGTTCACTATTAACAAATATAGGTTTTTTTTGGTAAGATAATAATGTACAAGCTTACAAGTGACATGTTAGACATATAGGTCCTTTCTTTGATACTCTATGCTATGCTCTTTATTATAGAGTATAAACTTGGAGTTTAATTGGTTCTTTTTTAAATACTCTATAATAATCTGACTGAAGTACGATGCTTTTAACGTGCAATTGATGTACACATGTACACATGTAAAAACAAATTTTAATTTCTGTGCAGAGGCTTTAAATTGCTGATTAAAACAATGAGTGTGATAGTATTTAATGAATGAAATCATAGTGTTACAGTATTTAAACATTTTTTCTGCGATTTTGGAAACAGATTTCATGGTTTGTAAAATGTGCCTTTATATCATGATAGCTAATTAGATCCATGATATTAAAGAGAAAATACACTCTAAAATAAAATTCACTTTTGTTCTTTTGAACAGCTCTGTTTCATCTTGTGACTTTTCTTAGAACTCACAGAACAGTCACCAAATCAATCCTGGAGTTGGAGTGGTTTCTCTAAAGAAACCAAATAACAAGAAATAATAACATCCTTCCTTCACATAGCTACATACTATCAGAAGCGGGAAGAAACAAAATTTTTCTCATGTACTGTATTTATACTTTAGCTGAGTATTTCTACCTCTACCCAACAACTTTTCAGACAGAAATATTGCACTGTTTATTCCATTATATGTACTGGAGAGCTACAGTCAGTGAATGAATAAATAAATGATAAATGATTTTATTTACATCTTTTATTATTTTGGACAAGACCTTATAAACAAAGTTCAGAATAAATACCAGCAATCTTACGTTTATTGGAATGTCACTGATTCCACACAATTAATCAAAACATCATTTACAACAGTTTCAGTCCATCTGTTGTATCTCCTGTGGTTTTAAACGACTGCTTGTTAACCTTTTTCAAGCAAAGTTTTCAAACACATTTTCCCGCATCTTGGAAATAACCTGGGTTTAATAATAATTAGGTAATCTTGTCAAATCTAATGCATTCCAATTCAATACTATACATACTTCGTGAAGTTTAAAATGCCTTTCAAATGACTTTTTTATTGAAACTGTCAGACAGGATTTGAATTAACTATATTGTTATTTTCAGTGCTGTGGTTAGTGTGATATTGTGCTGAATTGAATTTTATTGAGAAATGTTTATAATGTTGTTTTTGGCTTCTAGAGCGCGACACTCTCTGGTTGCTGCTCAGGGGCGGCCATGATCACAGGTCCAACAGAAACCACAACCTTTGGCTCAGCTGTCCTCTGGTCTGCAGCCTCGACATGTCTCTCTACGCACAGACATACAAACACGGTCAGATTTAAGTGTAAATTTCTCCTGAATTCTGGAGATTAAAAATTCATCTCTTACTTTTTCTGAAGCATGATGGCTCACAGGAGCGGCCTGGTGCAGCAGTGCATACAGCTGTACTACAGTGAATGTACACCTGAACAAAGACAGCAGTGATGGTAGAGCTATACAAAAATATTTTGTTGCAGCAGCTTCTCATCAGTTGATATATTCATTACCTGCTCTTTCAGGGGCACTAGTGAACTGGGGTCCACAAAGGTAAACATTTTGAAAATGAAACGCCTGTAGTGACTCGGAAAGTCCAGACCAGAGGAGGGACCAACTGGAACCAGTGTGGACAAGTAGCGATCATCCCTGTATGGACACCTGGATAGAGAGCAAATTATATCAAGGCAATGAAAATAAAATGCAACTGAATGAAGAACTCAGTGTTAAGCATTCATTTCCCTGTTCATTATTCCTTGTGAGCAGACCTGACAGAGGTGTAAACTCTTACAAAAATCTCACATGTTGTCATGAACAGGACAATATAAGTTGGTGTTTTAGTTACCCGTCTACTAGAATGTCCCACTGAGGTAGAGTGTGAGGGTTGGAGCTTGTGGTTGTCCAACAGCGACCAAGAGTCAGGACAAGGTTTGGATCTGTTTTTTCAATGAGCTGAACCTCTACGTACACAGGCTCCCTCAGTACCTTGGTCACGGGGTAGTCTGCCTCTGTATAGAAAGAGCTATAGGCCACATCCACTGTAGGAGCAGAGTTACCAGTTAATAGGACAGCTAACATTATAAAACGCAGCAACACTGCCAGGCTGACATACACTTACATTCGTTACAACCCTTTGTATGACACTGTCCATTAGCCAGCCTCAGCTGTACTCTGATGGGTCCCAGAGCAGCAACTGGTAGAGGAGGATCTTGTATTGGTAATACTTCTGCAATCAAAGTTTCAACAGAAGTGCCAATGTACCTGCACTGGAAGAACAATCTGAAAGAGGAAACTAACATTATATTACTTTTTCTAAGACTTTTATTTTAATGCTGTAATGGTCTTACTACTACCTACTCATAGTAGCTGTCCCTGGTAATGGCTCCATTGGGGCCAACTCCTACCTCATATGAGGATGACATCCTGTTCTCATAGATTATAACACCAGGCTCCTCCTACAAAAGATAGGAAAAAAATGGCATTGTAGGGTAAAAAATTCAAATGTGTTTTGTGTCAAGTGTCTTTTTTTTGCTGAAAATAAATAGAGAATAGATATAGAAATCCAAGGTCTTACCATAACAACGGAGCCACAAGCAGTAACAGGAAAGTGGTAGATGGCAAATTCTGAATTAGAGTCGACATGTGTACAGCCTTGACCTCCCCACAATAGTGAGATTGACTCGAGGTCAATGTTGGGCAGAGTGGCATCTCTGGCTACTACCACAATGAAGTGAGCGTCCTTGGTACACTGGACGGTCACTGGTTGCATAGAAACAGGAATTGTTAGATATTACTGAACAAAGAAAATGTAACAAGATGTAACAAATTAACAAGTCCCAAGCTATGCAAACAACTATTTGAGGCTTTACTTAGGGTACAGCTAAGTGTTAAAGTCAGTTTGTTGTGCTGACATTGTATCTGTCAGGATAATTTTACCCCTTGAGAAAGATTCAATATAACTAGAAAGCTAACTCTTTTGCTCTTTGGAGAACAGTAACAACCAAAACTTCACCTGCTTTTCCAAAGTAGCACTGCCGGCCATCAAAGCAGCAGCTAATGGCTTCACATTCAGCAGCAGAGACATCGGGACCTCCACAAGGGACTTTCTGACTTTCTGCCACCTCACAGATCTGGAAAGAAGGCTGCTTTGGAGCACTGGGCTGGTAAATAGAAGGTTCCTGTGGTTCATGAGGTTTCTGCGGTTGATACGGTTGCTGTGGTTGAGGGGCCTCTGGCTCTTGGGGAGATTGATAATTGGAAAATGCTCGCGGATATACAGGATACTTTGGATATTGAGGAAACCTTGGTGGAGAAGGAGGTGGAAGAACCTGTGGTGGAGGATGCTGAACCTGTAGCATTTGAGGATACTGAGGATTCTTTGGAGGTGGAGGAGGTGGAACCTTTGGTGCTTGAGGATATTGAGGAACCTTTGGAGGTGGAGGTCGTTGGATCTGTGGCACTTGAGGATATTGAGGAACGTTTGGAGGTGGAGGAGGTTGGACCTGTGGCTGCTGAGGATATTGAGGAACCTTTGGTGGTGGAGGGTGGTGAGAAAATTGTGGAGGTGGTGGAAGAACCAGTGGTGCTTGAGGGTGTGAAACAACCTTTGGTGGTGGAGGCGGCTGAAATACCTGTGGTCCTTGATCATACTCAGGAATCTTCAGTGGCAGAGGAGGTTGGACCTGTGGCACTTTAGGGTATTCAGGATATTGAGGATATTGTGGAGTCTTCTGCGGTGGAGGAGGTTGCACCTGTGGCACTTGAGGATATTGAGGATATTGCAGAGTCTTCAGCGGTGGAGGAGGTTGCACCTGTGGCACTTGAAGGTTTTGAGGATATTGAGGGTATTGTGGAGTCTTCGGTGGTGGAGGAGGCAGAATAATCTGTGGTGCTTGTGGAGGTCGAGCACCCTTTGAGATTGGTGGTTCAGGCTTCCCCCAAACTGAATCCTGAGCCTCTACATTTGTCCCAACTAAGTAGCCTAGCAGTGCTAGTGCCACTAAAGAAGCGGCACTCCAACGCTTTGCCATGGTTTCACAGCACTTTGACCTGGACAATCCCCAGGTGCACCACTTGTGTGAGTTGCCACATTTATATGTGGTCAGACTTGTTGTTTAAAAAAACCCACTTCCAAGGCCAAATAACCACCAATCAAGGCTTTCCATCTTTAAAAAGATACCTAAAAGTATGAGGGCTGCATTATGTAATGTCTGATAAACCTTTTAGCAACTTCACCAAATCAGTTGTATGGAAGGGACATGAACATGTGTGTCCTATCAGTCACTAATGTGGACTAATGTGGTTTGACATCAAGCATTTATTTGCAAATCCAACTTTTGGGTCACAAAAACCTTTTCAAAGGTCTTTGCGGCCTCAAGCTTTATTTGTCACCACATGTTTATTTTGCTACTGCACAATCTACTGGACCTGATTTGGTTTAGGTAGCAGTTTGTCTTACACCTATGACTTTAGATGACAACAAAACGGACAACTAGCCACAAGACAGGGGACATGTATATCCTTTTTAACATGTCACCTGTTGAGGAACGGCTTATTCAATTCTTGTTTTACTTTTGTGATAATACGAGTTAAATAATTGTCAGTGACATACTAACCATAGAAGGATCAAAGTCAGCAGACTGACTCAATAATGTCTGTTACACTAAGGCTGTTAAAAGCTGGCTTTGATGTAACAGCAAAGCCTGAGTGTATTGAATTGAGTAAGGCTGGATTCTATTGCTTAAGAATTAAAGTTTCATTTGTGAGAAGAAGATTATGTTATTTCTTCTTTCAAAACTTTACATGGAAGAACATCCTGATTGAATAACAGGCCCTGGCAAAAACAGAAGCATATGATATATCATAAAAATCTACTTCAGCGAATATAAAATTACTGATTGGAAAATATACTCAAAGAAGTTCAGATGCTTCAAAAATACTCAATTGCCATGATCAAAGTGCTTGTTCCTTTGGACCTTGGACAATAGCTATTTGTGCTTACAAAACAAACTACCAATACTTTGCAGAGCAGATTTGAAAAAAATAAAATGAAATAAAAATAAAATAAAATAAAATAAAATAAAATAAAATAAAATAAAATAAAATAACAATCCATGCAATACTTGAGTTTGACCATGTTGTGGAGGTATTTTCTTTGTCTCTTTAAGGAGCCCAACCCCTGTGGCCTACATTTCCCACAATTCCAAGCGGCTGAGTCCACCGTGAATCAGTGCGTCCCTTGCGTCCGTTCACTGAGGAGAGAAGCGGGTCAGGCTAAACTGATACGAGACTTACGGGCGAGGTGTTTTGTTTTATTTCATTTTACTCTTTACCGGCGGACATGTCTCTGTCACCCACACAGAGCTCCGACACGAGCAGCCGGAGGAGGAGGCCGGCTGAGCACACACAAGGTGAGCGGCCGAGGCTCGTATTTAGCGCGAGATGATGAAAAAAACTTTATTTGTAATAAGCTTACTGTGTTCTTTGACAGCGATGTGAAATGCATTCTCCATTTTAAATCTGCCATGTTAATATATACGGTAGGTGTTATTTGCCTTGATAGCATCATGTGAATGAGAAGAGTAAAGACAGTCAGCTCGGTCTGTGTTGACGGAGCTGTCATATGGTGAAGTCACGTCGCATTGATTACAAGGTGGTTCCCACTGATTGTGTGTGTGTGCGCGCGTGCCAGGACTGTCTCTGTCTGTCTCTGTGCCAGAATGTCAACGTGACAGACAAACACAAAAGTGTTATGTGGCATTGAAAATCTGTCTGCCTTTCTTTCTTTTTATTTCTTTCTTTCTTTCTTTCTTTCTTTCTTTCTTTCTTTCTTTCTTTCTTTTAAGTTGCCTATTTGTAGTGTGTGCGGTTAGCCAGACGGCCTGTAGCTGTCCAAACTATAGAGCTGCAACCAATTAATGCATAAAATGAGAAATGAAAATAGTGAAATATTGACCATCACAGTTTCACTGAGTACAAGGTGACTTCTTCAATGTTCAATGTTAACAATAGTATAAAACAGAGAAAAATAGCAGATTGGAGAAGCTGGAACCAGGGGAGATTTTTGCTTGACAGTTGGCATAAACCATTAATCAATTATCAGAATAGCTTGTTTATTAACTTATTGAGAAATGTTATCATTGTTTCAGTCCTTGTCCAGACCTTCTCATTCACTTTGTGTCGGCAACATATCTGGTTTTAATGTTTCACAGATGCATTTTCATGAATTCTGACTTGAATAAATAAACTGACTTGAATTTAATCCCATAATGATAGACAAAAGAACTGTCTGTCATGATCAATGCTACTGATGAAACCAATTATCTTCTGGTTACACAGCTTCATTTGAGAGGAAGTGATTAACTGTGAGAAACAGTATTGTTCTTGGATTTTCTGTCCTGTGATGTTGTAAGATTTAATATTAACTGTTAACCTTAAGATGTTCCTCTTCTGCACTCAAGAATGAAGCTATGAGTAGTGAATCAATATAATGCTGCCAAAGCCCCTCTGTCAGTGCACAATCACTAACACAATCAGTATCACAGCCACTATCACAAACAGAATCACTGATATAACCAGTAACACTCAGTTGCGTTTTATTTATACTTGTGTGCATGTCAGTAATCAAATACTGAGACAGAAAGAGGAAACCAAACAGGACTACCTAACAGTTCGAGGACTGCCTTGAACTGGGGGAGGGGAGGGGAAGTCATGAATATTGTCCTCACTTGTCTCATGATGCTAGTAGTTTGTTAGCATTTCTTCATTCATCAGGGCTGTATCTTGGAAGAGACAAACCCTGGAAATGAATGAATGAATGACTGACTCGAGACGATTTTTACCCTTTTCTTAATTACAGTCATGCCTCTGGTTTCCCTGTACAACAAACGCAGCTGTTGTCAGGCTGTCAGAGTCAGTAATCAGTTCGACGATAGACAGAAGGGCGTTTTGTATTAGTATTAATACAGTTACAGTTAGTTTTTACAGTTATTTTGTTTTACAATGCACTGTACAGGCCTCAAGACATGAATACTTATATACATCTAGAGAAAGAAACATAGAAATACACTGATTCTTGACATACGTCTGTGGAGGTTGTCATGACTAGCCCTTAAGGGGGCTGTTTTCGGAACCCTTTTGTTATGTTTTGAACTCTTTTGTGGACTTTTGAACTCTTGTTTAGTTTGTTAAATTTTGTTTATAGTTCCTGTTTTATTTTGAAGTCATTGCCCTTGTGTATCTTGTCTTGTCTTTTCTACTTCCTGTCTTTGTCTTGTTTCCCGCCTTTGTGATTGTCTGCCCCACCCTAATTGGTTTCACCTGTTGCCCATTGCCTTGTGTACTTAAGTCTCGTCGTTTCGCTGTGTTCTTGTCAGTTTGTTTTTGTCTCTTGCCATAGCCACATGTCCTTTGCCTTGTCTCGTTTCTTGTTTTGCCTCTTGTCATTGTATCCCCAGTCAGGTTGTGTATTTATTTGTTACTTTGTTTTTTTTTCTTTGGTTTTAGCTCCTTGTTCTGTCTTTCTCCTTGCTAAGAGTGATTTTGCGTTTGCATTTTGTATTTTTGTTTTTGTGCCTTTTTCCCCTTTATGGGTGATCCTAGTTTGAACCTTTGAATAAAAACTATTATTTTTTTGATTTTGTCTGTGGGTTTGTGCATTTGGGTCCAAGTCCTTGCCCTAGCCTTGACAGAGGTAAATACTGTACAAGCAGTCACTGGGATAATGCATTTAGGCTTCTATAGCAGACGGGACAATACTTTTGCAAAAACATGCATTTTTTTCCACTTAATGTGAAGAATTGATTGAAGGGATGCCATCGTCATGTGCTGTTGTGAGTGCTATGCGTGTCTTGTTTCTGTGGTTTTGCTCTCAGAGGTTTGGGGGCTGGTGTGGGTAATGATTTTTGAATCAGTGCATGTGTTATATGGGGATTTTTTTTCCAGAGACATCTGAATCTTTGTATCAGCTGTGTCACAGTTGATAGAGGGGGGATTCTGGGCTGTAGAGTGCTGCTGATTTGGCTCAGCCCATCTGACTCTGCACTGTAAGGAATGGACTGCAATGCAGATATAGTGTGTAACTGACACGGACCAGCAACAAGTGAGAGCACGAGGACGATGTTCTTAAGACAAAGACTTCTTTGATAGCAGCAAGGCATTTGCAACTTTTTTTTCTAATTTATTAGCTCCCCTTTAATCTTCCCTGTAAATGTTTAAAGGAAAACTGTTTAATTTCTGGAAATACAACTTTTATCATGTAGACAAATCTGTTGAGTAACATAACGGGTTTAGGCACCTTATTAATCTGTTAATAACATCTGTAAGTTTAATGTACTGTCACTGCTAAACCAAAACATCAAATTAAATTAAATTATAACCTGATAAGTCTGCACAATATCATGGTATGCTTCTTAATTTACCACAAATGATGACATGTGACTGTCTGGTCCACTGACAAATGGTAAAATAACCCTATCTGTATTATCAGCAAATCTTATCTATCTAATATCTTATTGTCTATGTATTTTTTTTATTTGAGGATTTCTCATAATTCAATCATTACTTAGACCAATATTTCCGCTACTTTCTTTGTGACCATATGACACATCTTTCAGTTTTCTAAGAGTAATTAGTTTCTTGCTTGCTGCTACAGATCCTTCGTTGGAGCATGATCCTCAGACAGGTTACAATCATGAAAAGATCCATGACCCAGGTCAACAGTGTAACTCAGCAGACACGTGCACTCCAGCTACACATCCCTCCGTATGTCCTGCTCTGTGCACAAAAAAATGCATGTCTGCACACACATGTGAGTACTGGGTACCAGCTTATTTAAATCTATCTTTTAATAGCAACGCTTGTAGGTTTACAGACCTTTATTTGTCGTCTTGCTGCTTGTTGTTTTAGGTTCGAGTCATAATGTTTGTGAAGAGAGCTGGGAGGAGATTCAAAGCAAGAGAACCATCACAGCAGAGAACGAGGTGGAAGCCAACAAACTGGTCAACAACTACAGGGTGAGAAGTCTGAAGGTTTTTCACCGCAAATGGAAGTGTTTTGAGCTCAGCTGAGCCAGTAAACTTAATATTTGATTTGTGTGTCAGTTTGGTTTTAGAAAATGGAAGAGCCACGTGACAGAGCGTCCGTTTAAAGACAGATCAGAGGTTGTGAAAGAGCTCTATTCTGAACTGAACATCATTAAGCCACATTCAAGTCCAGGTATGGCTTGTTATCTTTATGTGATGTGTTTGTGCTGATTCTTTTTCCCCAACCAAATTGGGGAAAATAACAAATTACCCTCCTCACTGTATATAATTTCCATGAAAAAACATTTGAATATGCTGTGCTGGAGAACCTGTCAGCCTTTCACTAGTGGTTCTGTCTGTTTGTCTTCCTGGTGTCAGGTCATCTCATCACATTTGGAAACGTAGCGTATGTGTTTCTCTTTGGTTGGTGGGTCTCCCTGACATATTTCCTGGTCGGCATGCTTATGTTCATCACTATCGCTGGTGCACCGTATGGTAGGGGAGCTAATCAACAAAGAATAATGAAAATGTTCATTATTGATCACCAGCCATTCCTCTTATTCTCTTCTTTTTCTCTCTGTCTTCAGCCAAGCTGTGCTGGAAGTTGTCCTGCTACTTCCTGTGGCCGTTCGGCAAGTCAATCCATGAGGTACTGTTTGGATCTGAGTTCAGTTAATGCTGGGGGGCTTCCTGCTCTTGTCTCTTTTCCTTTTTCTGCTAACTGAAATTAGATAGATGCACAGTAAACCCTGTAGTTTCCTCATTGTGTCTCCCTAACCTGTGGTCATGAAAGCAGAAGTGTTATTTTTCTGAACACCACCACAAGTCTGCAACACTACCAGTCATTTGCAGCAACTTGTTATTGCAATACATTTGTTAAGATGCAGCTGACACTTTGAACACAGTTGAACAAATTCCCATCGAAATTCCTCTGCTTAGTGGATTTATTAAGTTAGGGACTGAAGAAGAGGGAGATTTGGAATAATAATGTACTTACAGTGTTTTTAAACTTTAAAATTACATCTGAGTTGGTTTGATATTTATACCAGTGACTCTGTTGTTACTTCACAAGCTGCAGAAGAAACCACAGAAACGCAACTTACATTTTCAGTTGGTCAGTGATGGAGGACAGAGTCATTACAATAGTGCGTTGCACCCATGTACAGCCTCTTTAGTGGACTGCTCAGTTGTTTCTTTTCTAAGAACGGGGCTATATTAATAATGAGTAAACTGTAGACTAGGGGTGAAACCAATGGTTATTTTCCCTACTAATCTGTCAATTAATCAGTCAATCATTTTTTTGTTTACTCTCAGATAGTGAAATGAAAAGCAGCAGGTCCTGACAGCTGCAAGAAGCTGCAGCCAGCAAACATTTTACATATTTGTTTTAAAGGTGACTTAAATGATTCATCACCTGTCAGAATAACTGCAGATTAATGTTCTATATATTGACTAATTGCTGCATTTCTACTACATGCTTCAAGCTGTGTCAGGAGTCCTGTTACTCTGTGGCAGCTGATGGATTTCTTGTAGAGGTCAGCTGGTGTCATACATAAATTGGTTATACCACTTCCTCTCCTGCAGATCTTTTTAGTCTGCGTACGCTTTCATTTGGCAACATAAATTTATGTCATTTTACATAGATACACACAACTGTACTGCCTGTGAAACCAAATTACTCTGATATCCTTATATTGCTTATATTCTGACCTGATGGTATTATGTGTTACATGTTGTGTGATGTCAACCGGGTGTTCTTTTCGGTTGTCGCAAATTTGTTGGATCAATCCAGGAATCCAGTCCAGAGATCATTTAATGTAAAAGTTTGTGTCTAAATCCTGCTGTTGTCTCTGACCGTGATTAAACATAATAGTTTGTGCTTTAAGTGATCAGTAATCACACTTTCCTCTGGTTGTGTTTCTCCAGCTTGGAAATACATTGAGGAGATGTTGTGAGCAAGCACCAGACTGTGAGTGCAACATAGACTGGGTGGAGGATAACTCACCAGTTCTTCTGCCTTCACCTACGGAGGTGCCAGTCCCGGAGATGCAAGGACGACCTCTGCGCACTCCCTTCTGGGTAACTTTCCACACTTTCTGTATAAGAAATATAAAATATACATATAGAAAATAATTGTGTAGGATTGGCAGATTTCTGCTCCATGGAAATCAAGTATAGGATATCATTATCCTGTTGTGCCCCTCTTGTTGTGTAGCGTCGTTTCTCCACCTACGTGTGGCTGGGGCTGGGATACCCTCCTCTGGCGGTCATCCATTCAGTGGCCTGCTTCTTCTCCTGGATCCTCATCTTCACCATCCCCGTTTCCAAGATGAATGCACGGACTCTGGCTGTCATTCTCCTCTTGCCTCCTGAGGATGTTTCTGTGTCCTCCTGCTCACAGAGGAAGGCAAGGCTGAGAATCAATAATTATCATCCACAGCACATAAACCCTGGAGAGATTCATTAGCTTTGGTTTGATGCTCATGCACCAGTTTGTTTATTCTTTTACCTGACCTGTAGCATCAAGCTTATGAGACCAGGGCGCTGCTGTGCTGCTACCACGCTGTCAACTGGTACTACTACAAGTACACAGTTGATGGGATCAATGTGTTTGCTGTCAGTATCCTTTACCATTGGATGTGAGGCCTGTGTGCGCGTGTTTGTGTCAGCGTGCGTCACTTGAAGACCTGTTGTCATCTTTGACCCCCATCTCAGACCTCCTCCCTCTAGTAATAGTTGCCATAGTAATTGGATATATTGACAGGGAGAACCAGTACGCCAGCTCCGATGTCAAGTTCGCCATAGCAATAGGCTCCATCATACCTCTGTCTTACTACATTGGTATGGGCATCGCCAGGTGAGCTGTTTTCATAACCTTAAAACACACCATTGAAAAAAGTCAATTCTCATGTTACCCTGTGGATCTAGTGTAACAAACATGCTAACAGAGTTACCAGTAGTTTCATACAAAGTACATCAGATGTTAACTGTTAACTTTTTTTTTTTTGTTTGCTTTTGCAGTATCTCAGCCCAGAGTAACTTTGCTGTGGGTGCAGTGGTGAACGCCACCTTCGGCTCCATCACAGAGCTGACCTTCTACATCACAGCCCTGCTCAGAGGTCACCAGGCAGCCAATCCGTGTCTGCAGGAGGTTGTTAAAGCAGCGCTGACTGGCACCCTGCTCGGATGCATCCTCTTTATTCCTGTGAGCCAACCTGCATTTACCCTATGTTTTACTTTCCTAAAATCCTTGACTTGTAATAAAAAAAAAAATTCAATTCTAAATACAAATTATTGCCTCACACACTGTCAGTGATTGTTTTTTTTATTTGCATGTCAGTCCACTTACTGAAAAGCATCCTTTTAACTTGTAGATTGAATAAGGAATTCATTAAATCAACGTCATTGGCACAAAAATCATGTTCAGATACACAACACTAACTCGGCGTGTATGAATGAGGCCCTTTGCTTTGTCCTCTCAGGGCATCTGCATGATAATCGGAGGGCTGAGACACAGTGAGCAAAGATTCAACAGTCGCTCTACAGGAGTGAGCTCGGCCTTGCTTTTCATCTCTGTGGGGGGTAAGTCTCCAGAAGTTTTTAGATCATGTTGTGAAACTGGCTCCCAACTAACTCACAAGCTCACTCTCTCACAACTCAGACATCTTCCACGCTGCCTGCATCACCTGCAGGAAAGGAAACAAGCAGCTGCACTAGCAGTTTAGATCTCCACATGCAAACATGTTTTTGCCTCCTAAGGACAAAAAAATTGTAGTTTCTAACATTTTTAACACTTGCACCACCTACAGGAAATTCATGTTACAGCTACAGTGGTAGTCTTTTTTGTAGCAGCTGTTCACAATATGTTTGTTTACACTGAACACTTGTGCCAACTTTTAGCTAAAACCTTTGGCTAAAACTTTTAGCTAAAAGAAATTCTAAAAGAATGTAATAATGGAGTCACACTGATGGCCATTGGACACCAGTGGACATTGAATAATCAAATAAAAAATAGTTCGATTAATGGTCATAAAACACGAAACGCTGCTGTCGAAGTATTAGTATAGTAATTTCATTTAGGTGAGCTTAATGTGAATCTTTTTTTTTTTTTTGAGACTTGTCCATCAGACAGGCCTCTTTGTGTCTGCCAAGACTAAAATCAGCATTCATCAGCATCAGCATTACCGAAATCTCTTAAATTGAATCATAAATTAAATTTAATCATCCTCCATAACTGTCAATGGCAGGTGTATTTGCCCCCACGCTGTTCTCCAAGGCCTACGGTAATCTGGTGTGTGACGCCTGCACGAACTCCACTGGAGGAAACAGCACAAGCAACAGCAGTGGACCGTTTGTCTGCCACAACTGCCACTATGATCTGGTGAGTATCAGTAGAAAGGAAGAGCTCACAAACATAACATGCACTGATTTACAGGCACTGTACTATGTATAACATCTTTTGTTGTTTTTTGTTCTACAGAACAACGGTACACTGTTCCACAGTCATGTAGAGTAAGAAACTATACATTTTTTTTATACTCCAACTGTCATGTAAAGGAACTAAATGACCATAATGGTGGTTTTGCATGTTTTAGCCCTTGAAGTACAAATTGTAGCTTCCAGGGAGATATTTCAGTGAAGTATGAAAATCACTCGCAGAAATGTGAGACATGCTTGAGAGGATTCAATCTATTGATGGAAACAAACAACGCTGTTGTCTGTATTTCTTCAAAGTTGTGCTATTGTCACAATACTGTGAACAGAGGCTCTTAGAACAGTTAAAACCTGTTAAATTATCATATGGTCCTTTTGAGTTTCTAAAATTATTCAGTAAGCTGTAATACCCTCTTTGCATGTCTTCACTCTCATTTATTGTGTTTTTTTGTCACAAGGCCATTGGTGTACACAGTGTCTGCCCTCTTGCCAGTCGCCTACATCATTGGTCTGATATTCACACTGAAGACACACTCCCACATTTACAACATCCATGTTGGAGAGGGACAGGGTATGAATCAGTTCTCATGGTCACAGTTAAAAGCCAACGCAGAACTGCACCTTGCATAATTACTCTCCAACACAATGAGGCTTAATGTTTACTTACCATTACCTCTTTATGTATGTCTGTACAGCGACGTGCCACCATGGAGCAGTGGTCCACTGGTCACGGTGGAGGTCTCTGGTCATTCTCATCATGGCCACTGTGCTGACGTCTGCCTGTGCTGACCTTTCCACTGAGCACATCCAGCCCATACTAAACCAACCCAACGTGTCTCAGGTCGGGACATGGCACCTGAGCGTTATCAGGCAGTTTTTATTTTGGTGGTTTTTGGTGGATGTTGTGCTATGATTTTTCTTTTTTTCTCTAGTATTTCATTGGGGTGACAGTTCTCGCTATGGTTCCTGAGATCCCAGAGATTGTTAATGGGATTCAGTTTGCACTTCAAAACAACATCAGTCTAAGGTAAATCATCCCTCATTAAAGGAAAGAACCTACACAGGTTAAAAAGTGATATCTGTATCCAAATGATGTTTCTGGGGTTTTTTTTCCAGCTTGGAGGTGGGAAGCTGTATTGCTGTGCAGGTCTGCATGCTACAGATTCCAATACTGGTCTTATTTAATGCTTTCTATGTAAGACACCCTTCTCTTCATTTTCATCATTGATTTATTCACATAAATATCAAAGATTTTATAGTTTTCTGTGATCAAACACCATGTCTGTGCTTTGCATAGGATGTGGGATTTGTTCTGTTGTTCAGTGACCTGCACCTGTGGGCCAGCATCTTCAGTGTGATTGTAGTCAACTACATCTTCATGGACGGCAAGTCTGATTATTTTCAGGGTGAGTTTCAAGTGTAAAACCAGCAATTGCCACATTCATGTAAATGAGGGAGGACATTCACCAAGTTTTTTAGATTGATTCTCTGACATTGCTTTTCATTCCATTTATGTTTTGAAAACCATGTCAGTTTTATTAATTTACCCGGATAACTCAGGAGACCTGCCTCTGAATTTCATTATTATTACAAAATATTAACGCTGACTAAAATTTGTTGATTTGCAGACAATAGCGGCATGAAAAGCAACAAACCTATCTAAATATGTCCCAGTAATGTTGAAGAATTGAAACACACTAATCCAGTTTTCTGTCTTGTTTTCTCTCAGGTACGGCTCTGGTGGTTGTCTACCTAATCCTGCTAGCTCTGTATTACTTCGCTCCATCTCCAGCAGGATGTTGAGTGTGGATCTTTTTTTTTTTAAGCCTGGAAGAAACTGACTGTGCAAATTCAATACCACTCCCTGTTGGTGATATTTTATCCTGACATGGCTAATTTATCATGCTGGGCTTTTAAATATAAATTTTGTGTTTTTTTTAATGCTGTATCCTGAATTACACAAATGACAAAACTGAAATTTTTAATCTCAGGTAGGTACTTTTTTTTGACTGCACAAACGTATTACTCCTACTACTGAAAAAAAAAAAGTACAGTTTGTAAGTTAACATACTTAACTATGTGTGTCCTGCCATTATGGTCTCTGTAAACTGTGAAGGAAAGAAAAGCAGTATTTTTACAAGTGAATATTATGACGTAAAGAATCTGCACTAATGGTATTTTGTTTAAGGTACTGTTGTGATAAATGTGTATACTTTTTAACTCCAAAATGTACATGTGGTACATTAGAGATAATGAAATATGTTTTTTTTCCCCCCCAATAATATAGTTGAACATATGGCATGGCTGGCTGTGCATAGAAAGAACAATAACAATATTTGACAATACAACATTCTGAAAAACCGGCTGTGCTTTTATTGTTTGTACAGACAGTAACTACAAAACATAATGTACATTACAGCCATAATTACCTTTTGAGGAGATATTTATCTTTTCTCCCAGGAGTTTATGTAAAGTGACATGCACACCATACTGACATGCAAAAGAGATCACTTAACTTCCATTGACATCGAAAATGATGCAAATATAAACATCCCAATCTTAAGCACTGTGGTACATTTAGCACGTGTGAGCATGTAGTGAAACTGACTGTTGCTTCATAATAAGATATAAATAAGGCCATAACATGTCAAACTCAGGGGAAAAAAAGGGACTGAGGTGGGATTTTGAATGTGAAAATGGGCATTATGATACAACAACGTTTAGCTTATATATTGTACCAACGTTAAAGAGAATTTATAAAATAAAATGTTGTCGAGTTAAGATGAGATAAACCAAAGAGATGAAAGAAAGGCGTGTGACTCGATACAAACAGCTGGTAGTACTACATCACGGTAACGGCAAAAGATCCGTTTTCCGCCTGCTGACATTTTAACCATGGTGAATGTTTGCGGAGCTCTACAGACTTGAGTCTGATCACAGTATTGTACATCCTGAGGACGCCTCACATACTCCTCATACCTTGTTGCTATTTTTTTTTTTAAAAAGTCCCAAGTCCCACTTATTTTTTTAAGTACCACAGCACTATAGCTCAACGTTCTCTAGAGAAACCAAACCAAAACTTAAACTTAAAAAAAAACAATAATAATAATAGAGCCTATGTATGAAAAGGTTAAAATGGGGTTTAGGCATAAAGTGAGAACTGAAATGATAGTGAAATCAGGTGGGGGAAAAAATGTAGATACATAATCTGCTACAATTCAAAGTTTTGTAAAAAAAAAACAAAAACAAAAAAACACAAAAAAAAACACAAAAAAAACAAAAAAAAAACTAAACAAAAACAAAAAACAAACAAAAAACAAACAAAAAAACAGAAAAAAACACAGCAGCATAGTGATTTACATGAGTAAAATGTCTCTATGGGTTTAAGTTGATGAAAAATCCTTAGCTGCTGTGGTATCTCCTGATTAATCATGAGCAGAATAGTTCAGCAACAAAAGGCTCATGTGGAAAGCACCAGGTAAATCACATGGAGGAAAAAAGCCTACATGTAACACAGCTGAGAGAGAGTAAGGATGAAATCTTAAAAATTCAGAAGGCACCAGATGAAGAAATAAAAAGGCTTGAGAAACGCTGTGGAGCTACAGGTGTGCAAGTTCATTTCTAACTTCTAACTGAGCTTCATTTTTCCCAAAAAAAAAAGAATCAGAGGCACAAGAAGATTCACAGTGATGCAATGTCACAGATGCTTTAAAGAGGCTTTTGGGTTTTTGTCTGATCACAAGGCCTAATGTGACCAGTGAGGAGAACATTTTTCAATTTGAACGTCGTTATAATCACAGCTCAATGTTAGCATGCAATCCTTGAGGCTCAAACACAATGCCTTAAATAATTGACCTAGTTAGATTGTTAGGAGGTATCACAGTTATAACATGCATTATCAGCAATGTGCTGCTTTTTCAGAAAATCTACATGACCCCTAACTAACCGAATGGAAGTGTCTCTCAGGATGCAAACTGCTCACAAATTTCTCCTGCTGGAAACTACAGTCATTTCTAAACCTTCCCTATGTCACAGTGGGCGTAAAAGCAGCTGACTCACAGCAACACAACTCCACTTCAGCAACAACAAAACAGTTGTATCTCATCCTCTGAACGGAAACTAAAATGACTCGAGCAGAAGCAACATTCGTTTTGCCTTTCAAGTGGTGAAAGTGGTCTTTGGAACATTTAACTATTCCTGCTCATGCTCCATAACTTTCTGTGACAATGATGCGAGTTTAAAAAAAATAAATAAAAAAAGAAAACGCTGAGGAGTGCAAAACATAAGACACAGCACAAGATACCTCTGAGCGACAGGGAAGTGGAAATCATCAGCATACAGCGATTCCACACTGATGCATGGCTTCTGATGGATACGTGCACAAATATCTGACACGTTCACATACAGAGAAACTTAAAAACATTGCACTTAGCATTTTTTTAAAAAAGCACACGTTTACATAGGACTAATGTTAAAAGGCATTCAAAGTATTTTCATTACCATCTGACATCAGATTTTCTTTTAAGAATGTTTTTGCCTAGTTTTCAGTGATTTTAGAGTCAGTGCTGTGCCATCACATACCGCTTCCTTCAGTCTCTGGGCTCCCTCTATTTGAGCCGCTGAATTAGTGTGTGTGTCAGTCCCAGGCTGAGCAGCTGAAGGGTGGACAGCTGGGCTAGGTGAGGGAAAGTTTTCAGCAGTTTTTCCCAGGTTAGTTCCAGCAGGCTGGGCACCACCAACCACACTTTGTACAAAGAACCAGTCCTTCGGTTCCCAGACATGTTGACGACACCACCGTGGACATACATGCAGCCAGCCTGAACAAGAGGAACAGAACAACAGGAGATTAGAGTTGCAACAATTAGTCCATTAATCGATTAGTCAATCAACATAAAATTAATCAGCGGCTATTTTGACAATTGATTCATGGTTTAAGTAAATTTTAAGCAAATATTCTCTGGTCTCAGTTTTACCAGTTTCAGGATTTGCTGCTTTTATCAGTTTGAAATCAATGTTAATTGAATATATTTGATTTTTGCGTAGTTGGTCAGACAAAACAAGACATATGAAGATGTCAGCCTGGGCACTGACAAATGGATATGGTCATTTTTCAATGTTATATGACTAAACAATCAGTTCATTGAAAAAAATAATCAGCAGATTCATTGATAAAAATGATCATAATCACTAGGTGCAGTCCTACAGCAAATAAAGCTGGCATCCACTCCAGATTTCTTTTCTCACTCAGTGTAGAAATGAAATCTGACTGAGATGTGACGTGAAAGATATTTAACTAACTGGAGTGACTGCAGCACAGTGAAAGTAGGCTGGTTCTGGCATGATGGCAGGCAGCTTGATCCACTGAAAAGTCTGCAGGTTGATCTTCCACAGGTCCGACAGGATCACCTCACCATTATAACCCCCACATATAAACACCTCTGGAAGAAAAAAAAGCATAGGGAAACATGGTAAACCAAAAAAAGAAACAAACATTTCAGACGTGTCCAGATAATCCTGTGTGAAATACTTCTTACCATCTTTGACCTGCACACAGCTGTGACAGCGGCGGGCAGCGGGATATCCTGCCATGATAATGACGAATGAAACAGTCAATTAATTGCATCATCTTAAAATCCCTCATTTGGCAAGAAAATAGCTAAATATAGATCACAAACCTATTTTTTCATGGGGTTTGGTGATTATTTCCTCCCAGTTATTTGTCTCTAGGTTATATGCGTGAATCTGATTAAGAGAAATAGTATTAATAGATAAAATGCCAAAGTAACACTTTGTTTTTATGTAAAATTCTGTCTATGCTGGCTTCTCTCACCTTGTCCAGGGAATATGATGTCCAGGAAGTTCCACCTCCTAAAATATATATTCTCTGTCCATCATGAGCTAGCTCATGTCTGTACCTGTAAAAACCAGATGTTAATTTTCAGCACATTATTACAAATATTATGAGAACAACTCACTACAAGTCAAACATTCTGTAGTTGTTAAAATTATCTCTGCTGACTGACCTCTCCTCAGGTAGATCTGAGGGTGCGTTGTTGGGTTTGAGGTGGGCCCATTCTCTGGTGGTCAGGTCCAGCCTGTGCAGGTCAGTGCTGTAAAGGTAGCCCGTCGTCCCTCCAAACACATAGAGGTAGCCATTGATGATGACCATTGCCTGGGAAATGGAGAACACTCAGAGGTGTTTGTAGGTGGAATACACAGCTACATACAGAAAGCGTTATGAATGAATGATGACAAAGAACAAACAACTTTAAAACACTGTTACCTGCCCGTATATCTTGTTGGGCTTCTTCCCTCTGCAGTTGAGCAGGTTCCATCGTTTGTACTGAACATTGCAAACGTGGACATCGTTGCCATTGTTTTCACCAAATGGAATCCCAGTGCCACCAAACACAAGTAGGTTGTTGCCATGTAAAACAGCTGAAAGCGACAGACACCAACACAATCAGTCTCTGCTACAATTTTAGTATCTTGCTGAGTAGCCCTGGTAACCTTGGCTCAGATCCACGTACTGGTCGATTTCACTACCTGAGGCTTTGAGCTACTATTTCAGAATCAAAGTACATGAAATGGGAGAAATCCACATGACTGGTTTCCAGTGAAATTTTAACCCTTCAGAGATGATATGGAGCATTATTTTGATGAGCGGGTCCCCCATGTTGTTTGCAGCTCACATTACAAATAGGCGCCACCAGCATGAGGGTGATGTGATGTGTTACACATTCCTGCCATCTCTAGAGGTTGGTAATGCATATTGACAGCTAGTGGCAATAACACAGACTGTACAAGGTAGAAATGAGCCAATAAAAGTGGGGAGACGAAGACTACAAGTTTATGAAGACAAAACAGCATTCAAAACATTTAAAAAAAAAAGTTTGCATATTTTCCTCAAGCAATTGCTTTTCTTCTTATCATAGCTAAAGTCTCGCTCATCAGAGCAAACTAAGACAATCTATTTTTGGCTCTGGTTTTTACAGAGACCTGACTGTAATCTGGTTAGTAATATTCATGTAAATGCACTGATTGTTTGAAGTGTGTCAGTGTACACAGAAGGCCTTAAAAGCGTACTGAGGAGTTTTCTTGCAAACAAAGTTTGTTTACATTCAGTATTACTCCCCTAAACTCAATCTGTGCATCCTTGAGGCCTAAGAAACATTTACATCTTCATAAAACATTTGCAAAACCAGTTTTCCTTACAGGTTTGACTGCTACATTGTTTATTTTAGTGTTCACTTGATAGCAGACGACCTCACAGTGTTTGCTAACACACTGCTGCATTTCACCGTGCATTACATCCACCAGTAGCATTGTCACCCATGTGCATACACTCTTACCTGACATAGAGGCCAGCTCTGTGGGCATGTAACCCTCTGTGCGGACTTGTTGCCATGTGGCTGTGGCAAAATGAAACCGCCAAAGCTCCCTGAAAAGAGGGTAGTCTTCATTCTCTGACCCGCCTGCTTCCTCAAAATCTGGGTTGTAGCCTCCAAACACATACAGGTTGGCGCTGTCTGCAACACAGCGGTGTCCACTCCGGGCGGGGGGTACACAGTGTCCTGTGTGAGGAACAAGGTAAAGGTAATGAGTGGAAAAGGAAATGGAGAGAGTAAACAAAAAACACCTTTGTGCATAAATATTAGATAATTAGGCAACAATCAGGTGTCAATCATCTTGTCCTCACCAAATGTAGGCTTATTTTCTTTACCCATAAACACTAAGTGTAGAAAACAGCAGTTGGTGAGTTTTACAACATTACAGATACAGTGTACACTTTATACAGGAGCAGGATCGCTCAGTTTATATCGACATCTGTCTCCTTAAGCGAGGGGATAAAAGGGGGGGGTGGGGAGGTCATGTGGTTTCAGCACCTTCTCTCAGAAACCTGTTGGGGATCCGCAGGTTTGGGCAGGAAGGGGAGAAGATGCGTCGAGCCTGAAGCCACCGTGCCCGCTTCTTAGAGCCTGTAAGTCAGTCACCAAACAACAAGAAATGAGTCACACAGAAGCAGACTTAATATTGTATGTTTCTGTCCCCAGTGCCAAGCTTTTCGTTTAGCGTATTGTTACTGCTTAATGCTTTCTGTTTTGGCGAGCACATTGTGCAGTTGCAGGCCGCTTAGCACATAAAACACGCGGAATTTAAGTTTTGTAAACCTACTATTGAACGCAAGTAATGCCTGTTGTCTAAACTGTGTTGGTGAGGTAACAGTGGGTAAAGCTAATGTCGTGTGTGTGCTCTGTTGTCTGCAGTGTCCCCTCCGGTTAGCTAACCTCCGCCCCGCACTATCTTTCTATCGGTTTCTCATATGTAAATCCCAGTTTGAATACAATAACAGCAGCTCTGCAGATGATTGCTGGGGGTTCATTCACTCACTGAATTTCTGCTGTCTTCCGTAGCAGCGTTAGCTAACACTGGCCTGTGTGCTGTGGCGCTGATGCACGTAGTTAGCCTCGCTAACCCGTAGATAAATTAGCATCCTGGTGTACACAAAGACGAAAGCAGCGCTAACTTACGTTCGATACCAGGCTAACCTTTAGCTAGCTGCTTGCTTAGCCGACAGTGTGAGGCGGCAGAGCGGTCGTTGCTGTTTACAAACCTGAGTCTCGGACGGAGGGCCTCCACGACAGTTTCTCAAACTTATTGAGCTGACTGAAGGTCCCGTCATGTTGGGCCGACGACATCTTAACACGAGCGCACAAACACACACAAGGGTTACACCCAGACCTGCACAAGAACCCGCTTCACTTTAACCAAACGCCGTGGCATGAGACTGCAGGTTCGCACAACCACGCCAAAGTAAAGTGAAGATGTGGAAGAGAAAAAAAAAACCCATAACACGACAGATCGTCCGTCCACACCTGCTGCTGCCTGCAGCGTCATAGACAGCTGGTCTTTCCTGACCAATCAGAGAAGCAGGGACCATGCATGTTGCGTTCAAGAGTCACATGAAGATGTTTATAGTTTTTTTTAATGTTGGCATGCAGTGTGTATAGGCTGAATAAGAACTGAAACATAGCATTACATAAAATGGTTTATATCCCCCTTGTGGTAAAACAAGGAGAATTTAATTCCCTTGCCTGAGACAAACACCCCAGTGGTGTAGCACCAAAATGTGGGCCCTGCACTAATGCAGCCTCTGAGGGCCCCTTTTCTTTTTCGTTTTCACTGTCACACCTGTTCATATAACCGAATCAGCAAGTGTATAAAACACATTTCCTTTTTTTCCCAACATAGTAAATGACAGTTTAACAATTAGACTTAATAAAAAATTATTTATGTCATGGTTTTTAGGACATTATATCCTGAGCAAATCATAGAGGTGGAAAGCATCTACCTAAAGTGTTTTATTTTGCCTCAGTGCTGCATAACTGCTTCTACAAGGAATATAGGAATCAAAATTCAGTGGCAGTGCGAACCTGTTGTTGAATGAAGTCTTGGTTATTATTGTTAGTTATTATTTCACCACTGAGTTTAATGTCGCTTTACATTTCTAACTGTAAATGGTCTGCATTCCACAGTAAGTCAAGATTTACATTCTCCACAAAAGTGTTTCAAAATCTATGGTGACTTACAACCTGATACATAAATAAACTTATTTATTAAACAGTTTGTGAGATTTAAATTAGATTTATTGTACAGCTTAAATGAGTAGACAAGGGACAACTGTTCAGTTACTTGGAGAGAAACCAGTGGTTGGAGTGATTCCTTTTGATCAACTGAGCCAAGAGTCAACCTTTCCCCCAGATCTTCGGGGGCTGCTTTGCTGCCATGTGGTAATCGGGATTTGAAGCTCGCTGGGATAGGCTGACGGAGCAAAACAGAACAGAAAGATCAATCCCATGAAAAGCTAACATGCCTTGTTCACACATGCAGTGTGAAAATAAACATAATATAGTTAAGAATTGTAATTAAGAGTTGTCTCAGTGACAGTAATAATGATCAAACACACTCTCCTGTTTGTCTCATCAGTGTTGTTTCCCTGCAGTTCACACTCTTACGTTACAATAAAAACACTTCACACTACATGTGTTTCACTATGCAATCGTGTTAATGTTTAACATTTAAGGCCCTTGCTGCCTCTCCAGGCTCTATAGTTGTTACAGTGAAACAACTCTTTGTGGCAAAAAGCAAACTTTTTGTCGCACTCCTAACCTGTTTATGTTGAGATGAAGCAGAGCAGCAGTCACTCAACTTGAAGTCACTTTTGTTTGACCGGGCAGACTATGTTCCTTTGTAAATCTCCTTCTGCGTTACAACTTCACTTCACCAGGTGGCTGAAATGTTAACCAGAGGTTCACGTAGGTCATTTGATAGCATAAAGAATCTCATTCTCAGTTGCTCAGTTAAAGTAATATTGCCTCTTCAGATAATGCCTCAATAGACTGACATTGAGTAGGAAATGAAGCCAGTGCTTTAAATGTCACAGACAGTAAGAAATACCTGAACAATGAGCTGCAGCCGTGTTAATGAGATTAGACAGGAGATGAACTTTTTGTTCCATCCAGTGATCTACTCATAGATTTCTGGAGGCCAGCACTTGATACAATCTCATCTGAATGACCTCCACAGTGATTAGCATGATTGGGAGATGCAATGTACTACTTTCATACTTTTTGTTTGTTCATGCATGAAGGGATTACCATAGGTTACCCTATGATTCTACTGTAAATGCTGTTGCCAGAACTTGTTTTAATCTGCCATGTAAGACAGTCTAAACAAAGTGCTGTTTTATGGCTCTGCGTCAACCTGGAAATGTGAAACATCTTTGTGCAAAAGCAAATATGAGTAATAATTAATCTGTAAGTGAAGATTTGAAAGCATGTGTGGATTTGTAAAAGCAGAACAAGCTCTAAGCATGAGTGATGACACACTTGAGTGATCTTCTTCCTGTATTATTGGCTGTGACTCAGTGCGCCCAGGTTGATGTTGTTTTTGTTATGGTTTTCTTGAAAATCTGGAACATTTCTGGTGTCACCTCTTTTATTGCAACTTTGAAACTCTACCTTTGACCATGGAAGGATGGATCTCTAATCTGAGTCAGTGCACTGGCCTTTGCACTGTATTTGACACGGAGACAGAGAGGTTTACACACTGAGGGGTAGATACAGCATGAGTGTCATGATGGCCTGACAACTCAAAAAAAGCAGCTGATGTGTGACCCATGATCAAGTAATTGCAGGCAACGTACCGTTTAATAACATCAGCCCAAGGTTCACCTTTTCCAAGTACATGTGTAGCCAGACATATTTTAGTCACATCCATAGCTCTCCTCTTGGCTGGAGTACCAGAGTTTTCAGATAAAATGTGCATCTGAGCATGTACATCAGCATAACAAAGGGTTTTTGGTATGTTACTTGTGGTTGTCATCTTATGATGAGCAGGAGGTCATGCTATGACCAGCTAGGAACCATCTCAGGTCATGTGAGTCACTTTGCTCAGTGTAGCTGCTACTACACATCTCAGTTTGGATTTTGAGGTACTTTAGCTCAAAGACTACCTTAGTTTTGGATTGTGCTGTGTGATAAGAATTAAAAAATGATGGGTATGAACGACCTGTTGTTAAATGCTGATAAAACAGAGATATTAGTTGTTAGACCAGACAAATAAGGGCATTTATTTGAGAATTGGAGTGTTAACACTGACAGCTGTATTATTCCTGAAAGCTTGTCCATCAAAAACCTTAGAGTGATATTTGATTCTCGTCTGACATTCTAGTCCCTTAACAAGAAAATCACCAAGACGGCATTTCTTCATCTTATTTTTTCATCTTGCTAAAATCCAACCTATTCTATCATTGTGTGATGCTGAAACCGTAATCTATGCATTTGTATCTTTCAGACTTGATTATTGTAATGCCCTTTTCTCTGGTCTTCCTAGCTGTGCTACTAGAAGTCTTCAGCTTGCTCAGAGTGCTGCAGCTACAATCTTGATGAAAACTAAAAAATTTGATCATATGAAAAAAATTCTGGCCTCTCACCACTGGTTACCAGTGTAAACTAGATATGATTTTAAGTTTATTCTTTTAATTTACGAGGCCTTGCATGGACTTGAATGACACTGTGTTGAGTTTCTCTTTTTTTGTTTGTTTTTTTTTTTTTTGTTTCTTTTTTTGTTTTTTTTGCAGCACGAACTACAGCATCCAAAAAGATCATTCAGTCAAACTGACACATTGAAATCTACCCTTGATGAAAGCAGAATTTATTATTATTTTTACATTAGAAGTGTTGTGTTAGACTGCATTAGTTTTAGCTAGGTGTACTTAATAAATACCCTTGTACTTTGCTTTGTGGACTTGTTCATTCTTCAGCACCACATTTACCAAAATGCTGTGAGGGATGAGAGGCTAATATCACTCAGTAACTATTCATATTTGTGATTCATATCATCCGTGGACACAAAGTGCCTGTAAAGAAACACAACTTTGGCCTAATGTGCTTGTGACAGCCTTTCAAAATGAGCTGATTTCACCATAGATCTGCGCATGCTAGATAAGCACGCACTTTATCTTTGAGCACTGTTTGAGCAGCCTGTGGAAAAACCAGCAAGAAGTAAAATTTCTGGTTAAATATAAACTTACATGTTTGCAGAAACGACCGCAGCATTTGTGTGCACGATCATAAACAGGGATCTAACAGTGCGGTTGTGTTCTGTGGAGCACATTTCTGTACCTGGGCCCCTCCTTTCGTCAGCCTGGTCGCTGGAGGTTGATGTCACTGGCAGAGTCCTCAGGACAGGACACAAGTAGATAGAGCTGGTCTCAGACAAACCCCGGAGAGCCACAGAGAGGAAGAAAAGTGGGCGATGTTGCAGCTAGGATCTTGTTTATGGACATTGTGGGAAGGCTGCTGATACAGTCCATCCAAACTGAGAGGTCGAGATAGCCTCATCGCCGCAGTATTTTTAGATCACTTCTTGAAAGGAATACAAAAATGTCGTCTCCAAGTCCGGGCAAGAGGCGAATGGATACCGACGTGGTGAAACTGTATCCTTCCCAGAACATAAACAAGAAGAAATAGCCAAAGCAAATAGGCACGTCTTGTTTTATAGCCATTGTCATCTTTCTGGTGTTGATTAAACGCATCATTTGTTCCTGATGGCTGTTGTAACGATGAATATTATCTGGCCGCTAGCTATGTGAGATGAATATATTTTCTGAAAAGTGAGTTAGGCTTAACACCGTGATGTTAACGGGCAGCTCTGTGCCTTGGGTTAGCTCAGTGTTAAGTTAGCAGAATAGCCAGGGAGCTAGTCGCTCACTGTTTTTTGTGAGGAGCCACTTGCCTGTTAGCCAGTATTAGCAAGCCAGTGTCTTGCTAATACGTTAGTAATGTTTGTGTCCATGGAGAATTTGCAGCGGAATCTGTCGCAACGTAATGCTGGCTAGTTAAACTCTGTGTTAGCTGTGAACGTTGTTAGCCTTAGCTAGGGAGCGATAAGTTAGCCTGCTAGGCAATAATATGTGGTCCCACCGGACTGACAACACAATGTGAAGGATTAGGCAGGACTTCTTTCGTGTTTCGGAAATACTTCTTTGGAAGGACACGCATTTTTTTTCGTGATTTAGTAACGTTAACGCTGAGGAAGCTAGCGGTGTAGCATGCTATCGAACAAATAAGGTCGATGTAGCGTAACAGAGACGGTCTTTGAAAAATGACACATTGAAAGTCGACATCTAACTATCTTTAATAACGTTAGACCACGGGGAAATCAAACTTTGACATTTTGTGCTTTTTTTAAAATTGTTGCCTGCATACAAAAATCTTGCAATTTGAAGATAAACAGGACATAAATTGTGATTGTAGTAAACAAGCCACGTTTGGCGTGTTTTCCACATATTATACATTTAAGACAATGTAGACGAAATATAATTTTATCTGAGTTTAACGGTGCTAAAAAGAGGGGGGGTTGAAAAAAGCGAATGAATATATTGCCTTTTTAGCATAAATGTCTTTTCAATAACATTACTCTCCTTGAGGTTGAAAATCAAAGGTTATATTTTAAATTCGTTGACAGCTAACTGGTGTAGTATTCTTGTGTGTATATTGGTGTGTGAACGCTCGTTATTTGCAGTTTTCAGCTGAAGTTTGCATGAAAGGTTTCCTGACAGCATGAGCTGCATTGTTTTGTTTTTGTCCTGCAGCTAGATGCCGCTCTCTGATTGGTCAGCCTGTTACCATCCGGAACATGGCAGGGGGCGGGGCTTCACACACAGCTGATCGAAGAACAACAAGCGTGCTGTCCGGGACACATGCAGGGATGGGGGCTGGGCACATCCAGTCCACTGTGCCGGAGCTGAGTGGGTGAACTTGTTGTTTTCACCTTCGCAGAACTCTGGTCACACCGCTAGTGCTGAAACAGTTAGAAAATAATTTGACTAGACAAAGTAGTCTATGAAAATGATAATGATTTGATAATCCTTTAAGTCATAGCAAAAATGGTGGTTTCAGTTTCCGAAATGTGAGGATTTCATGTTTTTCTCTGTTTTTATGTTTTTGTATAAACTAAATATTTTTGGGTGGGGGACTATTGGTCAGATTAATAATAATAATTAAAAACGAGATTTAAAAAGCTTATTTAAACATTAGCTGCAGTTCTACTGACAGCACACATGGTGAGTATAGCTTTGGTCCTTGGAGTAAGTAAAGTTTTTCCCAAGTCTTTTACCACAAATGCTATTAGTGAATGAGATTAAGATAATATTTAAGGACTTAAATTTAAAGCCATTTTTAGACTTAAATACGAGTTTTAAAGCAGAAATATTGACCTAATACATAATGTTGATTCCAGGATTCATGTCTATCAATTTGATGATTTAACATTTCACATCATTCCTTAAATTTACATATTTTATTTGATCTTCTGTAACATATGTAAAGGTAGTACGGCAAGGTGAAAGTAACTTAGAAAATTTTAACGAGGGGTGTGATCATGGATGTACAGTCACATCTGTAAAAAGATGCCAGCAAAGGAGAAATTCAAACTTAGGTAACTTTTTGTTTTTCGTTGACGTGATTGTGAAGTATGGGTGAGAAATCTAGTAGATAGTAGGAGACACTAAGGAAAAGCACATTTGCATCCCTCAGTTCTTGCAGCTGTGGATCTTGTTCCAACAGTTTCCAAACATGAGTGTAGCCGGGCTGCCACAGCTATTTCACTGTATGTCCAACACATAGTCAGGTGAGGAGCTTCCATATATTAAAGGTGTAGTTTAACTGCGCAAATGAATCTCAGTGTCCTGAGAACTAGTGCTGTACCGTGCTGATAAAGTAGTGCACTTAGCTTTTGTCAAAATAAAGGTTTTCCCTTGTGTAGTTACTTTACTCTTGAGTGAGCATATGCTTGGGTTTCTATGGACAGCCATGGACAACCCTAAGGGAAAGGCAGAGGAGAGAGATGCACATTTTTACTGCAAACGTCTGCATCTATAACAAGTTTTATTTATAGGACCCATTGCTTCACATCACATTTAGAGCTACCCAGTATTCTTGGTCAGTGGTTTGCAAACCTTTTACTACTGAATGACTGAGCTTTTTAAACCTTCTTCTCTGGTAGATTTTTGCAGTTATTCTGCTGCCTGACAGTTATGTAATCTATTTGTGGGGCTCAATTGGCATCCTGACGTTACCTTGGTTAGATTGTTGGGATCGAGGTGACAGAAGGATTTATGACAGGATGATGAAACAGGGTGTAACAGTTCCTTGTGAGGTTTTTTTGTGTTTGTGTGTGTTTTTTTCCCCATCTGTCATTGTGTCAGTCTCACAGTCGTTGACTGAATACACTCGACCTTTCTGTGTTGCGGTCAGACAGTTAACTCAGTTTCATGTCTCTTGCTGTCACCACACACTGCAATTATGACACATCCTCCCCACCCAAGTCACCTTCCATCTTCTCCAGCCGTAGTTACCTTCAAAACAGATGAAAGTTCCCATCAGTCTTCTTTACAGCTCAGATAGCTGAAGACAGCAGGTTTACACTCTGCACTGATCATTTTAATGCTTGATAGTTTCTGAACCCTCCTCTGATCTCTGTGCCTTCAGCATTTTGTTCTATTTTTAATATGTTTGTTGAGAATAATGATCTGTTGCCATTAACAAATCACTCACTGCACTTTCCTGATTTTTTTCTGAAAAGAACAGTTGGTGTTTTGGGCTTTATGTATTTTGAGAAACGTGGTATTGATGTGTGATCATTAATATACACTGTCCTGACTCATTGTGAAGTTGTTTTGTTGTCAAGGAGAACTATTGTCAGCTGTTGGCCTGACAGTGTCTGACAGTGGCCACTGCATTATTGATCTTACTGCCTCATTTTATTGATCCTGTGTTTGACCTCTGGCCAGATAAGTTCACAGAGAGTGAGAGTCTAAAATTTAGACACAGCTTAATTTGTTGAAAGTATGTTAGATTTTTCTGCGTCTTGCATTGGTTGTGCCTTTTCCTTAACCAAGCATCAGCATTGAGAGCAAGCACGAGGTCACCATCCTCAGTGGACTCAACGAGTTTGTGGTCAAGTTCCATGGACCACCTGGAAGTAAGAGCCTCCTTAAAAAAATTACAGATTTTTCGCATTGATTGTGTTTTTTTATCTTTTCATCAGCGTAATAAAAATTCATGAAAGCGGTTATCGATCCTCTCATCTAACTCTCGTCAAGAAGGAGAATAACCCAAATAATTCCTTTAACAAGCTGGACAGTACTGCTTTATCTGACACAACTTTAGAAAAGGAGTGTGTTGTTTTGAAAATATATTGATTGATCTTACTTTTTCCAGCTCCGTACGAAGGGGGTGTGTGGAAGGTTCGGGTGGACCTTCCAGATAAATACCCTTTCAAATCGCCATCAATAGGTATGAAATAATCCTGCATGTGTTGTGTTGAATCTTTGTGAACAATATAACCATAAGCCTTGAAAATCCCTTTGTCCATCGCTGTCATTCTACCATTGAACAGTGGACACCAGAGTGATTAAAACGTGCTTCTTTTTTCCTTTCTTTCCTTTTTTTAAATTTTTTTAACAGGATTCATGAATAAAATCTTTCATCCCAACATCGATGAAGCGTGAGTAGGACAGTTTTAGATATCAGTATACAGTGATTGCATCTTTTTCATGGCAACAACCTGACACATACATAAAATATTTCCATAATTGTAAATGTTGTTCCCTGAGGCGTATCTTCATGTTCAGTATATAGAAAATTATTCTTTCTGTGAATGAAATGCTGTTGTTTTCTCTTGTTCGAGTCTGCCAGAACTCACTCTGCACTCTCCTTTTGCTTTGGCAACCTCTGCTTGGGCTCTTGTTTCATATGAGTCACAGTCTTTGGTCTTTTTTCAGGTCAGGCACTGTGTGTTTAGATGTCATTAACCAGACCTGGACAGCGCTCTATGGTAGGTCACAGCCACAGCTCTCACTGTGACATAGTTTCACCAGTTGCTCGGTTAAACTGACAGACCGTAATAGCCAATAAAATAACAACAAAGCGAGCCGCTTACACCTCCACAGTGCAGCTTCAGGCAGAGCATCTCAGTTTAATCGGCTTACCCATCAGTGATAACTGCCGCTTGTATTGAGGTCATGCATTGATCACTGATAGATAAGAAGGTCCTGAGGTTGAGAACAGGATGTAGTGAAGACAAAACCATTTGAAACTTCTATCAGTTGTGCCCAGATTTTGATTTGCACTTGAGTGTTTGTGCTTTAATGTGCAACAGATGCGTTAACGCATAGTTCATTTGATCACGCTGTGAGTAATTGTGGTAGCTATCTCAGCAGTACAGCGCTGTTTCTAAAAGGTGTTGTGCACCTTTTGAACTTTTGGTGCGCGTGTTTCTGAGGTGTACCTGCGTTTGAAATGGTTTTTTAATGATCTCTAGCGGATGATGATCTAGCAGCACACATGCTGGAATGACTCAGTGCTGGAGTAATGAAAGCAAGTCCAGCTTGTTGACATTTCATATGACCTGTTCTGTGTACTGACTAATCTTTCTCCCCACATCCACCAGACCTCACCAACATCTTTGAGTCGTTCCTCCCTCAGCTGCTCGCCTACCCCAACCCCATCGATCCTCTGAACGGGGACGCAGCTGCCATGTACCTGCACCGACCAGAGGATTATAAACACAAGATCAAAGGTATCACACCAGTGTCTTACACCGAAAATCCGAAATAGCGGATAAGCTAAGAAACATGTACATGTATATAGTTAGTATAGGGAATATCTGTTTTTCTTAATATTACTGCACTTGGGGAATATAAAATTTTAAAATATCATCATAACCTATGTCAGACATGTCAAAATGATCTCAACTCAAAATCCACATACTCTGCTGCTTGTTCTGGAGCTTTGAACCAAAAACCCCCAGAACCAGCCAAATGTAGCTCAGATTGCATGTCAACTGCATGTCCAGAAAATCTGCAAAAGAAAATGTGGATGTACACATCTCTCTCTCAACTACTGCCATACTTATCTTAGGAGTTTTTTTCTTAAGATAAGCAGCTGGTGGTCCTAATTCTCCAGTCTGATGCCATTTAACCATTGAAGAAGAAGAGGGTGCAACAAGATGGTGTCATTAAATGCGTGCCAGTCAAACCTCAAACAGTGGAAAACAATGTGGATTTGTGTCATAGATCAGTTTCGAGGAACTGGTGTCATTGTTGCACAGAGGTCTCATGTTTTCATCTGCCGCCATTATTTAGCCACGTTTTATGCACGCACATCAGGATTCCTTCGATAAGTCTGCTTCAACTGAACGTTGTGACGCACCAACTTTACCTCCTCTATCAAGCATGTAAAAAAAAATTTTTTTGTAATTTCTGTTGAAAATTAAAAATGTGCACAGAACCAGGTGGGTAGAAATACACTTTGTATCACACACAAACTCAGGTGATAACCACATAGTACATTCGAAAGCCCCTAAACAAGTAAATAAGCGGACCTTGAAACATTTTTATAAAATGCTGTAAACTGTTTGCACAGTTACAGACGAGTTCCTCCCCCTGATATACCTGAGATCATCAATGTGTCACAGTGTTAGAAACAGTGAAGCTGCTGTCTTGTTGCTAAGTTGCCGTGGACGTCACACGGATTCAGTCATCCATCTTTCTCCCTCCTCGTGCTTCTCTTTCAGAGTACATCCAGAAGTATGCCACAGAGGAGGCTCTAAAGGAGCAGGAGGAAGGAGGGGGCGACTCTTCCTCGGAGAGCTCCATGTCAGACTTTTCCGAGGACGAGGCTCAGGACATGGAGTTGTAGTGAAGGGGGAGATGGTGCCCACTTCACCTCACAACAGACTGTCGTTTCCTAAAGAGCAGAAACTCAGTGCTATATTCATATTTAAACAAGACAATTTTTTACAGCAACACAAGGATTTTTATTGCTACACAAGGATTTGCAGTATGATATTGCAGAATATTAACCCCTTATTTAGGAAATCATCACCATCTGCCCCTTCCCCCTCCTCCTCACCCCAGCAGAGCCTGTTTAGATCAGAAAGGAGTGCATCATTCAGTTCCATGATCTTTAGTTGCGGCCACTGCTTGACCGAGTCTAAACTGAGCAGTGAGACCAGCGCAGGAGGCAGGAGGCCTGCTGTCGCAACAAAACTAGACTGTTTACACTCAGTTTCCATCCCTCGCCAGCTTCTCGGTTGTAACATGTTAAAGTTTATTTCCTTTTTTTTTTCATTTCTGGTCTTTACTCAGCATTTTTACTGCCTCATTGTCGGCATCTTTTCCTCGCCTCGACAGAGGTCTGCAGGATGACTGCAGGATCCACTATTTCTGAGCAATCTCAACTTCAGAAGAGAGTGGACCCCTTCCCCCCTTTTTTTTCATTATTAAATGTCACCTTTCATTTTAGTTTTTGACACTGCCGCCCTGAGGAGCTGCCATTTACAATCATCACTTCTGAGGAACCGAAGACCAGAAGGCCACCACAGTGCGGTCATGAGCTCATCGTGTACAGACTGGTGGCTGCAGACGGCCTCTCTGACAGGACTGCCCTCTGCGCAGACCTGCTTACACATCATGCGCACTATCAAACAACCAATGCATCAACCATGACAACACCACAGCGTGTGTGCGTGAGCGTGTGTGAGCCTGTGTGCATGCATGAATGTAATCCAGGGAGAATCATGGCGTATTGATAACCCGTGTTGTACTGACCCCTGATGCTCAGCAGAAGTGGAGGAGAAGGTTCACAGTCCCGATCCTTCTCGTCTTCAACACTCATCTCCTCCTCCTTCTCCTCTCCGTTTTAGGAAAGTGTTTGTTATTCTCTGAGTATCTTTGTATATTGTGGCATGACACAGAAGTAAAGTTTGTGTAGGGCTTTGTGGAGCTGTAACGCTGTAGACATGAAGAGGACGCCTGTGCGCAGGGCCTCTGTGAGCCTGTCGGATTTTGGTGGGGATAATCCAGGTCCTTGTTGAATTGTTGAACTTCTTAACTTTGCCTATTGCTTGTGTTGAACTATAATAGGTGTTTGACTTGCGTAGGGATAGTTAGTTTTTTTGCGGGTGGTGAATTCTATCATAATGTATGGTTTAATACTTATATAACACACTAGTTTAAAGACTAATTGTCCTGTAAAGATGAGGAGAACTAATGCATCTTTGTCTGTGGGATGACTCTTTGTTGAATCAAATCCTCCAAAGACGTGTTGCACCCCTGCTCCCCTGCACTCCTTTCTTATGCAAATGTGTCCATCAAAGATAATTTACGTTGTCAGACAGAAGTGCTCTTTGTTTCAGCCATTCAACACTGTCGCATTTACTTTTGTCACGCTGTTGATGGCCTGTTGTTTTCCAAAATGGCGGGACCAAAATATGATGGATCTACAATCTTAGTTTGATATATTACCCCCCAAATGAAAAAAAAAAATTGAAGTAAACAAACACGCAGAAAATCCTCCTCGGACTGGATTTGGGGATAAGGAGTTTACTTTTAAGGTTCAACAAGAAGTTAAATGAATAATGTTCCTCAAAGTGTCAAACTATTGTGTGGCCATCTCAAATTAGTTTAAATTAAGGCACAGGTTTATTCTTCTTCATTGGACAGATTAACAGCTTTTGTCCTGATTTACCTCCTTAAAAAGGTCCACGTGCCTGTTCATGCGATTGTGCGGAGGAGGCGTTACCAGAGAAGTGACAGTTTACTGTTAAATTTCATGATGGTGCACTGGTCTGTGTGTAACGCAGGCTTGAAGCCTGATACATATTTGTGACATGCACTCAACGCACTGCAGATCAGTTTGTATTTTGTGTTATTTCTGTAAGGAAACAAAAATTAGTATCTAACTTCACCGCCATTAAAATGGGCTATTTCTTCCTGTTTGGAGGAAGAAAAAAAAAGGATTCTAGTCAAAAGTTGAATGAACAGTCCTCTCATAATGTTTTAAAATTATATCAGGATCTCTTCCATGGTGTCTTGCAAGAGGGTTTGCCTTCATTTGAGAATAGCATAGGTTAATAAAACTAGCATGTCATAGTTTTTGACATGGCATTAAAAATATATTTGTTAAATAGCCTAGTTAAAACGGCTCTAATTAGCCTTTGTAACCAAATATATGTTGGAATAGGTCTTAGGACAACGTGATACACAGTCAGTTGTCATTTGCAACAAAACAAACCTCTGTCCAGCCTTGTTGTTTGTCATCATCTGGATTCATCAGTGTATTATGTATTTTTTATTAATGAGACATATATTTGATGCCTATAATTTGTTTGTTTTTATTTTTGTCTTTTAAGCCCGATGTCCAAGACACAAGTCAAGATATCCCTGATTTTTTTAAAGGCAAAAAAATTAATAAATGTGCTTCCCTTGTAACTTGAAGAAAGAAATAAAAAACAAAAAATGAACTATGTTGGTAATATGTCTCTGTGTATGACATATTGTCAGATTATCTCACGTGCTGAGGTAAGGGAATTAGTTTGTGTTTTTTACTCTTTGTCATAAGGCCATAAGGATTTGTTTACCCTAATATTGTTGGGACTTAGTCACATACATAATGATTGTGAAGTCGTGTTCTCAGGATAAATGTTCACTCTGACTGGGTTATTTTAACATCTGTGTCTCTGTCCACTAGATGGCAGCCCTGTCTGTCTTACAGATTGTAAAAGTCTAAAAGCCTTCATTTGTTTTCATTTGTTTTTATCCCCTTGTATTAACACCCCCAGACATATTCTTTAAATGTATAAGCAGAGTTAAATCGCTAACCTAAGTAAGTCACAAAGACCCACATGACCCATATCTATGGCAAATTATTCATTCAGTTCAATTCATTATTGTTTTTTTCTGCTTTATGTCACAGCAGGAAAAGCACAGATGTAAATAATAAAGGTAGTGATGGCTGAATTCCATTTAGCTGCTTCAGTTTCAGGGTCCTGGTGCTGTGCAGGCTGTCTCTCACTGTCACAATGTCATGGCTCACTGGGCCATTGTTGAATATTAGTAACGGGTGATTAATGACAAGTCAAAATGTCCGCTGTGAAAAACGCCTTTTGGTGAGAGATGAGCAGGTATAGAGACTAATGGAAAAGAAAAAAGAAATGAAAGGTTTCTTCATAAGAATAAAAATGCTCAGGGTATGAAATTATGATGTACTATTTCATAACCTTGTAAGTTAAAGTAAGTCGAAGTTTCCCGGGAGATACAAGATCCATAGTACGTATTTTACTAAACACAAATTTTTTAAAAGTGTCTAAAAAGGCTTCAAATGTCATTTTAATCCAAATTGGGCGTTGGTTGGAGATTCTTAAAATATTCATTCATTTGATTGTTTGATTTTTCATTTCTGATACAAATAAAACTAATTGTGAATAAATAAAAAGCCTATGCAGTCCTGCATGTTGAGGTGCTGGATTGTGATGCAGACAGACAATAATGATCTTATGAAATATTCATAGTTGTGTGGCTGTGGAGCCTCTTTCTGAGCACATTCAGGTTTCCTGTTTCAACATCAGTTTAATTTGGCTGGAGGTTTGGAGGGTAACCCTATGCTCAGTAACGCAGATTAAACTTTTGACCATTGTAATTCTCTTCTCTAGAAATTCCAGGATTTCTAAATGCAGTAGTGATAATATATCAAGTTTGGATGATCAGCTCCTACATGAGTTATATTAAACTTAACTAGTTTTCCTCATATAGTTTCTCTATCTTTTTTTAAGCTCTAAGAAGAAGAAAACATTTTTTAAAAACACCCATAAAATTGATTTGAAGACAGATTGTATTAAAGCAACCCACAAATTGATTTAAAACAAAATGAACACACAAAAAACCCCATCTACAAACACAAAGCAGCTGCAGAGGTGCAAAATGACCAGAGACACAAAAGAACTACAGGGCGACACAAAACCACAAAACATATTGTTTATATCTGCTTCAATCTGAGGGTCTTGCTCTAATGTAGCAGAGGTGTTGGCCTCTCACACCTCTGTGCCCAGAGTCCCATCCTTTCATGATCCGTCCGTGTAACTGTGAGCATTTAAAGTAATTCATTATACAGTGTGCGAGAAACGACTGTTGTTAATTCTACAGTTACTTTACTGTGGTTTGAAATACAGCAACTTATTGGATGATTGTTTCTTGATGATTGATCAATTCTACAACTAATAACAGAGAGAAAGTCGTAAAGTAATGATGAGGTTTTTATATTAAAGTCCTGTCTGTGATGAGTAAAGTTATTTTAGAGTAATGCGAGCAGCAGGAGGAGCAGAGCTGTGCAGAGGGCGGTGAGACGCTGCTGGCCGGCTGCGCCTCCTTCATAATGTATGGAGAGGACAAAGGGCGACCGGGTGGATTTCAGCGTCAACTTTGAAAGAGCCGTAACCCAAACCTGTCCTGTCCCACTCTGACGGATTCACATCAGCTGAAAGGATGATGCCTCTTTTTCCACCTGCAATCTGTCTAATAATCTCCGACAGCAGGTAAATGAGCCCTGGAGGGACCTTTGGGTGCCCGTATATAACGAGGAGCAGAGGAGGCCTGAGCTCGGAGAAACTTTCAGTCTCCCAGCAGGGGTGAGAGAAAGAGAGAGAGAGGGGGCGAGAGAGAGAGAGACAGAGAGAGAGGAGCTTCAAGCCTGGCTGCAGCTGGATGCCACACCCGGTGGATGCTGGTAGGTCGGTTGTTTGTTACCAAACATCAGGGTTTTCTTATGTAGCGTGTAAAGTGTTTAGTCAGAGAGACAGGGGGATAGAAATGGATCAGGATAAACGAAAGCCGCAGTTTTCCTTTTTGTTTCCGTCTAACATCAGTCTGTTTTATTTCAGGATTATACTGTTTTAGTATCAAATTAACTTTACTGTTTTGTTTTTTGTAACTATAACCCTGATGTTGTTTGAAGTATACAAAACAGCATTAAATTACCGGTAGTCAACCGGTTTTCCAGTGTCTTTCATCATCAGCACTGCAGTGCGCGTCCTGTGCGTAAAGGGCGCAGAGGAAATGTGCATTAGGCCTGCGTATACAGGCGGCAGAAGGAGAGGGAGGAGGGTGGCATGGATTACTATACTGCCACTGGGTTAAGATGCTTACCAACTAATTACCTGTCCACAAGAAAATCCCCTGCCATAGGCAGCCCAAACAAGTAGGGAGCCGTACGGGACGGGGAGATGGAGATATGGAGAGTAAGGTGACACTGTGTGGAGCAGCGGGCTGAAGAAGAAGAAGAAGAAGAAGAAGTACCAAATAGAAAAGTCAGCTTTTCTCCAGCATCCTGTCCAGTTCATCCAGCTGACTGACCATCATCGGGCAGTTTTCTCATTTTTGATGCGATTAAAACATTGTCTAGTTGTGAAGATGTTCTACCGCTGGATGCTATGGGAGTCTTGGCTGGAAGTTTATTTTTTCTTGTATTTTTCTAACTAAGGTGTTGTTGTGTGCAAAGAGGATATAGGATCTACTTTTTCAGGTAAGAAGCCCAATGCTGCATCTAAAAAAAAGAGCATAGGCCCTTTTGGATGTGCGTGGCAAACTCGTGCGCAATGTCCTGATAACTGAACGTGGTGGTACCTGCCCAAAATTAGAATACCGCTTATTATACTCAGTATGTGTAAAAAAAAAAAAAAAAATATGCAAAGTGTAGTTGGTTTATCCTCCACTAGAGCCTCAGTTATTACAGGAACTGATTCTGTTGAAGGACCTGGATATATTTTATTCTCTTCTTGAATTTCTTTGGATGGAGAGTTACAGATCTTCTGTCAGACATGATCAGTAACTAATCACGACAGTGACCAAGATATGAGGGGAAACTAAAACATGTAACGCAGTACAGCAACTTCTGGATTCTTGTGATTTCTGTTTATGCTCTCTCTCTCTCTCTCTCTCTCTCTCTCTCTCTCTCTCTCTCTCTCTCTCTCTCTCTCTCTCTCAAGCTTTTTATTCTATTGATCTCTCCCGGAAACGGGAAGATGAGCCCTGCTTTGGGACCCATTTGGAGCATCTCAAAAATCACTTAGCGCATCATTCCCTACAGCCAGAATCAATCTGACAGCAGACCTGCTCCTTCACCAGGATCAGCATGGCTCTTGTGGAGGCTAGAAATTGACCCAAAATACTAAACCCAACAGTAACCTAGTAATAACTCTTAGAAGGATATAATAACTACAGCCTCAAGTCTGTGAAGATTTTGTTGAACAATCGTGAATTGGGAAATAAGCACCACGGGCTGATCTGTCCCAGCAGCAGATGGCATGGCTGGATTTACTCCCCATCCTGTGAGGTAGACAAACAGACATGAGCAAAGGACACCGTGACACTGTCTGTTTGTATCTATCACACACTGGACTGTTCAGTTAAGACAAGACTCCACAAACTCCTCAAGACTCTGCAGACATAAAAAATAGAACCTGAAGCATGAAGCAACACGCAAGATGTCAAGATGCACTCATATCTCCTCCTGTTCTGTGTATGGCACTGGTAGAATTCACTGTCACAGCACACTATCAGTGAATTACCATAGGGCCATAAACAGAGTAGAGACAGAACCACACTGCCTGTGCCTGTGTCCAGATTCTGCTCTGAACTTTAAATGTAAAACAACAGACAAAGAGACAAAGTCTTCTTTGCCCATTTTGGCACTAGCACATTTTTGCTTTGTTTCTCGTTGTTTGAGCAATCATGTGTAGTGCCAATATAGGACAAGACAGACACTCAGCTGTTCATAAACACTCTGGCATCTCCCTGGTTTTTCTGCGTGAGAGAGAAACATACAGAGAGGAGAGGGCGGGATGAACTATGGATCTGATCGATTATGCTGTCCCTCTCAGATATCACTGGTTGCCATGGAGGCCCGTGCTCTATCTCTGAGACGCCGTTCCGTGTAACCTGAACCCCAGTCGTCACACAGATCTGGTGGTGGTGACCGGCGCACTCTCCCACAGTGTTTGGCAATGGTAGAACTCACTCTGGTGGGCTGGAAGGATCCGGTGGTTCTAGACTTGCCAACAACTGACCGAGAGTTTTTACCCGTCGGCCCTCCACCGTCATCCCCGGGACTCATCACAGGAAGAGGATTATTTTTTGTTTAGAAATGAGAAGATGTAATTTTATCCATCAGCACAGACCTGGGTGTTAACAAATTGTCTTGGATGGTAGGTTTGGGGTATGGGTGTGGATGCTGGGTGTGTGACTGACTGCAGGTGGAGAAGTGAAGGGTTAAAGCTGACCATCCCTCCCTGAGCTTTCTTACAGTCTCAGAACACCATATAAACTCAGAGGGTTATTCTGAGAGGAATTAACCTGAGAACATGCCATAGACAAAAATTCAACACAACTCCAATGAGCCTGTTGGTTAGGAAAGCATCAGTATAGATTATAAACCTTCTTTCTCCTGCCTCTTTCCTCCCTTAGATGTATGATGTCCCTCAGGGTCGTCTTGCCACACTTAGCCGATCATGACATCAAACCCTGAGTGTAATCTTAGACCTCTGAAGGTATGGACCAAAGGAGACCTTTGACTATTGGGCCGTAAACCCATAAATCCATACACAGACCATTAAGCACTGAGTTGACTATCATCTGTCCTAATCAATAAATCAATGGTGTTCATGTGTTTGGCTGTGAAACCAGCAGATGAAGGCTTGTGGTTGTAAATCGTCAGTGTTGGTGTTAGCAGCAGCAGCAGCTAACACTCAGCTCATGGTGCAACCTGATCCTGCTCAGTCACGAAAGGCCTGTGTTGAGGCACTGCAGAGGTTTAACACGAGTGATGTTAGCGCTGCGTCAAAGCTTTAAACCCCACAGACACTTTGGCAAATGCATCTTTATAAACTCCTGCTGTTTGAATCAGCTTTCGTCAAACCTACGGGACTTCACAGGGTCATAGCTGCACACATCCTCAGTATTGTTTCTTGGAATTTTTAAGGTTTTCTTGACCTGAGGAGAACAGTTAAACACACATTACACATAGTGAGTTTTTAAAGCCTAGTTCTGTTTTTTTACAGAGTCAAAATAATTATACTTAACTGTTTTAGGCTGATTTGAAAAATATGCTCCTGTCATTAGGATTAGAAACAAGGTACAATTTGCAGAGTGTATACTTTAATTGTCAAATATAGAAAATGCATACATTTTGGACATGGACTTTGGACATCAGTGTTTCTAAAATGCACTGGTGCTTTTTTTAAATTTTTAGATTCCAAAGAGGATAACTATTTCAGAAAGAATCACAGTAAATGTGTATAAAATGATGCACTAAGACATACAGAATTTGCATGCAATGAAGCCTTTAAAGTTGTATCTTGTATTTAGATATTTCAGTTACTGTAAGCGTTACAGCTCAACGGAAACAGGTACAGATTATACTGTAAACTTGATTTCTATGTAACAATGTCAAAAATATGATTTACCTAAACGCCAACAATTATATGGAGTGTATGAAGAGAGTAGTGGTGCCCAGGAAAAGGAGGGACAATTTAGGATAAGTTATAGAAAACATAGTACAAGAGAAAAATATGTACATTCAAACAAGGACCAAACATATTACTTGCGCTGTATCTGTGAGGGGTTGGTTTGGTTGGGGCAGTGAGAGCGATCAGTGGCTGATATATGTTCATCATGTTTCAGTATGAATGCTGTGAGAGTCCATTATGGCCGACTGCAGAGGATGTGAGGTTAAGTGGTGCCAGTGGACACAGAGTGAGGAAGGAGGGAGGCCGACACACTGACAGCTGGTACGGGTGATTAGACCTTGTAGTGATGTAGAGAAGGCATCAAAGCTCTTTAGGGAGAATCCCTAACGGGGAGGAGGAGGCAAGGACACACACACACACACACACACACACACGCTAAACCCCTTCTGACCATAGAAAACTGGTAATACAGGAGAATGAATGGTGTCGTTATATTAGATTGGGTGTGGAAGTTAATGGATCCCCTCATTAATCTCTTACACTAATGGCTGTTTAATTGCTATTGTCTCAACTGTTTCTTTGCACTGTACATTCTTGTGTTACTTGTCTCATGCATTAAAGATATTTAACACTAAACTCAGCAGTATGGTGAGTGTCAGTTCATGTTAGGTCACAGCGCACAGAGAGCTGGTGAACTGCTTCAGAAAGGCGATGAAAAGTGACCTAAAAGTGAAAGAGACTGCCAACTAACTCTTCTGGCCAAAAATCAGGTGCAAATGCTTATGTTTTATTGGTCAGCTGATTCATTTAGTGTCACTGTGGTAAAACAAGAGCCAGGGAGTGAGATGTTTATTTTAGTGATATGTTCCTATATCAGAGAGAAGAAGAAGAAGAAGGAGTAGGAGGAGAAAGAGAGACTGGCTGTATTAGCATTAGTGACTCACCTTCAGTTTGCTGTCCCAGAGAAACAAAGTGTACTGTTCAGTGAAGAGCTTCAGCCAGGCCATGCCTTGGTACACACACACACACACACACACACACACACACACACACACACACACACACACACACACACACACGAACACAGGGAGGCGCTGGATTACAGTAATCCAGGAACAGGTGTGTATTTTTAGTACTTCACGATCAGAGACAGACAGGATGCAACAATCGAGGAAAACAGATAATGATTGTTATATGACCGGCTGGATTTTCTTGGAACAGAGTTAATTACGTAGCGTCTAGCAGGAACCTAAACTAATGCTGACTGGTCATACTGCAAATAAAGCTGCTGGAAGTATCAGAAAGATTTTTGTGTACTGATACGAAAACAAAATACTACTTTAAATTTACTACTTTAAAACTACCTGAATTAGTATTAAAAGTAATGTGAATTTTCTGTGGAATGTTTAAATATCAAAATCAAAAAAAGATATGACATTATGATAGAAAACTAATATATATATATATTAGTTTTCTATCATATCGATCACAGCAGTATACATCAATAATGATGAACGTGGCTTTATAATAAGTATATTATAAACATATTTTGAATGCCATATAAGAATATTAATTTTAAACAGTTTTTGGATGTGGACTGTCTGTAGTCTGATTTATTTTCATTCAGTAACAGGTTGCCTCTATTGTAGTGTTAAAATAACAACTGGAGTCTATACTTGCCATTAAAGTGATATTCCTACTCAAAGCTCTGGACATTTTTCATTATGAGATGATGTTGTGTGTGTGTGTGCACAGCACCACACGCATTCTCAGCTATCCATACACTCTTCAGAATCGCATTTCAATCACCTAAACTCACTCAAAGACAATAGGTCTCTCACGCCCCCTAGTGGGTAAAAAAAAAGTCACTAATGAAGTTCGGCAGTCTTTGTGGAGTTGTTTCCTACCAGCAGGGCCACTGGTCAGCCTTTCCATTACTCACTGTTTAGTGTTTAATAGGAAACTATAGATATTGTGTGTGAGCACAGGTTGTTTAGGTTTGTTTCTGAGAGCAAAATTTAAAATACCTTCCTGACAAAAGTTTTGTTAAAGTTATCAGACAGAAAAACAAGGAAAAGCCTTGAAAAAGAGCGAAACTGTTCTTTTTATTATATCTCACAACTCCAGTACAATTCGCTTTCAGAGCATTAACTCAATGAAAATGTGTTCTGGCCAGACTGTGTTAGAGGTCTGGGATCTGTTCAAATTCAGTTTAAGTTTACTTAAAAGTGCTAATGGTATAAAGAGCAGATATTCAGTCGATAAAGTCTGCCGCAATTTATAGTTTACAAGTGGTTGATTAAATATATGTAAGTGACAGCTGCTCCAGTTTATAAATGGTGTGTTGTTGTTTTTTTTTAATTTTTGTTTTGTTTTTTAACAGAAGAGTAAATAATAAAACAGTCAGTTCTTTGTATTTACCTGGACACTGTGAACATTCATAACCAGAAACAGATGCAACTGCACATGCACAAAAAAAAAAAAAAGAAAAACATAAGTGAACAAAAGTAGATTGCAGTCTTCATCTGCTCTTTCACAACATTGTATCTGAGTGATCTTCAGACTGTAGAGGGCGTCAGTGCTCTGTTTGCAGATCTAAAATCCACCACAGCATATCTGAGGAGCTGCTGTCCTCCAGCTTTTATGTCCACAGGTTAATACCTATTAAAAAAATGCTTTTTGTTAAATACAAAAATAAATAAATAAATAAAATGTGCGTATTGTATGTGAGAAACAGTGTACTTGTCTTCACCTGTAGTAGTTGGGTTTGAAGGGCCCGTTTTTGCTGATGCCCAGGTACTTGGCCTGATCATCAGTCAGTTCTGTGAGGTGAGCGTCAAATGTGGGCAGGTGAAGACTGGCCACATATTCATCTGAGAATATGTAAACATATAGGCTTTATCATTTTTAAATGAGCCTTTTGACTGTGTTGATAAGGAAACCAATAAAAGTCATGTTTGTTTCGGGGTATTTTAAATCAGTGGACTTACCCATCTTCTTTGGCAGCAGGTAGACGTCATGTTTGTATCGTCCCTCAGGAGCGTTGTACAGCTCTATGAGAGCCAGGGCCTGAAACACAGCAGCAAAAAGCCTCTGTTAACACAACTACAGGTGACACTGGCACTAACGCTAAACACAGTCTATTTTGTCAAATAAATCTGTAAGAACATACCTGAGTTGTGGCAGTGATGGAGAGGACAAATGATGGCACTGTGGAGCAGCTTAGATTCAGCAAACGGCCCTAAGAGAAAAAAAAACAAATACTGAAATGACACAATAATGTGACAGCAGCCACTGATCATAACCCACAGACTTCACACCTGCACACCTGATCTAAGTCAAAACATTAGCTGTGAAAAAGGCCTGTTGAAAAACAGTTTTAAATACTCAGCTCTGATCATGAACAATGGACAAATTTACCTTTTATGTAGAAAACATTTCAGTCACTCAGCTTTAATCTCACCCAGCTTTATTCATCAAGCTTGGTAACAGTGACTTTCAAGGTAAATTAGTTAGTAAGGTAGCTCCAAATAGGCCAAAATATATATATAAAACCTCTTCCAGGAAGAACAGCCACACTGTGAGCACTGAAGAAAACTTCTGTTCGCTTCATTAGACATGAAATGATTTAAATTGAATGTCAAGTAAGTAGCTGTGTAATAAACAGGATAATGTGCAGAGAGCCAGTCATTAAAGCAGCTTGAGCTCCTTCAGGGCTTTGTTTTGTAGTACATATGTTGTTGTACATTGTCCCTTGGTAGTGGTGTATGACAGAAACAATAATAACAGTATCATCACCTCAGCCAGCAGGACAATTCTCTTGCCATCAGGCCAGATAACGTGGTCCACCTGAGGCCTCACACGCTCCCACCTCAGCTCTGAGGTCCGCAGACTCACCTTAGAAGCAAGAGTCAATAGTTTACACACACACGAGCACACACATATAGAGACACGCAGAGTCACACACACACTCCATGTTTTTACCAAATCTATCTCAGTGTTGGAATGACCCATGTTGCAAACTATGCAGCCGTTCTTCATTCTGTCCAGATGTTCCCTCCCCACCACATTTTTGTTGCCTGCAGAGAAATGAAAATTAAATAAATACCAATAGAAATAAACATTAGTGTGGTGTAGGTGTGCTGTTGACAAGAGGGCATCAGTTACCTGTGCAGGTGATGACCATGTCTACCTGCCTGACCACCTCACTCAGTTTAATCAGTCTGAAGCCATCCATGCTAAGAGGAGCAGGGGGGGATCGGAGAATGGAGTTCAGATTTTTTCGCAATATGTTTTTATGGTGTTTGGATACAATGTGGGAGGGAAACACTTTTCACAACTCTGCTGATAAAAGCTTTCTCCATTCATACCAAGCCTGAAGGGCACAAATGGGATCCACTTCTGTAACGTATACAACAGCACCCAGTGCTTTCAGGGCAGCGCAGCAACCTTTTCCAACCTAAAAGGAAAGAGATAAGAGACTGGAAGAGTTGCTTAAATTTAATAATTTGCCTTTGTTAAAAAAAAAAAAAAAAGACTGCAGCATTTTTATTGAAACTGACCTCACCATATCCACACACTACCACCTGTTTTCCTCCAAACATGACGTCAGTGGTTCGCTTCAACCTGAAAGAAAAATTCAACACAGTCAGGTCGCTGCTCTGTGCTGCACCAGTGTTTTTACCTGTTTACCATCACAACATGAGTCACCACACCCATCCAGTATGGACTCCTTGCAGCAGTAGAGGTTGTCAAATTTCTGCTTGGTCACTGAGTCATTAACGTTCATTGCCGGGACACACAGTCTGCCCGCCTTTGACAGCTGGTACAACCTAAAACACAGTCGGAGGGACACACGTGTGAGCTGGAGGAATAACTTTGTGTACCTGTAGAGAGATTCAAGTTTAGTGTGAAACCAACCGATAGACGCCTGTAACGCTTTCCTCCACGATGCCTTTGATCTTCTTGAACAGACTCGGGTACTTCTTATAGATCCAGTGGGTCAGGTCACCACCGTCATCCAGAATCTGACAAGAGTGACAAAGCAAAATAATGTCTCCATCACTGCAGTAACTGTGGCAGTGAAACTAAAGGCACAGTTCACCCAAACATAATAAAGTACATTTTTAATGGGTAGTTTCAAGTTTGATTTGCTGAGATATGGAGGTACTGAGGAACTGTATCACAGGCCATTAAAATGTGTTAAACGCTTGGGTTTTGGTGCTCAATTTGTCAAAAAGAAATGAGCAATATTTTTAATTAGTACCTTCAAATGCTCACATGACACAGAGAGAGCAGGAGAGCACAACTACCAACTGTGTCTACCTAAATTTCTACTCGGAAATCATATTAACTTTATATTTATTAGTGCAGAAATACATGTGCACAAAAGGAACAGAGCAATAAGGAAATGTCACTATTATCTTTAACCAAACATAACATGACCATAGTTTTTTTTTTTTAAACTTACTAAGCATTTTTGTACTAAATGGTCAAAAAACTAACTTTTGGAAATATAGAAAATTAATCGAACAAACAGTTGACACATAAATTTTAGTTTCTTGTAAAATAAATAAATAAATGCACATGTCCTTGAGGACATATTGAATTTTTTACTGTAGAGCTACCAAGCACTACCTGTCTTTCTGTGACAAATAACTGCACAGTGGTGTTATTGTTTGCCAGTACCATGTTGGGCTGCCAGGTCTCGGCACCGACACATTGGTCGATGCACCACCAGAAGTCGTCCTCTGATTCTCCTCTCCACGCAAACACTGAGGTGCCTTAGAGTAAGTGAGAAACAAAGAGCAAGTGAAGATCAAAAGAGAAAGTAAAGAAGGACAAAAAAAATTGATGAGGTGAGGGTGATGGTGGAGGAGGGTGGAGGAGCAGCTGGCACACGGCTGGTTGTACCTCCTTCAGCCAGAGCAGCTGCAACAGCGTTCTGAGTGGAGAAGATGTTACAGGCTGCCCAGCGACACTGAGCCCCCAACGCACACAGAGTCTCAATCAACACCTGCAAGAAGTCAACACATACAGAGTCAACAGCACGTACAGAACGTTAACCTTCTGATGCTCTGAAGTGTCTGTTGCTCTCACTAAACCTCGGTCGGTGTTGGATTGTGTTTGTGTTTGTTGAACTGACCGCTGTCTGTGCAGTGATGTGTGTGCAGCCCACAACCTTGGCTCCAGCCAGAGGTTTCTCCCCACCTGCTCTTTTCCTCAGCACCATCAGTGCTGGCATCTCTAAACATCACAGACAGTGACAGAGTCAAATTCAGCAGGAGGACAGAAATCATGAATGCAAGCATATTTTATTTCTTCTTGTTGTGTGTTACATTTCCTCTGTAGAGTCTTATTAGATGTGTTTTACATATATCTCATACATTTATCACTTGTGAAGACATAAACAAAGGTGTGAGGACTCAGTATTTTTACCTTGCTCTGCGATTTCTATTTCTCTGCGTCCGAAATCAGCCTGCTTGATGTTTTTGATGCAGAAGTCGGAAAGGCCCTTGGAGGTCTTCTGAAGCTTGTCTTTGGGAGAAGATTCATCCTCAGAGCTGTCACTGCACACTGCAACACAGCAATAAGGCACTGTGTGTAAAAACCATCAGCTGGTAGAATATAAAATCCAAGAACAAACATAGTTCAAGCAAAACAGACATATGATTTGTTGGAGAGCTTTACAGTTATGAATCGGCTCAGGTTTTGTTGTTTCTGATATCGTGTTTGGAATCAGACTTAAGCGAGGTCAGTCTTTTCTATGAGCCTTTGAAGTGAGCCTTTTGCACAAACTCTGGCAGTGACTGACATGTTTGAGAAAGGCTCACAGAGCCGATTAGGACCAAATTAAAGAGACTTAATTCTTCAGAAGACTTTTCCTTTTAATTAAGGTTTAGCTGAACGAGAAAGCAGCGAGGCTAATCCTCAGGGCCTGTCGTAATCGTGCAGCTGGGATCAGAACCAGCTCAGTTTATGTATCAAAGACATGTGATCAGACTTAAGAGCGTATGTGTGTGTGTATGTTTCCATACCTGAACTGTAGCTATCTGTGGACGACTGTGAGATGGAGCGAGATAGAGAGCGTCGACCTGTCTTGGTGGGACGTTTGTTGAATTCTTGCTTCTGGTCAGTGAACTGTATTTGCTGTGGAGACAAAAGAGGAGACATAAACGTACAGAATAAACCAGATGAGAAAGAACATGTCAGTTTCTATTTCCCATTAGGTCACAAGCAGAGACTCTCATCAACGTCATGTTTGAAGCGGACAGACCTGATGCAGACATAAGAATTAAATGATGAAATTTGCAGATAAGTGCCGCACATCACAGCAGACTTTCTTGTGAACTACCACCTTTATGTTTCACAGCATGTCACTGTCATACATCTCCTTCTCATGTCCTGACTCATCCCTGCATCTGCTGCTGTCTCACCATCCAGTGTGGCTGTGTGAAGGCTGGGCTGCTGCCACAGGAATCCCACTTGGCCATGTTCGCTCCTTGGCTGCTCAATGTGACTCTGCTGCTTGAGTCTGAGCTTCAGGTCCAGCTCCCCCCACCAAAAAAAACCCCCACACCACCCTCAAGCTTACTGGGGGCTTATTCCTTGTGTGCAGGCATGTGCACACACCCACCAACCCAGACACACCCCCACACTGACCCCACCTCCAAAAAATACACACATGCACATGAGTGTTTGAAGCTGCAGGGCTGCAAGCGTGTACTGAGCTAAAGTATACTGCTGATTTACTGTACTCTAATACACACACATACTGTTGGATCAAATCTTAAAGACATTTAGGTAAAGGGGCACTGCATTGATTTTACACATATAAGGTGAGTTTACTCACAGGGAGCACTACCCAGTAGGTGAAAACAGTTGTATAATCTCTTTTGAAGCTGTGGAGGGACTTTGCTACAAGAAAATAGCCCCAGTGATTATGGGTTGGGTGTGTGGGAATGACCAATTAGTTATGTTTAATGAAAGATGCTTTCAAATTGCATTCAAGGAAATGTAGGATCCTGTTTTTTTTTTTTTTTTGTTTTGCTTTTTTTGTAACTAGACTCATAAAAACATCAGTTTGTCTAAGTGCCCCAGCTTTCTGCAAGTACAATACTGAATTGCTGGAGAAACTGTAGAAGGGGTGCAATGTGTAGATGCTCTCTGCTGCTCCTCTCTTCTACTCCCTCTGCTGTACTGTGACCACGAGTCCTTTATCACTTGTCAGTTCAGATGAAAGTGCACTGAAGAAGCCAGGAAGACATTTTTAGAATACAAACAGAAAGGGCCGAGTGTAATAGAAAAAAATAATACAATGATAACAAGGTGACCTTGTTCCAACATCACCAAGGTGTGAATTAAAACTTAAATGCATTATCAAGTCAAAGTGAAACTGTCATCTGACATTTCCAGGTATTTCAGGAATAATTCTTCCAGTAAGCCTTCTACTCATAACTAATGACATTCATTACAGATGCATTAGAGAAATAAGTGGGGAAAGGCATCAGTATCAGACAGGATTAAGTGATGCATCTTTCATGTGACGCTGCTACTCAAACTGAGCCCTCCAATCCTCGTTAGGAGCAATTAAGCCAGAGACCTGTGAACGTTTGAAATGAGGATCTCTGTGTGGGTTTCTCAGGCCCGTGCTTTCCTCTGACTTTCATTAGATGTTTTATCACATGCCAAAGAGGCATCGTGGAGGCCTACAGGGTTTAAGACGCTGACACTCTTGTGACCTCAGTTACTTGTGATGAGGTGATAACAGTATCCACAAAGCCAAGCCAATCAATTTACAAAGACTGAACAAAAATCTGTCATCAGTCACCATTATGACATGTTAACAGCACCTTCACTTTATCGTCACCATGTTTCACATGAAGAAATCACAGTCCTCCTGGAAATGCTTCACCTCCCTGCAAATGGATCAATCAGTCCACTTTGTTGACCTGGTTGATTTAATCTGTATACAATAATTCCTCAATGAAAGACAAGTCAATAGATCAAATAAAAAACTAATATTAACACACCTGGAGTTTGGAGTTTCAATAAAGCACTGGTGCCTGTCTTTGAACAGGCACCAGTGCCTGTTCAAAGACTGGTGTAAAATTTAACTCTATTTTTGTTTAATCGGTTGAATCAGTACAGTTTATATTTTATGTAACTTTTTTCACTTATGCTCTTGTTAATATTTTGTAAATACTATTATTTATCTATTTTATTTTACTTACAACGTTTTGTATGGCATTCTGGGTGAAGAGCAAAGTAAGAATTTCATTGTACAGGGAAACCTGTTTCCTTACTGTGCAAATGACAATAAACCCTTTGAATCTTGAATCTTGAATCTTGAATACAGGCTTTTGAGTACAGCTGGCACTAACTCAAGCAGCTGCTTAATCTTTAACACAAAAAGACATTAAGCTGTGACTTGGAGCAGTGTGAAAGTTAACTTAATGGTCACAAAACTGTCTCTCACAAGGACCAGAAAATAGGCTTGAATTCAAGCCAGCTGCTGTGAAAGTACTAGGATTATTTTAATTAATGTTGCCGTGTGAGTCTTAATGTGAAATCAAAAAAACTTCCTTGGGAGATAATTTGTGCATTGATTTGCTTCGAACAGTTCAAATGACAAATCCTCTTCTTTACTTTTCTACTCTGCTCTTGGAGAAGACCTGAAAATTCACAGCTGTAGTTGTTTCAAAAGCAGTTAGAAAGGATTTTTTTTTAAGTTTAAGTGCTGCCATTAAAACAGCTTTTTGTTTACTTCTACCTAATTCCACAAGAAAGCCTGACCCACTGTCCTTCAAAATAAAACTCAAAAACGTTTCCCATAAAGAGCATAACTGTGCTGCCAAAACAAAAGCAGTGATACCTTGATACAGATGGACTGCACTGCCTCCTGGTCCTTGGCCTTAGTTATGTTCACTAGACTGTACACTTTCTTCATGCTGGCAGAGCGCTCCCCACAGTGACACTCAACAACTCGACAGAGCTGCAAGCTGATGCTGCTGAACTGATTACAGAGTTCACAGAGTGACGCTTTATGCTACGCCCTCGCCCAACAGGCCCAGGTGACAGGTGGAGAGAGGATAGAGGGACAAAAGTGGAAACAAATGGAGTCTTTGTGAGGCTTACAGAGGGGCACTCTGGGAAAACATAGGGGAGGGATGCAGGTTAGAGATGGAGAGAGGCAAGAGAAGCTCAGTCAAGTGTTACTTGAGGCCAGATGAATATGAATATGGGCAGTGAAGTGCACTCTGCTCTCAGGGTATGCATTCAATAGACAGCAGAGAGATATACATACATGACCATACATTCATTTGTTAGAGGGAGAGGGACGAGAGCAGCTATAGTGAAAAAAGAACCAGCAAAGCGAAAAAACAGGAGCCTTGTTATGGCTGCGTTCAGGGACACAGTGGGCAGCTTAGGTTTCTCTAAATAAATAAATCGGACAATGGAGCTGGAATTTACCATTTTCTGTCCACTAAATGACCAAAGCAGCTCTGCAGTGTTACTCTTAAAGGGCCACTGCACAGATTTTACACATCCTGGTCAGTTTACCCATCATGGAAAGTATCACACAGCCTGTAAAAGCAGTAGTATAATGCCTTTTGTGGCCCTGGAAAGGGGGGGAGAGAGCCCCTGATGATGTCATAGTGAAGTCATCCGGGTTACCTTAGTTCAGAGGTCAAATTCATGACCGAAAGTCAAGATGTGGACATTTACCAGTACATTTACCAGACCAGTACACCCACACCAACATGTGTGTGGGTGTACTGGTCAAACATTGAGAGAGGACTGCACATCGAAACTAAAATCATTAACAGCCTGAGTGTATGCAGATTCACGTTGCCTGTGGAGTCAGTCAGTGTAGTAGAGTCCTTGCTTACCATGTCAGTCTTTAGAGCTTCAGTAACCAGCTCTCCTGTCCCAGACGCCTCTGTCCCGTCTCTGTCCCGACCCTGAGGAGTCCACCTGCTCTCTGCTGCCTTGAGCATCTGCAGCAAGTTCGGGCTGCTTTTTACAGCCTGATCTTTGGTGCTTTCCCCTGTGGTACTAGAAGCGTCCCACTCTGCCTCTCCATTCAGCACTGCTCCGTCCTCCACATGTGGTTCAGGGTAATCATCAGGTAGTGGCAGGTCCTCCTGGGAGACTCCTGTCTGGTCCTTTAACTCTGCCATGACTCCTCTGGCAGCCAGTAGTGAAATGAATTAGATTTCCTGCTCAGGTGATCTGACAACAAACCAGGTGACGGCTCAGCCATAAACTGCCCACATACATCTGATATTTCCTCCTGCAAGGCGTGTGTTTTTATTCTAAACATTAGTCAGCATGGGGCCCTCTCAGAGTCTGGCACAGAAAGTTTCTCCAAAAAGAAGCACTTACTGTATTAGACTTTTTTTTTTCCAAATCTGTGTTGTCTTTGCTAACACTGCATAACAAAGACATGAATACAACACAAACCAAGGGTTACATTATAAACAAACGGCATGGTGACGTGTTTACATAAAACTCCACCAGCATCAATAGTGGCTCCAGGGTGACCACCTCCTCCACCTCCCCTTATAAGTCTGATGTAAGTCTAACAAAATGGCTGAGACAAATATGCACAACTAAATCATTATTCACACCACAGTTATGGGAAGGAGTGGTGTGGCTGGCCCCTCAAATAGACTGGTGTAGTCATCAGGCTTGAAATACATAATGTTAAGGATTAAAGGTTAATGTGGTAATCTAAGTGTGCCCATTTGAACACTGGAACAGGTTTTTCTTGCTGTAATCATTCTTCATGGTCACATTGGCCATTAAAACATCTCTTCACTTTCAATGTAAGTGATGAGGGACCAAAAAAAAGAGATATCCACTTGATTTGTTGGACTGATCAGACTTCATATAAGCTGACAGTGTTGAGAGCCATTATAAAACCTGGATTTGTCATTTTTGGGATTTATCGGATTTTTGTGTTGTGATTATGTATCTGTCCTATTCTCATGCAGCTCACAGTAAAAACACACAGTGATCACACACAGTCAAAAGTTCTCTTTCCACACATCCTAAATATTTAACAAATGTTGTAACTGATGTTGTAACAGTACAGACACATAGTTAAAGTTTTCAGGTTTCTACCAGTGACCCCTTCAGGCAGTGGAGTATTGATTTTGAGACAGGCTTTTTATTCCACCAGATGGCGTAACAGTTCCACAGCTGTCCAGAGGAGTTTTCCCACAGCTGAGACAGAGAAACCTTCTGTCCTTTATTCTTCAGGTGCAAAGGCTGTGGGAGAACGAGGAGAGGTTTATGACACCCAGTCCAGAGGGAGGGGCAGTGGGAGAGGGATACTGTATCCTGTCCTCTCTCTCTGGCCAGATAGGTCTCTGATCCTCAGTTCTATTCAGTGCAGGAATTTCTGACTCTGGTGTTAAATTGAGAGGGGTATAAAAATGTCCCTCTAAATGGCTAGTGAGGTTTTCACGAGGACCTTTTAAACAGTTTTTAATTTTAAAGGCTAACATTAAAGAAAATTGTCTAGGCATATTTCATTTGCTCTGCTTTTCTTTGTTGGAGTACGTCTTATTCTCTTTGTCAACCAGGTTCGCTCTTCCATTATCTCTTTTATCACAGAAAATATTTTAACTGATTGACTTCGTTCAGCTGCTTGTAGTGTTGATTTGACAGGTTGTGTTTTGTTTTTTGTTTTTTCACTTTTCACACTTATTCCTACTCAGAAGTGCATCAATGAATATGAAAATATGGAAATGGAAAAAACAGCATTGTTTAACTCTGAACACATTTAGGACAGTTTATGAGAAAGAAACAAAATAATACCAAATAAAATGCTTTGTCATAATCAGTTTTATTTATAGAGAACATATATTCATACATAAAGAAAGAGGTGAGGATATGGACAAATCTCACATTGGGCTCATTTCACAACATGGATTACAGATGTTATTAGTTTAATAGGAGTGAGTAAATTTAACCATAGAGGAAACGTGCACGCACGCACACAGACACACACACATATACACCCACACACATCTTTTTACAGACTTCTGAAAGTTTTTAATTCGACTGATGATTTCTCAGTTTGGCTAATTCTTCCCACTTCACAGCTCAGTGTCACTTTATACAATAACATGTCAAGAATACAGTGTATTTTTCTACAGTGGATCGTCTTCTTCTTATAGTAGACTTATACTTTTATCACATTAACCACACTTTTAATGCTGGGGTAAAAACAGGTTGCATATTAAACAACGTGCTGCACAAGCTCATGTAGAAGGAGCAAAGAGGAAAAGATCCTTTCAAAGTAAAACCCCAAATGACACTCGGTCAATGTTTTCACAATAAACAGCATTCCTACTAGAAAGCATTGGCTGGAACATTATAATACAATGCCATGTCTTTTTTAAAACCATCAAAGTTAAGTACAATTACAAATTTAAAAAAAGCATATACAATTATGAAATTAAAACAGTTTCATTTCATTTTCAGTGGCAGAGGGAGAAAGTTGAAAAAGAAATGGAGTAAGTGCACAACGAGAACACACCTAGCCTATGTTTCAACAACATGTTCACGCCAATATTGGTGTCTTTGATCTCTTTATCACATTATTTTGACTCCATCACGGACATGAGGCGGTGTTCCCACCCTCATCGTGCCGCACGTATGTTCTTGTACTGGCACAGAAGCAGGTGCTTGAAAGTATTTTTGAAGGTGGCATTGCAGAGGGCATAGCAGGCCGGGTTGACGGTGCTGTTGATATAGCAGAGCCAGTAGCCAATGGTCCAGAGGGAGTTTGGGATGCAGATGGAGCAGAAGGTGTTGATCAGCACCATCACGTTGTACGGCGTCCATGTGGCAACAAAAGCAACCAGGATAGCCATGATGGTTCGCGTCACCTTTTTCTCCCTGGAGGAAATGCCCTTCCTTTTCCACTTTGCCACAGCGTTCTGCTTTGTCACCTGGAAAATGTGAGTAGAAAAAGAGTAGAGAAAATTTTTTATTGGTCGTCTTAAAAATGATATGAATTGGTTTTGTTGGCCACTTGGAGGCAGTGGCGCTAGCTGTAAACGCAACAGTGACATACTGTGACCTTAATGAATTGTGAGGAAAGTGATGTTAGCAAACAATTGTTTGTTTACACATCCGGCAGACCTGGAGCAACGTTAAAATTCATTTGGACTCGTGTGTCTGGCCAGCTGCAAATATAAATCTATTAGTCACTCTCTTTCTAGCTCTGTTTTGGTCTGTACGAACTCCAGAGGGAAATGTCTGGCTCTTTAGCAGCTAAATGCTCCACTATGTTCACCAGCTAGTCGCTAAGTGTGTCTGTCTGTCATCTGGTGCTGAGCTGGTAGTGTGTTGAATGGCTTTGTGGGGCTTTTTCAGTGAAAACAGCTGCTTTCTGTTTCTGAAAACGATGAGCTGAAAGACTTTAAATTCTTCAAAGCTGAGTGAGTATTTTTTTTAGAAAGTATATCCATGCTAGTCGGTCTGTGAGTACTAATGTCAACATGCTAATATGTTCACAATGACAGTTGAAACATCACATCTCAGCATGTTCATTATCTCAGTTAGGTGTGTTATAACGATAGTGGTTGCTTATTGGTACTAAAATTGATTAGTTTTGCAGGTATTTGTACAGAAACTGATGATGGCTAAGGAAAAGTAAAAGGAACACCAGCTCATTAAAATTCACCCTGAGGCAAACATAAGTCTGTACTATATTTCATGGCAATCAGTCCAGTAGTTGCTGAGATACCTCTCTCAAAACCACAAATGTCAACCTCTTGGTGGTGCTATAGAAAAAGTCCAGAATCATTGGGATTCGTTCTTTGGGGAACAAAACTGCAGTAAGACTGTAAAACCAGTCAAATTTGTGATTGATAATTTGTGGTGTTTGATGTCCAGACTTTTATCCAGTAAACAAATTTACCTTAAACAGTGTCCTTGTGACCAGACTTTGCCTGTCAGCGGCTGAGTTCTCCGGAGAAGGTGGCTGTGTTTGATTTGCCTTCCTCCCAGCAGTTGATCCTCTCTGTGAGGACGCAGGGACTGCAGCCAAGTCTTTAGATGTTGAGGCGTGGATGCTGTCTGAGTCCACCTGGTCGGTTCTTTCCTCTTTGCAAGGGCCTCTTCCATTCTGCTGCTGCAACATTTCCTTCTCCTTCCCATCTCCAGCCTCCTCCTGAGCTCCTCTTGCCTCGATGCAGTTGTTCTGGCTCTCACATCCTTCCTCCTGGCTGTGAGAGGGGCCTTCTCCCAAACTGGTGCCTGAGGTCTTCCTGCTGTCCTTCCTCATGCGGCTACGGCTGGCCTTTGAGATGCGCCAGTAGAGGTAGATCATGATGGCCACTGGCAGGTAAAAAGCTGCTATGGCTGTCCCAAACGTCACGACTGGGTTGGAGAAGAACTGGATGTAGCACTCATCTGGTGGCACGGTTCTCCCACCCACAATGAACTGCCAGAACAAAATGGCGGGAGCCCACAGGATGAAGGATAAGACCCAGGCTGCGGCGATCATCAGGCCCGCCATCTTGGTGCTGCGGCGTGCTGGGTAGCTGAGTGGTTTGGTGACACAGAAGTAACGGTCAAAACTAATGATGAGTAGGTTCATGACTGAGGCGTTGCTGACAACATAATCGACAGCCAACCACAGGTCACACACCACTGCTCCCAAAGGCCAGTAGCCTATCACAATGTAGACAGTGTAGAGGTTCATGGAGCAGACGCCGATAATAAGGTCTGCACAGGCCAGGCTGAACAGGAAGTAGTTGTTGACGGTCTGCAGGTTTCTGTTTACCTTTAGAGAAACAACATGGAACAGGCCTTCAGATGCTAATCTTTTTTTTTTGTAAAATGTGATGTGTGGTGTCTCATATCGATTAGATTACCCCTCTGCACAGGGTTGCACATGGTTATCTCTAATTTGGGTGTCCAGAGATGGATGCTTGAAAACACACTCATTACTCAGGACTGATCAAAACAAGAAAACCCAAACCTTGATAGAGAGCATGACCAGGATGTTTCCAATCACAGTGATCAGACTCAGAGATCCAGCCACCAGGATGATGAGCACTATCTCCACGGTCGTGTACAAGCTTCTAGAGAAGAGGCTGGTGTTGTCAGCACTGCTGATGTTGGTGGTGTGGGTTGAATTCAGAGACTCCATTCTGTCTCCTCTTGGATATCTTTCTCAGAGATGCTTCAGGCTTGAGTCATATCTATACAATACCTGGTAATGAAAAAAGATTATGAAAGAGTCAGATTCTTTACAGCTATTTTGATATTTCTGATTTTGATACAACATCTTTGTGTTTGTGTGCACATTTATCTGCCCACACAGTCACAGATGCAAAATCATGTGTAACCTCGAGCGTGTAAACAGCTGGCAGGTGTTTTGAGTGTTTCTGAGCTTGTGGCATGGCCCAGGTGTGAAGGATAGACAGGTGAGCAAACAAAGGCTGCAGCAACTGTGTTAAAATATACAGCGCATACTCATTTCAGGAATAACCATTTGAAACTGGTTTGGAGTTTATATGTAAATCTGCACAGTAGGTGTTGTCTTTTATGTGCAAATCAACTGTTATAGTAAAATGTAGTAAAAAGTCATAGATGTGACTAGACTTAAAAGATATCTGATGCTTCTACTACAAACTGAGTTTTTAAACAATTTTGCATCTGGCTAATTTTGGGTCTGAGTTATCTTTATACTTGTATAGAGGTATAAATGGTTTCTTTGCTGAGCTATTCTCCTCACCTACGTCTTAACTGACTCGGAAGTCTTAACTCTGATCAAATCTGACCTGACAGGTTGAACGGGACCATGTAACGAGGACACCTACACCTCTAGAGAGGGAATTTAAATTTCCCGTTCAGCCTTGAAAGTCACAAAATGCCCTTTGAGAGTATCCAATCTGTGCGCAAGAGCCAATTCAAAAATGTCAAGTTGTCATTTTGATCCTGCAGGCATGTAGAAGTCCTTTCCTAGAATCTCTGCTCCTGGAAATGAAGGAGCTGCTGTCTGGTTTGAAAACTGGATTTTCATTTGGAAAAGGTACTGGATGTGTGTGACTGTGACTGAATATGTCTATTTGTGCTTGTGTGCCTGCTCTTTGAGACAGATGTCCAAATAAACCTCAATAGAAGCCATGGTTTAAATGTCAGAACAGGACAGCTTCTCCGAGGCTGAAGAGGGGTTATCTGCAGAATAATTTCTGTTCTCTGAGTGGGGGAAAAAGGTGGGGGATGGCTGCCTGTTTTGGGAGTTAAGAGAGACTGTTTCAGTGTGTGTACAGACAGATTTCCATTGGGGCCACCCACGCTCATTGTGCTGTTTGGTGCTTTGGATAAAAGCATCTACTAAATAGCAAATGATATGTGTATGGAGATACCTGTTCTTTTGTATCTATTATGAGCTGTGTGTTCAGAATGGCCCCAGGCAGTCAGGCTAACAGCAAAACACCACAATTAAGGCAAAGTATCTTTACAGTTACTATTATGTTAAAAAAACAACATGAAACATCAGATATAGACCAACAGTATGTACACAGCATAACAATGTGATTAACTGATGTATTCCGATCAGAAAATCAATGTAAAGACACTTAGATGAGACCACGAGGGTTGTTGCACACTGATGAAACCCTGTAAGTGACTCCATTAGACTACAGGATAACATCATACTGTACCTGAGAGATGTTTCCTTCCTGCTCTTACAGCGAGATGAAACTTCATTACGGCATCTCTAACTCTATCACCTACTCATCAAAGACCCATTCTGGGGCTTTTCTGTCACAGATGAGAAAGAGCTAGTGTCTCTTTCTCCCTCTCTTTGTGTGTGTGTGTGTCTCTGTGTGTTGGTGGCTTAGCCTTGACAGCCTGTGCCTCTTAGGTTTGAGTTGTGAGGACATTTTGGTCTCATAGTGAATTTATAGTATAGATAAGATCTGGGCTAAGATCCTGCCTTTATCATGTGGTGTGGATTACAATCTCTTCATTTTGGGGCAACAAGCAGGTCTCCACAAGGTAACCCATTACATTACACTTGCTTTTAGGTTAAAGTTAGGTTTGGGGTCGCAGTAAGTCATGTAGCAATAATGGTCCACACCAGGTAAGTCTTAAAGGAATTTAATATAAGTTAATGTGATATCCTCCTAAGCAGTGGCGGAGCAAGTGTCTAGGTTTTTTAAGTAAAAGTAGGAATACAACAAAGTAAATAATTATTGTATACGTCAGTCCTGCATTATTCATTTTAAAATGACAGAAATTTTATCAGAAAAGTGTACTTAAGTATCAAAAGTCAAAGTACACATTCTGCAGCAAAGGCCCTTCATTAGGACCCAATTGTATTTTGCTGTTATTTCATCTTTATAAAACCTTCTGTGGCTCCAGAGGGAGCTGCACCAAATCTCAAATCACATTCTCCTTCGTTTTTAGAAGCTATCAGGACAGTGAGGTTAATGTCAAACTCTATTAGTTTGCCAAAGTGCACCACATTTATTAACAGGCTGTCTAATAAGCTTGTGTGAAGATGTTTCCGTGTGATGAGATGGCTGGATGAGGCGGGGGGGCTGCCTGCTCACAAGCCCATCTTCACTTCTGCCCTTCATTCAGGCTAATAAGGCCTACATTACTGGATCTCCCTTGTTGTTGTTCAGGGCTACTGGAGAGAGTCACAGAGGCAAACAGCATTTCTTTGACAGGCACAGAGGCATAGTAATTAGATCCAGCAGATGCTGCCTGCAACAGCTGTACCGGTAATATGCTTCTAGGATGTAGTAGTACTCATCTGGCAGGGCGAGCTCTGCTTTAAAAAGTCTGTACTGTCTTTGATATCATGAACTAAACAAGAGTCGGGTGCAGAGTCAGTAGTTACCAGCAGATGAGACAGTGAAACAAGGGGCTTGTTTGCTGAGACAAGAGCAGGTGTGGAAACACATCTGTGACTGGGGACATTACACAGAGTACACAGCTTCATCAAAAGAAGGATTTAATGGCTACAGAGATCAAAGTGCTTTTTTCAAATAGATTTTTATCTCATAAATGCATTTTATTGTTTGCTGTGTCTTTTCTGAATGGAAATTGTCGTGGTTTTGGATGTTTGTACAGATGGGACCCTACTCAACCAGCAACTGCAAAGCATGTAAACATACAAATTTTACCATATGGGACTAAATTAACTAGAAATTGCCCAGTTTGATGATGTTTGATTTGCAAAAGCAGCATTTGACAGATTTGAAATTGTTTTTTGAGGCAGCATTTTCCAGCACGTTTCCTGATATTATTGCACTAGTTCCTATAAGTGGGTTTGCTGTGATTTCAGAGGAGTGCGTCCTGAACCTGAAGAGTGGGAAATTTCACATCAACCTGAGCTTTGGCCTCGCACAGCAGTGTAACGGAGAGAAGAGAAAACCTCTGAATGTCCGTACTGCGGTGCTGCAGTAGAGCGAGAAAGAAAACAAGGCACAAATAACAGATATACCAAGGTGGAAAGGATGAAAATATAAAACCAGGGAGAGAGGAGAAAACTCACAAAAGGGGGAAAAGATGAAAAACTTTGAAATAAAAAAAGGACAGCGCAGTGCCATACAGGCAGAGGAAGTCCATCTCAGGGGACAGGAGTGGGAGAGAGTTAATGAGCAAAGATTAACAAACATAACTTAATTTCATCTTGTGGGCCTACAGTTTTCAGGGAGGAGCTGTCTGTTCAAAATCTAATTTCCCTCTTAAACACAAACACAAGTAACCAGGGGGATTCCTCGGGAGCAGGGAGACTGGGGAATCCAGAGTCAGGATCTGATGCTGGTGGCTGATTGAAACCTTTCAGCTCAGTACAGAAATGAAGATAAACATTTCTAGAGCAGCCTTAGGGGAACAATTAAGCCCAGTTCGACTCTACAATAAATAGAAACTTTCTCAGGAAGCTGAGGAGGGCAAAATTTCAATCAATATTGATTGATCAATATTGATGTATCACATTGTATTCCTGGAATTTGACTTTTGGTCTGTGAGGTTACAAAGACAATTTTATCAATATCTGACTGTTCCCATAATTTAGCTTTTCATTTTTAGACACTCCAGTTTTGCAATATTTGTAAATGACTGTCCTTATTTGACTTTTAGCAACGTTTGAATCTTTTTTTTTTTTTTTTTTTTTTTACTTTACAGCATAAATAAGATAAGGGTTACAAAAATACACACCCCGAGGGAATTTCGTGTGAAATTCAAAATAGAGGAAATGCATTTCACAACTTTACAGATGTGCTGAAATATAGTTGGCTTTTCTGGTGCCTCAGCCAAAAGGTGTTAATATCTCTTGAAAGTTGCTGATCCGTAAGTCAGAGTAATTTTCTAAAAAAAAAAGTGTCCTTACCTGCAGCAGACTGGTAGAAATCCACAGAGAAATGATATCTTACAAATAACATGGGTGAGCTGTCTGAGTTTCGTCCATGTTACTGTCACTTCTGTCGACACACTGGAGCAGAGAGAGAAGCAGAAAGTAACCCGACGTTGATGTTGCTCCTCCTCTGACAAGAACCAGTGTGTGTGTGTGTGTGTTGGATAGAAAGACAGACTGACAGACAGACTAGGGAGGGGTTATGAGGGCTATTAGTGAGTGTTGTGTTGAATCCCTTAAGCTAGGGTCGCAAATTTGAATAAACAAGGGACAGAGACAGACGGAGACAGAGAGAGAGATGTTTGTTTCAGAACCATGGAGAGCACTGGCCTCTTCAGCTATAAAACATCATGTCCTCCTGCACAACAAAGCTGTAGGCAATCATGTGGAGGGAAGTTTGAGTGGCTGTGGCCTGAAATAAAATGGTAAAGCACTATTTAAAAGAGGACAAAGGAGAAGGGTCGCACTGTTATTCTGTTGCTGCAGGACGTTAACCTTTAAGACTCTGCTGTTTTGACCTTTTAACCAAACCGGTGACGCAGTCTGCCCCAGTTGGTGGATGACCTTACTTTGATGGAATTATCACAGAGAATAATGGTCCCTATCCACAAAACAATATTGCAAATGAAACGAAGAGCGTGGCATCAAGCAGGACAGGGCAGGACATGTAAACATGATTTGACATGAGGGAATATGAGATGATTTATTGCGCTTGTCTTGGTCCAGACTTAGGGTTCACTGATCACATCTACATCAGTCTGTTTGCTGGAATATAATATAAACTGTAGAAAACTTGTGTATTATTTTACTATTTTGTTTATATATATTTATTTATATTTATATTTATTTATTTTGGCATGTTCACTGAGAAAACTGTACTGGTGCAGCCATGAACTCCACCTCTGCTGTTGCACCATTTGTCATGAGCACAAATCAATAAGAGGCTTTGACTCTGTCTCCACTGTGTGTGTGTGTGTGTGTGTGTGTGTTTAGCTTCATGTGTCTTTGGTTTCCTGTCTCCTAGAAGCTCCTTGGATTTCTAGGACACTCTTGCATGTATTGCTGTTATTTGTCATTCTAACCATTTGAAAATGCTTTTATTTAGCAGTATCACTCATCCTGATGGTGAATGATAACACTTAAATCTTGTAATAAGGATATGCAACATATGAATGGTAAAATAGGAATAGTTTGACAGGGTATATCAGTTATATTAGGAGATGACATCCAGTTAGCCGAGCAGAAAGACTGGAAACAGGCAAACAGCAAGGCAGAAGTTACTTGAGCCTGGACAAGAAATAGTCTGGCATATGACCCCCACAAAACCACATGTTTTGTCTTTACTCACACTGAGATATAACATGTCAGTCAGTAAGCTTGCAAGTGCACTCTGCTACAAGAGTAGTATTAGTAATGATATTTTTCCCAGGATATTTAAAAGTTTGTGTTGTGCATAATTTAAGGTTCTTGTGATTCCAAGTGAAATGTCAAAATATAACTAGGGAGCTGGTTGTCATGAAGCTTCCTCTGGGAAACAGCTTGTGTGGTTTTAAAGCTTGACTCTGAATGTATAATTCATGAGGGTCGTACGGTCGTGTCTAGTCCTTGCTAGCCACTGGCAATCACTTTGCATGGCAACATCATGCGAAGGCTTTCTCCTTGCACAGGCTCTGAATTAGCGTCTGCATATGTGAATGGGCTGGTTAAAGGTCTCAGTTTCATCAAAGGCTCCATCCTTTTTTTTATTGTGCGAGCTGGCACATGTTTTTCTGGTGGAATTACACGCAAAAGCTGACCCACGCTCAAAAGCCCAACACAGACTGTTATATATACATTCATGAAAGTGTTCAGAGTTGAAAGGAGGACAGAAAGAAACCATAAAGGATGAACTGCTTCAGGGCATACGATGTATATTACTGCACGGCACCATGAGTGGTAAAAGCCATCACTCCTCGGCACACACATGCACTGCCCTTTCACACAAACCCCCTCTCTCATCTGTCCTTTTCTTGATATTTTCACACATTGCCTCTTTTCTGTGCCCATGTAAGCACAACGGTCTCACAACGTGATTCTTAAAAAAAAAAGAATCACATCTCTGTGTGTCTTCATGGTGAGAGGAACACCCTCATTCAGATTTTTGCCATCCACAAAAAAAAAACAGCTAACAATGAAGCTCTCTCCTCTTCACTATATGAAGAAAAGCCTCAAGGCTGCAAGGAAATGAGGTCATCTTGTTGGAGCCAGAGCATCTATCTGAATGGAGAAGGGGCAACGCACAATAGCAGCCTGGCATTTTCTGAAATTTACTGGTGCATTCAGTTATTAACAAAGTGGAGTTCTTGAAAAAGTGTGACAGAAGGAGAAAGAAAACTTGAGTCACACTGCAAGTTATGCTTTTCTCATGACCTCTGGATTTATTTTTCTCTGAGCATAACTGTACACAACATCATGTGCTAATAGGCAAATGCTGATAACGCTTGAACATTTACTGTAGCTCTCCTCAGGGGCCCGGAGAAAATCGTGACTTTATAATCTCTTCTGATGATTCATCAAAGAGAGGCTATAACTCATTATCATGTCCAGTTGGGATTTGGGCCACCTGGACTCTGGTCAGCTACTGGCACTGATATTACCTCTAGATAAATTAGTTTGAGTGCCTCGTGTATTTCCATTAGATTCAAGTAACAGAGCTGTACATCAGTTTTTCTAAAAAATAAATAACCTGCAATCTTTGCAAAACATAGATATTTAACTATATGTACTTATTGTGTTCTAACCATCTGGATGAAAACACATTCCCTCTGCTGCATGATTAAAAAGATTTTCAAGGTATCAATGGTGAAACTTGGCCGGGAACGGGAAAAACTCCTTTTTAATCGTTCAGATTTTCTTTGTAGATTAACAGCTAAAATTCTCTAAATTAATAATATCACCAATGAAGGGTGATAATATTAATAGCAGCACCACATTCAGCTGCTCTCTTCTCTGCAGCCCCACTGTTGGCTTATTCCCAAACTAATGATAAAACACTTAATACCAAGTCTTTGAAAGATAAGATTCAGCAGGCATCACAGCAGGCACAGAGAAATGAATGAGACCTGTGCATGTTTTCTTTCAAAACCCCTGCTCAACAATTTTTGTTCTCATGCTTCAGTACAGAACAAAACTCGCTATACTGTAAGTGGACTAACCCTTGTGAAATACTCATAATCATCTGGTCACCAGCTCTCATGTTTCTGTCTTGTCCTGGTTGTTTGCTTCATGACTCTGCTGCCATCTGGAGGACTAATGTATGACCTTACCTTACCTTACCACAACTCCTCATACGGTTTAGTCTCCCTCACAGGCTGGCAGATGACAAACACAGTTTATAACTGACTGGAGGTAAAAATAAACTGGAAATTATCTAACTATCTCTAACTGTCTAACTTTGTAAGCAGCAAACCAAAGTCACTCACTAAATGAATATAAATTAATATATGACAATGAACATGTCAGATAAAATATTTTTAGTAAACGTGAATAATATGGTGAAGAATTGTTATCTGGGATTTATCTTTCAAATGCTGTCAAAACATGTTAGAACTCAAGATCCTTTTAGAGGATTTTTTCTGCATTTTTAAGTGTGTCTCTTTTCATCAGCTGATGGAGTTTGGTCAGTTGTCATGGAGATGACTTTGTTGTCATCATATAACCTAACTATGGGGATTAATTAATATGTGGTCAAGGGGAGGACTAGGTAGGGTTTGTCTGTGACGTCCTGAATTGTTTTTGAATGTCCTTCTTAATTTTCCTCCAACCATCCACTGCCTCCGGGTTGATGATTTTGACTCCTTCCCCACTGATGCTATGACCAGTTTCTGGTGCTGCTGCTACCAAAGTCATATTAGCCAGAATACTGTAATCCAGTCCTGAAAATATTCAGGAGTGATTATTTGACCTTTGGTGTTTTGAATATAGAGTTTGGTGCAATCTTTGAGGCTCTCTGTTATCTACGCAGTGATAAAGAGGCCTATTTTGCTCACATGCACACGCACACACACACACACACACACTAATAGGTCCCACTTGGAGGTCATGATCTCTGTGGAACATAATGAGCATCAGTGTGCTGACAAGCTGATTTGCTCGTTTCCCCATTCAACTCACACTCATGAGGCTCCATTACTCGAAAGAGTCAGAACATTTTGTGTAGCTTGCGGTGCTGTGGCATGGTTGTGTAATGGCAACAACATTATATTAGTCCCTCTATTCCAGTCAGAAAAAAAGATGTCTAGTTATCTTTATTGTTTGCCGATAATTTTTAGAAAAGAGTTTTGTAGTGGTTACCTGATGACCTCTTCTTCTCATGCGTCTCATGCACGGGAAAATCTTTCCATGTTCACTCAGAGCGAATTGGAAAAAAGTTATAGCGCTAGTTTGCATGTTGCAGGGGCCATCTGCAATGGAAATTGTATGCAAAGCGAGGACATGAATTGTGACCACAACTCAAACCTTTCCCATCCCATTTATACATAATATCATTGGAAAATATGATGGTTCATTAGAGGTCAAACTAAAACTGATCATTGTGTGTGGCACTGCTCTGCAACATGAAAAGAGACAGATTTTCATTGAAATGTTTTCAGCATATTTGCATTGCATGTGTCTACGGTGTGTTTAAGCATAATCACACAGTCACTTCAATATAATGATTCGACCCATGTTAATGAGTCACATTGCATATCCATTTTTATTCATCTAAACTGCTCATGTCACATCATTTGGAAATGACGTATTCAGGTTCTGTTCATTTCAGCTGTACAGATTTGGCCACAGAGCTCTTCAGGTTGAATCACACAATCATCCGCCAGTCATTTGAATTCCTGGATGTGGTCATGGAGAAAGCTTAACCGCAGGGTGTAACCCTCATTTGTCAGCTTATCTTTCCATCACCTCACAGAGACGTTTAACACTAAACGACAGCAGACCTTCACCAAGTGAGCTGCTAACCTTTGTACCCAGTGTTGTTTAAATCTTTCTCTAAGGAGTTAATTCCTACATATGCACGTCAGTTTAATCTGTTTCTTTTATATCATTATTTGTTCTGGCCCCTTTCTTTTCCCTGTGCAACATTTTCTCTAAAATTTGTGTTGATTGTGAATCACTTTTTAACTTCAGATTAAAGTAAAGAAAGAAACTGAAGTCTGTTCTCCTTCACCTGTATCTAAATATATATAAATGTATATACATATACATATATATGTAGATACTTATTCTGTTTTAAGATGTCAGATTCTCAAATAGCCAAACCTTTCAGCACTAAAAGTGTCTCCGTTTGAGCAGTTTGTCTGTATGAGCTGCTCATGCAAACACGTTACTGGGTACTGGCAGCTCATGACAGAGGCTTGCAATGCAAATCAGCAGTGACAGCACGGATGAAGTATGATTTATCCTGATCTCTTTCTTTCCCGCTCATGTGTTGCAGACTCATATAAAACAAACGTGCTACAATTTAATTGTAGCTGATTTGCCTGAATTGTCTCCTGAATGTCTACACACCACAATGTTTTCAATGTGCCAGGAACACACTGTAACTGTAAAAACTTGACATGAAATTAAGAACTGGTGTATGAACGGCAGTAATCTATAGAGGCCTCTGTGGAAAAAGCATATAAGGGATGAAAAGTTAGGCAGGGTGCAAATGACATTTGAGATACACTTTAGATGTATGAAAATTATGAGTCAAAATCATTACTTCTTAAATCAAAATGAGAGAGCAAGTCACTTTCAAGTTACTGATTAAATCAAAACTATGGTTAATAAAAAATATGAGATCAAAATCAATGTTTTGATCCAAATTTAGGCATAAATTATGAAAGACTAAGTTGAAAGTAAGACTTAGTAAGCAAAAACATGATGAGATAGGTCAATATTTTGACTAATGAAATCAAAATTATGAACTATTACTAGTAGTCAGAATGGCAGATTGTGGGCTGATTGTGAAGTGAAAAGACAAATAGCAAATACCCTTGCAGCAAACAGACATTAATGCAGACATTAGATCTCATGGCCCTTAAAGGACTCATGAAAGTCCATATATTTCTAGGCCTTGGTTTTGGTCTTGCACACGCAACAATGTTTAAGATCTACCTACAGATTTTCAATGATGTTCACGTCAGGGGGCTGCGAGGATTGTTCAGAAATCTCCAACATGTGTTTCTTGAAGATGTAAAATGTTATGGTGGATTTTGAGGTCTGCTTTGGATCATAGATGCACTTTGGACCAGTGCACCACCACTCCTGTGTCAGATAAACCTTCCTGTAGCTCCTTTGCAGTCATATGTTTTTTTTTTTTTTGTATTTTTTTTTTTTTTTTACTTCACCGTTCTGCCAGGAAATGTGATGTTTTATCTGAAAGTTTTCTCGGTCTTTCAGATCTTGTCTCAGCTTCCACAGTTCCTCTTAATTCCAAATGACATTGGTGAACAGGGAACATCTCAAGCTTGACGTCCTCTGAGAACTATTTATAGTGTTCCCTGCATTGCAGGAATCAGTTAGCTTCGTTTTCATATCCTCAGTCAGTTACTTACGAGAAACTACAAGGTTTGAAGAGTTGAATTTATCAGCCCTGGAAATGTCATCAGCTGACGAATCCTAAAGGCCACTCTTGACCTGCCATAAAAGTCCTAAGGAATAAATTAAGTTATGAGCGTTTTACAAATAGTAGAGTTGCACATGCCACAGTTACTTTTTAAATTCCGTTTATTTTTTTCCAATAAAATAAAAAGTAAGGGCGAATCGAAGGGCTCATTTTTAATGTCTCCAACAGGGGTTCTATTTACTTATTTCTACTTCACAAATCACCCACATATACGACTTAACAGCACACTTGTCTGAATGTCTGCACGAAGATCCAAAATTTGAAAGAAGCTTGTTGCTCTCTCACGCATGCGCAGTTTACGGGTATGTTGGAAGACGAACAGGAAGCGAATATTTTCAGACTCGGACTCAGAGTGAGTAGATGTCTGCTCCGCCCTGCTCCGTTTTTTCCGTGAACGATTTAGACGCAAGGCAGACGTCCAGATAGTCGCGTTCTGTGATTAACTAATATTTGAAACGCCGTGATTGTGAGATTGGGGCCTTGAGTGCGAGTCAAGGGCGTGTTTGAATCGCAAGTGCTGGAGAGACACACTGCCTCCTCCCCCCTCCTCCTACCCCTCACTGGATGCTAGCTCTGTAGCCTTTGCATGGTGCTGCACTCCTAGTTAAAGTTGCGTTGTAGTCCGTATCTTTTTTTTTTACTTATTTATTCGGAGGCCAGGGCAAAAGAAGATGGGATGTACTCTGAGCACGGACGACAAGGCGGCGCAGGAGCGGAGCAAAATGATCGACAGGAACCTGCGGGACGACGGAGAGAAGGCGGCCCGGGAGGTCAAGCTGCTGCTGCTTGGTGAGAGAAACACGCAGGGGACGGTGGGGACAGGGTCTCGGTCTGTTTCTTGGAGAGGGAGCTTCCTCCTCTCCGCCGCTTGCTGTGAACTTATATTCAACATATACTAAAGTATATTTGTGTTTTAGCTAAGTTAAAGTTTTGCTGTTAAATAACTTGACGGAACAAACGGCAGAGTTTGAGATGTTTCACGGAGTTAGAGACGTTTCACGGCTTTATATGAATGGCCCTATGGAGGCGTAGTTAGCAAAAAAAAAAAAAAAAAAGTTGTAGCCGCTGGAGTTCTTGTTTTTTTCTCCTCCGCAAATTAAAACCATAAAACCAGCTCAGACAACAAACTAGTTATCAGTTTACAGCGAGATGAGCTTTAATCCCACGGCAGCCAGCCGCTGTATCATTGAGCTAATTTAGCTAAGCGGTTAGCTGATTAGCTAGGTTAGCGCCCCAACGCTAGCTCGGATTAGTTAGCCAGCAGCAGAAAGCTTAAACTTGTGCACAAGATTTTATCCGTCAACAAGTCAGAAATGTCCGTACTGCTGTCGTAAGCGTGGCAGACTTTCCTTTCATTATTTTGATTTAAATTTATGTATCTAGTCGTCTTCCTGTTTCGCAGCCATAATCACAGAAAATAAACACTAACCCTACTTTCAGGCCGGCTCACTCCATAAACAAGCGATCAGTCTGCAACATTGGATGAAACTAGCTGTTTTTTTTTTTTTTTTAATTTTTGAATAAATATCCATTCTCAACACGTAAAAGATGTTGTCTTTGGGAATATCAGTTCACGCAGTTAATGTAGCGGTAGGCACAGAAACAATGCCAGCTATCCTGCTAGTCTGTTTCGGTTAACTTCGGACCTAGAAGAAAGAGTGGCCCATCTGTGATTTCTCAAGAGTTGTACACAATGTTATTTTTAACCTTTACCTTTATGTATACAGTAATGATATTTTGTGTACGACTGATAGTGATTTTTATACTCTGTGCGATCCAAAATTAAGTTAGCTGATAGGGTGTCTGAGGGACAAACATTAGTGTGGTCATTTGAATGTGGTGGCAAAGCAGGAGACTAGGACTCCCAGTTTGTCCAGGTAGAGCGGGCAAATGTGTCAAGGAAATTGTATCACTGAACTGTAATGCAGCCTCTAAGACTGTTAAAAACAACATTCAACATTGTATGAGGGTAAAAGAAGAACTGATCTTCCAGATGATATCCAGATTCACATCCCTTTACCAGTATTGCATCTCACAGATTTATCAGGAATCGTTCCATTGTTCCAAAGGAAGCTGCCACACCTCCTCTTACTTCTTATTATTACTGGTAGCTGATAACCACTGCTGGCTGTTTTAGCGAGGACAAGACGGCCAAGAGGTTGCATAGCAACCTGTTCAGCCTGGCTGACAGCAATAAGCATCTGTGGCAACTATACACACAACAGAGACAGCTAGTGCATGCTAACTGGAAGTCTGCTTGGGTCATGTAGTCCACAGGCTGTTTAGAAAATGCAGCAGAATTGTGTATCTTTTAGTTATTTATTTTCTTATGTTTTGGTGGGGGGAGGTTCTGAGGCAGGTCTGTGTGTCTGTGGCACCACTTATATTCAGACATGTGACTTCACCACAGTCACAGACACTGTACAATACCCAGCCACAGCGGTGGGTTCCTGTATGTGTGTGTGCATCATTTGAGATGGACCTGATTTGAATTTTCATGGTTGTTTTTTTTTCCTGTCACGATTCCCACAAGCACCTGCATTAGACATGTGGGATTGGTTTGTGGATTTATCATCTGATGAGGCTATTACCATATATCTTTGAACACATGGGTGTGTTTCACTTCAACATTTGTGGCCTTGGATGTCTTTTATGCTGTCTGTGGGTGTGTCTTGTGTGTGTTTCTGAGCAAGATAGAGAGAAAGGCAGCTTTACCCTACTTGCGTATTGCAGTTTGCTGCTCTGTCAGGCATCCCACTGGGGGTGTTTGCATTAATGCAGTAATCTGCAAATGACATGCTCTTGAGACGAGTGTTTTGAGTGGGAGGACCGCCTCAGATGTAGACTGTGTACTGCACAAATGCAAATCATAAAGATCTTTGTTTTTTGTGTAGCGGCATATTTGCAGCACTGTAGCAGAAAATGCAGCACATGGGAGATGCTGCCGCTTTATTTATTGTTTGCAGGGGAGACGTCAGCATCTCCCATAGCCTGAGAGGAATGTGTGTTCCCTGGTCCAGCCAGTGTAGCCCTATCAAACATCATAGCTCAGTGACAAACTTGAACCATTGCAATTTTTTTTACTTTTTGCCATAATTGCCAGCCATTAAGCCCTTCAATTTCAGCAGCTCAGTGAGGCGTGAGCATGTGTTTGGGAATTAGTTTTAAGTGTGTTAGCATGTTTGCAGTAATATTAGCTCTGTTTCTGCAGTGTGTGGCTGTTTATCATATGGGACGATGAATTGATGAACAGTTCTCCTCACCAGGGAGCCGTGAGTCCCTGCAGAGGTAAGGTAATTAAAATGTTGTGTGCTCAGCTGAAAACACCCCTGGATCTCAGAGGGAGCTGCAGGAGAACTGAATGAGAGACTGTGCACCAAACACTTCTTTGGTTAATTCAAATGGATGTTAGAGTCGTACCATTGTATGTTTTTTATATTTCATAGCTTTTACCATTAAGGCCACAAAGCTGTCATACTGCCTTAGCGTTGTATATTGATGGCACATAAATCACATGGTCCATATTAGATGCGTCTGACAGCCGTGAGTCTTGCCAGTCAGACTGATGCAGCGTGAGTTTCTAACCCAGGGATGTTTAGGCTTTGTATAATCTCATTGACGAGAGGATCCAGTTGATTAATCCAATTGCACTGTGACCTGGTTAAACCAGTCTTAGACGCTTCACTGTATTCTGTGGCGGTGTAGCCGCTAATATGCTACAGGTTAAAGTAGATAACATTTGGAAGAAAGTGTGTTTGGCAAAGACTTGTCTTTTGGTTTGGGTGTGAAATTTAAGATTACTCATTTAACTGTTAATTTAGCAGCTCAGTCGTGATTGTTGTGTTTTGACTGCAGGGCTGCTGAACTTAAAATACAGATAAGTGTAGTTTTTAATCCTTAGAAGTATGTAGTTTTGGGATTACGGGGAAAGAATTTTCACATATAATTTTACAGAATCAGACAGCTGCAAAATATTTGCAACTTCTATGAAAATTCAACCAGTGTATATTGAAATAACTTTTGTCCAGGCTAACAAAGATCATCTATGAAACAACGTGGATGTTTGGTAAAGGGACCTGTTTTTAAGGGATTATTTTATTTTCAGGTATGTCACCTGTTACAGAAAAATAAAACAGAACCTTTGGCAAAAATGAATTCATAATTTTACTGGGATTTACACATCTATTTCTGTTTTTAGGTCTGTACATGTTTGTTCTCAAAACACTTAAGTGAATGACAGGAGAGGCCAAGACAAACGTCACAAAGTTAAACCAGAATTTAACCTTTCAAATTTTTTTTTTTTGATACCAAACAGACAAATGAAGCTTCATGACAGAGGAAGTCCTTTATTCAACAAAAAATATGTGTATGTGGTGTGTTTACATCACACTTGTCAGCAGTGAACTTGTGGTGACTTTTAGGGGATGCTGCACATACCGTGCCTACTTGTCTGTGATTTATACTTAAACTGATGAAAATCATGTTGCTGTATTGACTGTAATTTAATTTTTTTGTCCCATCTGTTCACTGTTTCAGGTGCTGGAGAGTCTGGGAAAAGCACAATTGTTAAACAGATGAAGTGAGTCCCTGAGCAACATCACATTTAACAACACATTGAGCACAACTGCAACAATTCAAGTATTTTTTTGTTCAGAGAATCATGTACAGCATGTAGCAGTGTTTCACTCCCACTGACCCTCCTCAGACTACATGGAGAGCTAATGGCGCACACACACACACACAGATCCCCTGATACAGCTGTGATTATCAGTAATCAACAGGTGATACACCCTTTACACATTTATTCACTGTGAACAAAATCATTCCTTTATTCACTTATTCATTTATCCCTATAATCTGTATTTTAGTGAGAAGTAAGTGAAGATTTCATGCACACGTTATCGTCATCTTGCGTCATCAGTCGCAGATTTTATGTTATTTTGAGGGCACTATATATACTCTAGGTAGTAAATAGGGAGTATTTCACAGCCATAGTTCCTTCAATGTCAACAAAAACTTCCATTTTAGATGAAAAAAACCTTGAGTGTAAAATGTCAGTGTTACGCAAGTTTCCTAAATATACACATATCAAACAACTGAATTAGGTTAGAGAACAATCAAATTTCATGACAAATCTGAACAAAAGGTCTAAATCCAGATCCAAAAAAACAGAGTTTAAATACACCCTGCCATTCTCAGCTGTTAACTGCCTGATTGTCATGATAATCTATTTTATCAACATATCCGTGCTTCTTGGAGACGGCCGCTAATGTTGTGTCTTTGTGTGCCAGGATCATCCACGAAGCTGGTTACTCAGAGGAGGAGTGTAAGCAGTACAAGGCCGTGGTCTACAGCAACACCATCCAGTCCATTATTGCCATCATCAGAGCTATGGGACGCCTCAAGATTGATTTTGCTGATCCAGCCAGAGCGGTGAGTGAAGCGAAAACCAAGCTGGCATTTACACTGTTCTCAGGATATTACAGGTTGAATTTCTGGGCTAATGTATAGCTCAGTGCCGTAAGAGCAACAACTACTGAGTCATATGTCATCCTGCCCTGTTGGGCAGTTTTATTTTCACTCCCTCCTCTGCAGCAGGTCAGATAGAGCTGGTAGGGGTTTCTTATCGGATTCAAAACACTTCATTAAAGCTGAAGTTTACTGACATGAGAACTGTCCACGGGTTCTTCAGTTTCTACGGTAACTCTGCTGTGTGGTAAACCAGGACATTTACAAGTACGTGTATGTGCATGTACAAAAGAGCTGCCTGTCACCAGGAATGGGTTTTACAGGAATTATTAGCAACATTTCTGTTTTCCTTGTTTTTGGGAGTATATTGGTTTGGTGTTTTCGCACATGTGTAGTGTATTATAACCATGCAGTGCAAATAAAAACAGTGCAGACTGCTGAGTATTTTATTTCTTCTTTTATTCTAAACAGACTCTTGTTTCTTTTTGCAAATCTGTTTTTTTTCCTGGCATAACAGGAGGCTTAGTCATTGCCTCAGCGTGACTGCCCTGGCATCGTGACCAATTTTACAGCCAAACCTTTTCTTGCCTGATTTTCTGCTCTTACAGATATCAATTTTTGGCCATAGACCTGCTAAAGACACCGTGCAGCTTTGCAAGTCCAATTTTTATGCAAAGTGGCATGGTTAAAATGACCAGAACAGACACACAAATTTGTCTTTTTTAAATAATTTCTGAATTTGTTCTCAAACATGGCTGTTTAAGTGTTTTGTTTTCTTTTTTTATGAGAAATGAATGCCTATTATTAGATCCAAATTCAGTCAGTTAGGGTTACACATACTACAACTGTAATGTAATGTAAACATTTATTGTGATACAATAAATATTGTTGCTTTTGTTTTTTTATGTTCAGAGTTTTATCAAAATGTAAAATGAACAACCTTGATGATATGAATTCAGAAGAAAAAGTAGTGGATTTTGACTTAAATTGGGGGCGGGGGCTTTGTCTTGTCAGGATGATGCACGGCAGCTGTTCGTCCTGGCAGGCTCAGCAGAAGAGGGCTTCATGACAGGCGAACTGGCCGGGGTCATCCAGCGGCTGTGGAAGGACGGAGGAGTTCAGGCTTGCTTCAGCCGCTCCCGAGAGTATCAGCTCAATGACTCCGCAGCTTAGTGAGTAGGACACAGAGACTCATTTGGAACTGTACCTGACAGAATAACTCCCAGTCTGCAAATCTATGTCGGTTTTGTATCTGATGCCAATCTTTTTCTCTCTGTCTCCTTATTTTTTTTTTTTATAAAGCTACCTAAATGACTTGGACAGAATATCCCACGGTGCCTACGTACCCACCCAGCAGGATGTGTTGAGGACCAGAGTCAAAACTACTGGTATTGTGGAAACACACTTCACTTTCAAGGACCTGCACTTCAAGTGAGTACAACCACCACAGTTGAATTGCTGCCGATTTGTCCAGTGCAGTGTTGTTTTCACTGGCAGCTGTATAAGCTGGTCAGACCAATCAGAGAGGGGAAGTCATGTTTTAACATGGCTTAAATAGCTACAAAAAATGGCGACAAGCACGGGCGAGATTGACGCAGCTGCTGATGCAGGGAAATGTGGAATTAGTATCAGTGACTGCCAGGAGTGTCAGATGAATGTTTAAGAGTGAAAATGTGTTGTGTGTCTGCTGCAGTTATTTAACAGTGTTTCTGTGATCTTGCTGCAGGATGTTTGATGTAGGCGGACAGAGATCAGAGAGGAAGAAGTGGATCCATTGTTTTGAGGGAGTCACCGCCATCATCTTCTGCGTGGCTTTGAGTGACTATGACCTGGTGCTGGCTGAGGATGAGGAGATGGTAAGACCTGCCTGACCTTAATTCACCCTGAGACTAATTATTTTTCTTTCATTCAGCTATGTGAATTCAGTTGGTGCATCTTTTCCCATTTCTTACCGTTTTGCGTCTCTCTTTATCTCATTCAGAACCGAATGCATGAGAGCATGAAGCTGTTCGACTCCATCTGCAACAACAAGTGGTTCACAGACACCTCCATCATCCTCTTCCTCAACAAGAAAGACCTGTTTGAGGAGAAGATCAAAAAGAGCCCTCTCACAATCTGCTACCCAGAATATGCAGGTGAGAGACTGAGATACAGATACAGACACGCTTGAATGCAGTTCAGGTGTGTTAAATATGCAAATACTGTACTTTGTGTGTGGCATATACCTGTCAGGTATACCTGTGCTTTTAAGTGACAGCATAGAGCTTTGTAGTGCCTTTGAGTGTTTTAAAGAATGGTAAAACAAGGTAATTTAGTGGTTTTACAGGTCTTAAATCCCCTAGTGGGTCAGACCAGGGATGGCTTAACAATGAATGTTAAAAAGCCACAAACTTCACAATAATTTGAAAAATGCTATAAACATAAAAGTAATCTGCATGGTATTTTAGTGTTTAGCGCTGTGTGGTTTTTATACCCAGGTCTGTAAGTCCAGGTCATACTTACTCACCGTGGGCCATCTTTTTTTTTTTTTTTTTAAACCCTTAGTCTGTCTGCCTCTTGTGACCACTTGAAGGTGTGGCAGTCTTTCAGCTGACACAGACATCTTTCATTATTGTCCTCTCTGCTCTGCTCCTGAGCTGCGTGGGCTGCTTCTCATTTAAACAACATGTCCTTGTCAGGCTCAGCAATAGTTACTGGCGCTCGCATGTCCAGACTCCAAACCTATGTAAGATTCTAAGTTTTAATGAAGTAAAAACAACACACGTCCAACCTTTACCCTCAGTTATTACGCAGTAAGATACTTCGCTGTTTTTAGGTGAAGCGGAGCAGTTCAGTGTCAGTACTCTGTGTAGCATCCTGTTCAAACTGCCATTGATAACCAGTCAAATAACTGACAGATTGTAGATACATATATGCAGCCGAAATGTGTAAATTCAAATATATGTATTAGTTGAGGTCTTAGTTAAAGGAATATGTTGTACTGGATCATATTTTATTGAGTGATGTTTCTCATTTTGTTGTCCTTTCTACTTACATACACGAGGAGGCAGAATATTAGAAACACCTCACAATATAATGCTATACAGTACAACACCACCATTAACTATGACCTTGACTAATACATATAATTGGATTTACTGTACAGGTGTACTCAACATTTGTGTCCTCTCCTTTAGGCTCTAACACTTATGAGGAGGCAGCAGCTTACATTCAGTGCCAGTTTGAGGACCTGAACAAGAGAAAGGACACCAAGGAGATTTACACCCACTTCACCTGTGCCACCGACACCAAGAACGTGCAGTTTGTGTTCGATGCCGTCACTGACGTCATCATCAAGAACAACCTGAAGGACTGCGGCCTCTTCTAAAGGTAATGTCTGCTGCTTCAAGGACGAGCTGGAAGAAGTGTGGTCCGTCTCATTTTTCTCATCTAACCATGGCTTGTTTGTGTTTTTTTGTTTTGTGTTTTTTTTCTGCAGCCTGGTGGCCGACTTATAAAGTGACTGTATTCATCTGACTGGAGGGATCTTCATGGAGAATGTCACTTTTAACCTCTTATTAACTTATGTTCATCTCTAAAAGTTTTAAAGACGGTATGTAGAAAAATCGTTTTGTGTAAAATATTTGTACAACTGTCTATGCCTGGGGATTTTTCACAGTTTTTAAAATGTGCTTGTTTTACCTTATTATCATTATTTTTAATTTTTATATAAAAAGGGGGGCCTTCGCTTTTTTTTTGGTGTCCATGAATGAACACTTTTTGTCTTTCATTTGTAGTTGCTTGTGCCTTGCATGCCTTAGTTGCAGTGTCTTCTCTTTGTTGACTTAGATATTAGGTTTATGTAGATGTTACCATTCAGCTCTCACCCAAGCCCCCTGGCGTCTATATCATCTATTTTTTTTTCCTGATTATTTCCTTATCTCATCATTTTTGCCTCCTTGTACAAACCAAGCAAGACCAAGTCACTCTGTAGACCAATTCACTCTGACTCTGACATACTGTGAGAGTTTTGTGTAAAACTTTTCCGGACGTGTGGGTTGCATGTGTGCTGCGAGTGGGAGCTTTGTTTTGATTGAGGCCAAAAGCCTGTGTGATTCTGACTGACTGTGTGTGTTAGTGTGTGCGAAATATAAAACAAAGGGACTTTATTCCTCTACTTGTCATCCTCTTTCAAAGTTTTATTTTTCTAAGCGACCAAAAAGAAGCTACTCTCTGTAATTAATGAGCGCACGTTGTTGGTGCGCTGCAACAAACTTAAACATTCCTGATTGAACCATGAAGTAAAGAGAAGCTTTGAATAGAGGATGTCAATGGCGGCTTTGTAGCAGACAGTAGGACCATATGTAGATCTGTATTCAGTGCATAGACAGACAGGTGGCTGGGTACAAGTGCACTGTTATTGAATATGATCTGTGATGGTTTCAAGTTACATATCCCCCCTAGACCCCCAGCCCTCTGTTTCCATTGGATGGGGACATTAGTGGACTAATATCCATGATTTTGCTAATAAAAAAGGTGCTATGGTGAAACCATGGCAACTTATGCAACACCTGTTTCTCCTGTCTTTTTTTGTGTGTGACTATTTGTGTTTTTTTTTTCTAACAGGAAAGCATTTGACTGATGCTGCTGAACATTAAAGGTTGCTCCCACTACACAGGAAAGTAACACAGAAGCAGAGCTGAAACTATTAGTTAATTTTCAGTCAATTGATGAGTGTCAAACATTGACATAATCAGTGACATTTAGAAGTCAGTTTTAAAGTAAATATGCCAAACATTCTCTGGCTCCAGCTCCTCCAGCGTGAGAATTAGCATTTTGATTCTGTCTTGATTCACTGGAAATTCAGCATGTTTTGGTTTTAAACTGTTGACTGGACAAAACAAGTTATTTGATCCTCCCATTTAGCTCTATGAGTTTTTATTGGACATTTTTCTCTAATATGTCATTTGATAAAGTTAGAATAGAATAGAATAGAATAACTGATAGCTGGACTGTGTCATCCCTTGATAAAAATAGGTTACGTATTGTCTTACTTAAAATGTAAGGCAAAAATACACAGCAAAAATTTTAAACAAGTGAAAAAAAAAAGTTGGTCTCCTCAGGTTCAGAGACACAGAAAGCAGCTTCACTTAAGGTTTATGTCTTAGTTTTTCTTTTCTGAGCAGCAGAAAGTCAAGGATAGGCAAGCAGGAGAATCTCAAAGGCCCTGGCTAGAAATGTTCACAGACATTAAAAAAATACTCTGTTCAAATTAGGAATTTGTCTGATATTTCGTTTAGCAAAAAGGTTTAGTAAGCTACTTTTTTTTTTTTTTTTAAAGAAAAGCAACTTTTTTTCCTTTGCAAAGCTGAGAATCTATAAAAATGAAAATATGTTTTACCTCAGATATGTAACTCCTGGACATGAGGTGCTTCCTGCTTCGCTTAGAAGAATATTTGTGTCTCCTGCAAGTTTCAAGGTGAGAACACAGAAACTTTTGCCCTTCAGCAGATAAAATCCTCCCTCTAGTACCAAACTCTGCACATACATCATTCTGCACTGTTAATATCAAACATCAATAAGCAAAGTATATTTCTGAGCAGCCGGATTCTTTAATATTCATCCTAAAACTAACTGGAGAACTAAGAGCAGGGGTGATATTTAGGAGGAGTAATTAATGGCCTCAGATCACACTGTTCAGCAGTGAATAGCTCCATCTAGTGGACACATTGAGTAACTAATGACCAAAACTGACGGCCGCTTGATGGTCAGAACGAGACAACTGAGGAAAATCTAATCATCAGGTTTAATATAATTAACATAGATTGTTCCTGACAAAGATGTATGGGCCTTTCTATATAGAGTCTCCATTGGAAACACCCCAAAGATTAGGACTAATTAATCCCGAATTAGTATGAGAAAGTGATTTTCTACCAAGCTGTGGTGATTTAAAGCAAGAACTGTGGCCCAGAGTTCTTTCCAGTATTCATGAGCCAATCACCCGTTAAAGGAATTAGTCCAGAGATAGTGACAGGATTATCAGAACAACTGTCATATTCCAGTCTTTTTTTTTTTTTTTTTTCATTTTTATAAATTTCATAAACACCAAAATGATGGCAACGAACATCCCACAAATGGGTCAGAGCAGTGCCAAGGCTGACTCCTGTCTTGCAGACTTAGCTAAGCTATCACTGCTCAAGCACAATGATTAGGCATTAGCTGAGAGGACACTATTTTAGGGAGGCATTGTGTGATTTAAAAGCTAAGTGTAGACTCATTTAGCTAATCCCCAAAGCCCTCACAGGGAGATCAAACAGTGTGGATATGAAGGTTCTTCTAAAAGAAGGTATGTAGCTGACGAAGGAGTGAAAGAGAAGAGGATGATGCTAATGAAGGTGATCAAACATCACAGCACTGCAGACTGCAGCTGACCACAGAGTCAAAGCAAAAGGAATCCAAGCCAAACCACATACCACATCTGTAGAAATGCTTTGAAAACTATGAGTAACAACCAGCTAATTTTTTTATATCTGTAGTCGAGTCATATTCCACTTAAAAGAGTTAACATCTGAGAAGATTAGAAGAGAAAGAATTTATAACTTAAGTGTGATTTATTTATTTATTTATTTATTTATTCTGATAACAATTCATCCATGTAGGCAAGGATTCTTGTCCACTGACAAGACAGGTTTGATAATCTTATACTGACATGTTGGCCAATACACTTTATTTTTAAATACAATAAATATATTTTTGATATTGGAAGAGTTCCACAGTTTGGGCTTGTTAAACAAAGCTTCGTATGAAGAGGAGTGCCAGATACCAGTGATAATTCTCTTTAGGTATATCATTACTAACACAATGTTACATTATTTTCTCATTGTCATTTGATACGTGGTTGTTATAAATTTGCTGATCATAAAATATTGACTGGTACAAAATGTGTTCAAAGACATCTATGAAGCAGGACATTTTATGGTTGAAAATGTAATGGCGTCACTGTCAAAATTAGCTTAATATCTTCAGCAGTTTTTTGGTATTTTATGGGCTGACATGTAGTCTGATAGGCTACCAATATAGCTGATAATTATAAGCTAATATCAGCTGCACAGGCTCAGGTCAGGATGTCTGTTTGGTTTGGTTTAGAGTCAGTCTGGACTTTCTGCAGGTGTACTTTGCCATCACAAGTTTCAGTGTATAATTAAATCTCATTGTGAGCTTGGAGAAAAAGCCGACGTGATTTAGTTGCCAATTCCCTTAAGCCATTCAGTCTAATTAACTTATTCTGTGTGTGTGTTGCATTTGAGTGTGTGTGTGGGTGCATGTTTGAAACCGGTTTTTAACCACTTCTCCAGTCCAGCACACCCCCTGAGTTTCTCACAGAGGCCACTGTGTTGTCTATATAATTTTAAAGTTTAAAATGACTTCCAAATATTGTTCCTACCTCAAAAGACAGTAGATGATAGCTAATATGTTTGCCTGTGGTCTGTTTTTTCTTCTTAAGCTCTGGCACATTCGTGGATAAAATAAAGATGATAAAGACAGGAGGAGTCTGTTCACCCTGTTGGGAGTATACGAATATGAGCCTCTGTGTGAAGGTGACCCCACTCCCCCCTGTCTTTGCTGAGCAATAAAAACAACTTAGTGTGCATTTCTTCAATAACAGCAAATGCATAAAGAAAAGAGTCAATGAGGGAAGCAGTGAGCTAAATCCATATAAGTTCTATTGAAATTCCCCCTCTGAGTGTGCAGACTGACTCGTGCTATTGTATTTTTGCCTTCTGTTGTTGACAGTCTGCTTTAGGATGCTCATTACTTTCTGTCTATAATGATGATATAAAGTAATATCCTTTTCTTTCTTCTTCCTCCCCCACCCTGTGCACACAAACACAGTCACAAATATATTTACAGACACTCTGAGGAAGCCTCTGTGGATGTTTCTGGTGTGCACAACCACAGCTAATACAACCGTTGTGGCCAGATCATTAATATTCTGACAGAAAGTGAAAGATTTAATGGAGTTGTTGCAGCTGCTCAAACTTTCACAGAAAGAATAACAAACATAAAGCACTTCTTGCTTTCGAAGCTCTTTTTCTTCCAAGCCATCGTGCAGCACAATGTCACTCAGACCAAAGGACCACATTACAATGCTGTTAGGAGATCATGTTAGTTCTCCTCCCCCTAACTCTGTCCATGTGTTATTGGCCACCCATACACTACTGAGAGCTTCTTTTGTACTTTAGTATCCTGTCAACAGAAAATCTTAAAGTGGCAATGAGTTCCTTGAAGTGACTCCAAATTTAGACGCTCCAGCACAAAGCTCCGACAGCCGATGGCTTTTTTTTTGTTCTTCTGTCACACTTCTGTTCACAAAGAAAGGTCCAAAATAGTGAAATACTCTGATCCATATATAGATAGATGAGCACAGGACAAAAATTTAGTGTATGATTTGGCCTGTATTCAAAAAACAGCTACAAGGTGCCAGATTATTATCCTATTTGAAGGCAGCATCAAGCAGATTTCATGATTTAGCATGCCAGTAACTTTAAATGAGTTGCTGCTGGTGTGAAAAACCGTAGACTCTGAGCCATTTAGAGTCTGTGCTTCCTCAACCCTGAACTATGTTCCGGTGCAGGCTGCAGGCCTCTTGAAGCTGCAGTTCTGACATTCGCCAGCAGAGGCACAGATATAGTAAAGCAGGGATTCATTTCCCTTCTGAGTATATAATCTCCAAATCCAGCCAGTTTTCTGGATTATACGAGCACTCTTTCTCCAGTGCAGTGGTTAGTCTTTAATAATCATCTAGTCTGCATCATCATCTGCTGAGAATTAGTGTCAGAAGCATCTGCTGTAACCAGAACGTACAGTATGACCTAAATGCCAAGTAAGTAAAGTGACAGTCAAAGTGAATCCACTGCTCTTCATGGATTATTTACTGGTTGCAAAAGCACAGGAGGTTGTGTACAGTAATGTTGTTTTGTAGGGAAGATACTCACATCACAAAAGTACATTGTATATCCTTAAAACACACACCTACACACTCACACAGAGGCTCAGAGTGGCAGTAAGAGGGACTGTCATCCTCAGTAGATTTGGACGAGCGGCTCTTGACTTATGCGTTAAATATTGAATGAAACTTTACTTCACCCGCTTCGCAGAACCATGCAAGCCATGAAAAAGTAATGGCAACAAAAGGATTTGTCATTCTCTGTTGGACTTGGATTTATGTCAACATAGCAATTATGTAACGGTGACCAACTTAAATAGAGTGAAGCTTTCAAAAAAACAGAAGTATAGATGTTGAATGTTGTTTCTTTTACACCACAAAAAAAAAATACAAAAAACAAAACATATCATGCACGATGTTTTCACTTCCTAAATGCCAAAATGTTGGGGAGATAATGTATTGAGGCCCCACAACCTTAACCACGTGTTTTAATATAAGAATGTCTTAACCGTTATTTATTTATTTTACAGAACCATGATAACCATACTGTAGTTGCCCTGTGCAGATATTGTAAAAAGTGAGAACTCTTTCAGTTGTTGGTCATAAATCAAGGATTTCGCAAAATTATCCAATAATGAAGCTTTCGTTCGGTGATAGATTTGAATCTTGCAGGTATTCAGTGTGTTCTATATATCTTAAGATGCATCATGTAAACACAATCCAAACAGAAATAATATTTGTATTTTTATTTTTAAAATGTATTTTTATTTTTATTTTATTTTATTGTAAAACAAGATGATTCCTCAAGATTTGGTAATAATGCCGGTATTGCCTTAAGGCTTCTATGTCATTTCAGTTAATAATGTGTATAAGTGGACCATGCAGTAGCCTATTAACTAATTAATTTACAGTAATTACCACAAACTAGGGGCCACATGGCGAAAAACTCTGTCGTAAAGCTATTCCGTTCTCGAAAAGCCTCAAACACGGTTGCAGGTAGATCATATAGGCTGAGGTATATACGTATAATGCAGTGTAAAGTGTTGTTCCTCCTAGCCTACATGTCAACGCCTGTGTGTGATCACAGTGAGCCTGAGGAAGCGCCCCTGGCAGTGTAGTGGGAGTGAAGCGCCTCCTGTCTTATTTCCCCTCCTCTCCATCCTTTAACGCCGAACCAGAACCATTCATCTCTCCCCTCCTTCAGGCTTCACATCCGGGTCATCCGCCAGTATCTGTCTCTTGCGTCTCTGTGTCTGACAGAGTAATAATTATTTCATCCGCCGCCGTGCTGTACTGCAGCCCTCTGTCCGACTGCGCGGCTCGCCGAGCGGACACTGCGCCTGGCGTGCACCGGTGATGATGGAGCCACGGGCGCTGTGAAGCTGCAGCCGGTCGCACAAAGGCAGGGATGAGACGATAGGAGGCTGTTGTATGGGCTAGCCCGTGGAGATTAACTCGCCCTAACGATGTCTAAGAGCCTCAAGAAGAAAAACCACTGGACCAACAAAGTCCACGAAGCGGTGATAACCCGGGGCAAGGAAGGGGAACTGGGGTTCGAGCTGAAGGGGGGCGCGGAGAACGGCCAGTTCCCCTACTTCGGCGAGGTGAAGCAGGGGAAGGGACTGATCCAGAGCGGCAAACTGGCTCAGGATGAGCTGCTGCTGGAGGTCAACGACATGCCAGTGGCCGGGCTCACCACCCGGGACGTGCTGGCCGTGATCAAACACTGCAAAGACCCGGTCCGCTTCAAATGTGTCAAACAAGGTGAGCTATGCTGAACGAGAGAGGGGCCAGGAGCGCACCGAAGAGGCGGGGAGGAGTGTAATGCTGTTTGTGCGTGTGTGTGTGTCGCTGGTTTGATAAAGATGTCATTTGTGCAGTCATCTGTCAGTCTGCACTAAAGGGAGAAACCGTGCGTTTTGGTGGACCGAGCGCAAACCTACGCGTAGGCCTGATTGTTGGTGAAATGTAATTACGAGCCGTAATGATGGGTTCACTCCACCAGGATCAGTAACTGTAATGACTATATAGCAGCCGGGAGCAGCCGCCGCTTGTTTATCACAGTGTCGCTGGTTTGAGGCCACAACCTGGGAGGGGGTGTGTCCGTTTAGGCGTCATGCCACAGCCTGCGATTTCTCCTTCTTTTTGGTCGAGCGCAGGGCTCGTTTCACCTAACAGGCCTGCGTCGTGGATCAAATGTTTTTCTTCTTTGCTGCTGTACGAGTCTGAGCGACAGAGGGATAGCTTCACAAACACACACACACACACACACACACACACACACACACACACACACACACACACACACACACACACACACACAGAGAGAGAGAGAGAGAGAGAGAGTCTGCTGGCTGCCAGTCCAGACTGTTACTGTTATTACGGTATAATTACGCACTGATGAAAAATTAAACTCGAGTAGCCTAATTACTGGTGAGCCCGCTTTCATATTGATCAACTCTGAAGTCAACATGATTTGCTTTAACTCACGCCATCCAAATTACACACACATACACACACACACCTATTTTGTTTATGAAATATTCCTGAGTTCAGAAGTGGAAACTGTTCAGGTCTCTCGCAGTCATGGTTTGATAAGCCCTTGAGTGTTTTGTTATTGTCAGCCTGTGCTGTGTTGTTGTATAATTATTGTGGCCTCTGAGGCTGGAGGCTTGTTGTAATGTTTCGTAGCATAGCAGTGGATTTATGGAAACACTGTTGACTGAGTGACCTGCTTCTGTCAGCCAGTGTGAAAGCAGACAGGGCCTGTGTGAGAGTAGAACATTGGATTGAAGAAACAGCAGAGGAGATAGATATCATCACACCCTCTGAGGCCCAGTTTAAGTCCCAATAAGTAGCTGAAAGGGCTGTGTTCTCAGCCATGAAATGAGCATTACAGTGGCTTCTTTCTGGGACATGAGTAAAGCAAGAAATCAAACCAGTTTTTATTTTTGGACATTGCCGAGTTTGCTCACAGAGGATTTGTCTTCACGCAATCCTGACTGCTTGCTCTCAATCTCGGTGTTTCCATGGGTTGCGTCAATGTGATTGATTATTGAGTTAGAGCTGCTGACAGAGTAAGAGTCTGGGCCTGTAATGTGTAAGGGGTTAAATGCTAATGTGCATGTATCACAGACAGGTCTATTTCCCCCCTCCCTCTCTTATCCATTTAAACATGAGACTATCTGTTTATTGAACTACCCACCTCACACTGTTCTCCATCTGAATGTAGTCTTTGCCAAGAACGTCCTTGAGCACACTGCTGTTTGTGCCTTGCTTATTGTCCCCTTCACTATATATTTTCTGTTCTCATCCCCTCTGTCATTCTCTCTTGGCTGTCATATTACTATTTGACTTCCATCCAGTGGGGAGTGGAGTGTATTTATGGTAGTATGCTTGCAGACAGTTGCTGACACACTCACGGCCCGCTGAGGAATCATCTAGAAGCAGTCCAGTCTCTCGGCTCAGAGGCCACACACACGGCCAAATCAGAGATGGATGTCCTCTCTGGGCGCACAGTCATGTCTGACTGCCCATGCGAACATGCACACACTTACACATTTTAACAAGCTATTTTCGGGCAGGTAGAATGTAGAAACCCCCTTCTGTCCCTGAGGGGGTACAGCAGTGACAGCGAGGCCCAATGGGCCTCCATAGTGAGGTCACAGCCTGACTCTGCCCTGGCCTGTTTCATCTACTCTGATTGCAATTTTCAGGAAACACACACTGCATAAAGGCAGGTGTGCCCATACCCAAACAAATAGGACAGGACGCTGCTTGGTAAATATGGGAATATTATGTACTTTTACTGTAACGTGTTTTATTTGTGGTGCTCCTGCATTCACAACCCAGTTCTGGGCCAGTTTATAGACTGAGCCGTGAACACAGAAGGTGTCGTTTTTTACAGGTCCTGTGTTGGCAAGTTTTCTTGCACTTCAGAACATGCAGGTGCGAGTTGTGTATCAAGTCACCTTCTAACAGCGCCTGTGGACTTCTTGTTCTAAATGGCTAGCTGTTAAAGCAATTAATATCTCAGTCAGTCATGGAACATTGTTTTATTTTGCAAAGAAACTGGCTTGTGTGTGTGTGTGTGTGTGTGTGTGTGTGTGTGTGTGTGTGTGTGTGTGTGTGTGTAAGTGCTTCAAGTGCATTGTTTCTCTGTCATATAAATAGATGTGTTGTAAATTTATCTTGACTATTTGCAGTCTATCAGCATAACACCAAACTTCACCAGAGCATCAGAACAAAAAGATTTCTACATTTATGTAAGATGAACATTGTTAAATCCCACAGGGAGAAATTCTCATTGTTACGGCAGCGGCAAGATATAGGTGAGGGTAGGTATTGTGCATAGTTAAGAGAGAGACAATATTTATCATTGTGTATTTACACAACGTGTAATATTGAACATCGTTTACATGAATAATGTTGCACATTGTTTGCGTGAAGTCAGGCAGAGGTGAGAAAAAAGTTGCATGTTTTACAAAGAAACATTGCTCATATTACTATCCACTGGTGTTTGAGGAGTGTATGGTGGGTTGTTGGGAAGTGATATGTAAGTAATACTCTGCATCATTTACAATAAGGCTTTTAGGTTTTTTTTCAGAGCTATTAAATTAATTTTGAATGGCAGACACTTTGACATGTCACACCATGTATAAATAATAAAAGGAATGATGGCTGAATTCCATTTAGCTGCTTCAGTTTCAGGATCCTGGTACTGTGCATGCTGCCTCACTGTCACACTGTCATGGCTCACTGGGGCACTTTAATATAACAGAGCCATGCTTAATGTTATTAGTAAGACCTGTGCTTTACTTATTTTCTGCCAGCAGAAGCTTTATTGAAAGGATTGCTTTTGAACTTGAATGTTAAGAATTCTTCTAAATACATTTGTAACTTAAAAAAAAAACAGTTGTGGATTTTGTTTTGAATTCTGGTCTGTAAAGGAGTTATTGGCTGCGTCCATCTGTACGTAATTATGTGATAACATCTTTAGTCTGTGCTCATCTTTTCATCAACACCAAGCAGGAGTGAGGTGCAAACGGCTGTTCGGCTCAGTAAGACAGATTTATAAAAGTGAGCTGAGAGGTGTTAGAACAGTATGGAGAGGAGAGAAGTGTGAATGTGTGTGTGTGTGTGTATGTGTATGTGTGTGTGTGTGTGTGTGTGTGTGTGTGTGTGTGAGAGAGAGAGAGAGAGAGAGAGAGAGAGAGGAAAAGAGGTGGAGTTTTAAGAGAATAGTATGTTGAAGGTGTAAGAACACACTTTGTGAGACAGAAAATGCAGTCTTGTGATTTTTTTTGTCAGATTATCTTTGGCAGATTCTTCATTTTAAAAAATTAAAATAAATAGATTTTCTAAAGCGCTTTTTTCTATAAGTATGTCATGTCTTCATTGTGCCAACAGTCCTAATGGCTAAAGCACAATGGACAAATTATTAAAGTGGTAGCCTTGTCTTTGTCTTTTCTTTCTAGCTAGTTGAGCAAAATAGCTACAGATTTCAGTTTACAGGACATAATTTTCATTATAATTTATGGGTTTGTCAATTCCAGTTCAGTGCATCTTATCAGTTAGGTTTTCCTGTTTATTCACAGTTGTTTGTAAATTAAATAAATTCATAAAATATGTATCCACCTCTAAATAGCCCAGCTCTCTTTGTAGTTGCCTTAATTGGCATTAATCTTTTGTGATAAATAGCTGTGGAGCAAATACAGTGATATAAATAATATTACTGTCAGCTATTTTTGGAGTTTTATTTTTTTCATTCAGATTATATTAGGGCCATCATCCCAGGCTCAATCCACAACAAATGTTGCTCTGATTTACATAACAATAAACAGAATATTAGAAATGCTCCTACCTGAATGTACTTAGCTCTGGATAAGAAATGTAGACTTAAAGTCACAAACATGTAACCACTTGCTGATATTGCCTGTTCTGAAATGTAATTTTCTACTTTCCAAATTGTGTTTTTTGCCTCTAGAGAGGAGTGTGAAGGAGGAAGACCCCAGGATGTTTTCATCCACTCAGGTAGCCTGGAAACCAGACCAATCAGCAAGCTCATGTTTATTCGCCGTTCGCAAATATGAATTGGTCTGGCGATGCCAGGGTACCACTCGGGGTTATGGGAACAATATTGAATTCAAAATGTTAACATGCCCTTTAACATCTAAGTGGAGCACAACCAGCCTCCATCCCACTGTGTTGCAGCTCTCGGCCACAGCATATATAGGGCAGTCCAGGCCAGGGAGCAAGCCACTACTAATGAACCTGTAAACAGGAACTCAGCAGTGGACTTTAACCACTTCATCTGAAATATAAAAATTTCTCTTAAACTGTAACTTTCTGTCAGTCCATTTGATTATGACCTGTTTTGTGAAATTTGCCAAGTGACATGTCAAGTTTTCCATTCTCATACAGCACATAGGTAACAGTGATAATGGTGGCAGATTTACAACTAAATTCTTCCAGAAAATTTCCTGAGAGTGTCTGAATTTTTTTTTGAATGGGAGGTGAGAAGGCCATTTGGTATAGGTCTGGAGAGTCTCAGAAAAGTTTCATTTATTATGGAATTCAGCCATCATTCAAATGCACCATTTATGTCAGATTGGACTTCAGAAAAGGAGGAGTGTCCTCACTGTCCATGTGAAGCTGGACAGCTGTGTGACAGTGTGAAGTAGTTGTGTACAATTAGCATGTTACTGTCTTTACGATCAAGACCTTTGCAAATTGTTTGAAGATGTCATCGGTTCTGACTCGGCTGTCCGAGTCCTGCCAGTCCTCTTGATGTGGGTACGGTATGGAGGGACAGATGGAGCAGAGGGAGAGAAGGTGACCTTCTTCTGCTCTCTTGTCGCTTTGTTGATGAGAAGCTTGAAGAATCAGTGCATAACATCCTGTCTGCTCTGTTGGTATTAATAACTCACCAAGAGATGAGTTCTGTCAGAGGCGGAGGATGATTTTATTGAGGCTAGAAGCTGCTGGAGATCGGCTCAGAGGATCAAACTCGAGCTCAGCCAGCCAATGACCAAATATCTAACTGGTCCAGTTAAGTGAATTAGGTCAATGTAATTCTCCTCACCATGGACACACTGCATGGGACAATCTGGGACTGTGCTGCTGCATGTGTTTGTGAAATGTATTTAGAAGGAGTTTGTGTTCACAAGACATGACTGGAAGGAGGTTTTGTCAAAGCATTTTTGCTTAAACGTCAGTATCCCTATTCAAATGATACCAATGCCATTACTGATTTTGCTTATCGGTCTGATTCTTTATTGATTCCGTATTCAAGTGTGGAAAAAAAAGTAGGCATACACAGGTTTCCAGCATCAAGGCAACTGTTTTATTATCTCTTATGATTATTAATGATGTTTGTGAGTGTTTGTGTGTTTGTGTGCATATGCGCATTATGCTGAGAAAGAATGAATGCAAGTATATGCAGGCATATATTTCTAGTGGGAGCAATAAGAAATATGATTTTTAAATTTAACTAATTGCATTAAATTCTTATTTTTATCAATAAGAAATATCAATAACAGTAATTCTTTTGGCTAGAACATTCACATTACATTCACATTACATTCATTATTTTTGACTTCCTTCCTGCTCTGTGCCAAAGTTTTTGCACCACATCATGCCATCAGTGCTGAGCCAGCAGAAATTACAAGCTGACTTTTGTCACTGCATTTAACACTGGAAATATGGTTTTCACAAGGTTTATGTGTAGAAACCATTTTTTTTCTTATGCGTTCATGTTTATTTGTATTTACACCTCCAACCACTTGGTGGAGCGTCCTTATTTTGAGGTGACTAATAGAGACTTACTTTGTGAAAGAAGCATGTGGTTTTTGACTGTCTGTGTTTGCACAAAGCAATTCAGGATCCCCTTGCCATTGCAACAGTGGCGGACACTAGTTCAGATGTGTGACTATGGCTCCAAAGTGTTTTGCACACAAAAGTCACTACTACAGGCCTTATTTTCCCTTTTTAGTCTGCAAGTGGGAGTGTTCAGTGATCGACACAACCGTCTCTCAAATCCAGAGATGGGGGCAATTGGGACTTCTGGTTCATCGCGACTGCTGCATCCACCTGTAGTGAAAGTTATTCAGTGTGGCTTTGTACGTCTGTGTGCGTTCCACCTGCTGGCGCACACACACAGAGACAGACAAACTCAAAATATAACACAGAGGTCTGCTTTCAAAATGATATGCACTGTGTGTTTCTGTCTTTCTGAGTGCAACTGGGCACCAGGTCTGTGCTGAAACAAGAATCCAACCTCCCACTTTCACAGAATCATATCTTATTCAGTCAGGCATGGCAGCACAGAAGGCAGTGGATGGTTTTCATTCATTGACATAGTGTAGATTAGCCAGCAGCGCTAATCTGATAGCTTCGCTGTGGGCTTCAGATCTGAATGAGAAGGATTATAAAAGCTGGCGTCAGGAGCTGCTCCAGCTGCAGCACTGAAACTGGAAGATGGCTACCAACAATGTTCTGGGCTCTTCTGACTTTCTAAAGAGGCTCGCCATCATTTCTGAGCTGAATATCTTGGATTGGAGCCAACTTATATACACGGTATTATATACACTGAATGTACAAAACATGAAGGACATTGTCACGATACTGAGTTAAAGCCCTTTTTATACATTCACACCTCCACTGTCTCAAAATTCTCTAATTCATTTTCCTCTCTTTATCCATACATCACCCTCTGTTGTCATATCAAAATGAAGAGATAATGGATTCCACCTGAATCTGCCTCCTCATTGTACCTCATATAATGAGTGCTTTAGTGGAAATGCATCACTTCATGTAAGAGTGGAATTTAATTGCTGGATTGTCTAATGATGAACCTAAATTGCACTCCCGAACAAATCGTGTTCATTACGGCAGCAGGCTTCCTGTCTTACTGGAAGAAATCTCAGTTGATGTGTTTTAGTGCTTCATTTGCATTAGGGATCATTTCACCACTGCAGTGAATGCTTCCTACCAGTGGAGGGCAGTAGCTGTCTAATCATTTAGTAGCCTTCAGAAGGCCTGAAGCAGCTCCCCTCTCTGTTTCTTCTGTAACAGGAAATTAATGGTCCAGTTCAGTTTGAACTTAAGTGGTGATGGTGCTGTTTACGCACCAGTCCAATCTTTTATATCATGGCTAAAGTTTAAACCTGCATATTGTTACCATCTGTAGTTGTATAGATTGTAATTGTATAAACTGTAGCTGATGTCACGACTGCATAGTTGTACTAAAGAAACTGCACTGTTTGAAACAGAGGTTTATAGATTATATCTGGAATGACCAACCTGTGTCCTCTGCTCATACCTACCCTAGATTTTAGATGTATTTTTATTTTTATATGTTTGTTACTTTAAAGTATTGACATGGTGTAAGTTTTCCACTTAAATGATTGCTTCTCTTAAATTATAAAAATGTCAGTGGTCCGGTGGGATCTGCCCATGTAGGTAGTTTTGATTTAAATTGCCAGAGATTCACATAATAGAGGTAAATAATAATTTGTTTGTGGTGCTCACAGCACAGAACAATAACATGAACAGAAAATTGTTTTCCCAGGGACAGTGTTCTGGATATTCTGGAAAATCCACAGAACAAACTGCTAACAGAAACTGTCTCTTTGTTAGAAATTAATTCCAACAAAAATGGCTCACATTATGTTCACTGAAGCAGGGACACTGTCTGAGAAAAACATTGCTGTTAAATGCACTGAATGCAAATTTTCAATGCTGTTCACACCCCGACATTATTCTGCTCATCTCAATTGTAAGAGGGTGAAGGCTGAAATCTTGGAGACAGATATCTCAAACCTTGGCAAATAAAACCAAAACTATCTGTCCAGCCAACTATAACTGGTAAGTAAATAAGAAAATATGATTTATTTATTTTTTAATTTGGGTGATGCGGTAATTTAATCCAACTTATTTTTTTATGTTCTGCCTTTTTTATTTACAGAGGTTGGCTCTTGCTTCTGAAAATAGTGCGCTAAGTTGAGACTGGCTGAAAGCAGTGATGTCCCTGTCCAAATCCAGGAGATAATTATCAGCAAAGTAGCAAGTAATTGTGTAACACTATTTAACAAACCACACTGGTACAGTACAGTGCTGCATGCTATTCAGCTATGTCTCAGTGCTTAACATTTATTGTTGGAATCAGCACATTGGACTTTTCTGGTGATAACAAAAATATTAGGAGCAATGTAAATGATGAAGGTCATAATGAAATGACAGTCACTGTGTCGATGAGTCGGAGAAAAATGTTCACTTTGTGAAGTGCTTGTACGTAGTTTTCCACCTGACTTGTTGGGATGTGAGTTATTGGGCCACTTTTCACTGACTTTATGTGCTGGGTGTGTATAATATGCTTGTTCATCTAGTCCGTCCTCACATGTAATGGAGAAAAGAAAGGAACCAGTCAGGTCAGTACAGTTGAGCAGAATTCAATTCATTTTGCTTTGGATTTAGCAGCATGAAGGACCCCTTAATCACTACAGACAGCATTTATTAGACTATCAGACCATAGCAGCCAAATGAAGCATTGAAGAAGAGAATCATTATGATGCTCAGAGGGCGGCCTTCTTTCAGCCACAGCCACAGTTATTAATTTTTTTGTATTGACTGGGAACACACCCATGCTGGTTTTAACCCCTCAGGTTATCGACCACTGCATCCCCAAAACCAATGAGTTTCTTATTACTCTGTTTTGCCTCGAAGGCTCCTTCATAGCTCTCTTCCTCTCTCTTTTTTCCCCATTATTGTTACTCAACTTCCCACTGCCACAGAAGAAAGGATGAAATATTTGAGCCTACAAACACCTTTACACGCTTCCTCATTCCTCTTTCCCTCTTCAAGTCTCTTAGTTGGTCTGTTGCTTTAATTCTCATTAAGATGCATCCTGCTTGTTGTTCCTGATAGAGTCTGAGGAGCGCTGCTTGAACTGGAGAGCGCAATCAGGAGAGACAAACATCTCCATGCAGCCACATTTAAAACAGGAGCCACCACGTACAAACAAATACGCATCTCCTCGGATCCATCTTTATTTATCTCATCAGTGTAGACGTGAGGTGAGGGGAGACGAGGAATTAATTTGCCCGCTGTGGGAGGAGTAGGACGGTACGAGGAATATTAGGTCTGACAATTCCTATAACCTCCCTCCTTTTATCTTGAAGTCTCATTTGTAGCATGGGCTTGTTTCTCTTTATAGTGACTCAGAGGTTGTAAATGTGCGTCTGGTCCTGATTACGGTGCTGCAGAGAAAGACATGGAGGAACATCATCATTAAGACTAGTCTGAGGATAGAGGGGGATCAATATTAAGACCTTTAGGAGAGAGTCTCTGTCATTTACTATTAATAATGGGCCCTGTCGCCTGCTGTAATAATGCCATTAGGAGTACTGGAAACAGATACTTCATCCATAGCTAAATGGCTGTCATATGTAGAAACTATCAGTACATTTACAGTTTAATTCACACACACACACACACACTCACACACACACACAGGCCTTCGGAGGCCAGCTCAAACTACCTGTGCCTAATTGGGGCTCTAAAACAAGAAAAAGTAGACTAGGTCAGATAAGGGTAGCCTTAACTGGACCACTGGAGAGGTGGATGAAGAGGCAAAAAGAGAGAAATTGGGCAACTGAAATGTCAGATGGGACAGAAGAGGAAGAGAGAGGAGAAATAAAGACCAAAAAGGATGGTTGGGAAAACAGAATAGTAGAAATGAGTGGGTAGAGGGGAAATGGAGAGAAAAAAAGGAGAAGACTTAAGGAGCAAGGTCTAAAGAAACTAATTTAACTTTTTTTCATCCAGAAGATGTTTTTTTTCCAGCCAGAATTTTTTTTGTGCTTAACATGCTCAATATAGAAAGAAAAAAAAACAAAAACAAAACACATATAGAAACATACATATACATAGTATATGTACTGTATATACGCCACGAACTTGCATAAAATAGAATTAAAGTAGAAAAAAATCAAAAAAAGTAGGTGCAAAGTATAAATGTCAAGTATAAATAAAGAATGAGCCAAGTAGAATTCTATTTAAATCATATATATGTTATGTAAATCACTCCCACATATGGCTGGTTTCATGCCTAATAGGTGTAAAGTTTGTCTTCTTAAGTTTATTTTGTTTTGTACCTTTTTATTTTGTTTTTCCCTTATTTTGAAAGTCAGACGTGATACAGGAAATGGACCGTGTTAAACGGTAACCGACGGTGAAGCTCGGATCGGAGTTAAACAAGGTAGTTTCTAAGTTAGCTTGTTATTAGTCAAGGTTAACTGTTACTTGTAGTCCGCTTTCAGGCTGGTTTGATGAGGTGCACGAAACACAAACAAACAAACAAATAGCACTTGACCATCAGTCAACACTTTCCTCTACTGGGCTGTAATCCTACAACATTATCAACAACCTGGCCTTCATGTTGCTTTTCACACAGTTTAGTTTCTGTCCTGCAACTGAAAAGTGAAACTTTTTTTCATCGTTCCCGTGTAAATCAGACATTTTGGCGTGTCATTGCAGGGAAAACACGGATGCAGATAATAACACTGATGATGGCCCTGTTCCAGCAATTATTGCAATGCAGTGCAGTGATTAGTTTTGTTATTAATTATACCTGTGTTTGACTTGAACCATTTTATGCTGTAACAAAAAAAGGTCTATTCAGCTTCAGTTCCACTCCATATTTTCCCTCAGGTCATATGAAAGAAACAGTAGGACTAAAAATAGAGAACGTGGACTGAGTTTGGGGTTTATGATAATACTCAATCAGGATGCAGCGGAGATATATTCCTGTTTTTACTTGCATGTGTGTGTGTGTGCTCCAGAGGTGCAGCTGTAGATACTGTATGCTGACTTCCACCCTGCAGTTTTGTACTCCTCTGTAACCTATGTGACCTATTGTGGGAGTGCGGGCAAGCTATTGATCACCAAGTCTTTCTCCAAGTTTTGCTCTCCATGACAACCACTCGGGTACAGCACCACTTCACCTCAGCTCTCCCTAGACGCCCCTGACCATCAGCTCAGATCTCGGCCTTTAACTGGCCAGACGACCTCTTGGTTTGCTCAGCTTGTGTGTCTGTGTTGCACAGATTCGATCTGTTGTGTGTTGTGGTGCATGTTCAGGTGTGTCTGTGCTTTAGTTAGGGGAAAGGAGGGAGTGTTGATGTGTGTGTCAAGAGAAAAAGTCAGGGATTGTGTGCAGAAAAGTTGTACATGAAGTAAGTTTTTGACCTTAAAAGTAATGAATGTCTACTTGACTTGCTGTTACTTTGCGTTTGTCTCACTGTTTCTCTTCTGTTTTTTTTTTTTTTTTTTGGATTGTGAGGTTATACTTGCATGTATGTGCGAACATGTTGCATTATGTTTGTGTGCGTGTGTGCATGTACAAGAGTCAGAGTTTGCAAGCCTGCATCAGTTCCTGAAGCATGACTGGAAGATTGTTTGCACTTAAGAGTTGAGCAGTTAAACTTTGTGAGGAGAGAGATTTATAGAATCGATGTGGTACGACTGTGCTTCCCTTCACTGTTGGCCTCCTGGGAGAGTGGGCATGTCAGACCTAATTATGTCTTCCCAAATCAAACAAAATGGCTCCTGTTGGTTTCTACATCTATCTGCTCCTCCCTCAAGCCTCGTGTTGGTGCACATACAAACAATGCAGTGTGTTCAGACCCACCTTGTTAGAAGACAGCACTACTCAGGAATATGTTCTGTACCAAACATTCACTGGGTTCTATCTTGTCAGATGTGAGGATTTGCCACTTTTCTGTGTTGTAAACTTGAATATCTTTGGGTTATGGACTTCTGGTTGGACACAGCAAGACATCTGAAGAGACCTGGGCATTTTCATTGATTTCTGACACTTTAGAGACTGCATGATTAATCGAGAAAGTAACTGGCAGATTAATTGGTAATGAAACGATTTATTAATATCTTAGAGGAAACTTGTCTTTTAGCCAGGTATTAAACACATCAGAAGTGCATTGATGACAACAAACCCAAATACAGTGCAGTAAAAGGCAAGATGAAATACAAGTGCGTATGTCTGAGTGTTAGAATTAAAAATCACGTCTACCTATGTTGAATAGAATAAAAGTAACTGACATAAAGAAGGAAAGACAAAAATAATGTCATTAAATTAGTATGAAGACCACAGGTAGATGTGTGGTAGGTGAGGCTGTGGTGAGCCTTGCATTACAGTTTTAATTAAAGGAATATTTACCTTCTCATCTTCCTCTGAACATATAGTTTGCATGCTGGTTAGCTCAGCCTCAGGCTAGATGCTGTTTCAAGGAAGATGGCTTATCAAGATAAGTGACAGGTGTTGGAGTGTGATCTTGACCTGCTGAGGGTGGTGAGGGCAGGATTAACAATTCAGTTAGCTGCCTCCTGGAGAAAGGTTGTATCATTATCAGGCCTGCCATATTCCAACTTTAATGTTCTTGTGCTGTAGTTTCACCCATGTAAATGCCTTTACAAAGATGGAAAGGTGAACAACACCCTCAAAGGTATTTATTATTTAAACAAGGAAAGAAAAAGTGAGGAAGATCTTTGGTCCTCACCTTAAAAAGGCATTAGTTTGGATTTTTAGGTTTGGCTTTAAAGTTAGATTTTTTTTTTTAGATTGGTTCTTTCAGGATGATATCTGTTAAGGTTAGTTTGTATATTATGTGTATTTTTGCAAGTCAGATAAATTTTGATAAGAGAATGATTGCACGCTAAGCTGTAATGATTCTGATTTATTACACAATTGTCAATACAACTATTGTATTAAATATCCAAATGTTACAGTCTCTAAAATGGAAATAAGGTCCAGATTTAGGGAACTGAATATGTGGTCACTGTGTAAGAGGTAAAGAGTCAGCTGCATTTCTTTTTATTTTAAAAAATGTGGGTGTGCAAGCACTATAGGCCGGGCTGCTAAGAGAGAGTCTGAAAACCACAGCAGCAGCAGTAAGTAACAGTGATGGAGTTCATGTCAGATCCACTTGTTGTTGTTTACAGTCATAATTGAAATCAACCTCAGGCTCTTAAGTGAAGTGTTGTAAATACCAGAACAAGCCTGTGGGCTTTGGGTTTGGTTGGTCTGGTAGTCATGCCACTGAGTGGAAGAACAGGAGTTCATTTTTACAGAGGCCATTACAGTTAAGATAAAATAGCAGTAGTGTTCTGAGTTGAGGAGAGTAACTAGAATCAGAAAAACTTTACTGATTACTCAAACTATGCTTCACATTTACTTACTAGGGTGTCCGAGCTACAAAGTAAATCTTCATAGTGCACTTTTTTCACTGGTTTTGGGAAAGAAGTGCATGTACTCTACCATTTTGCATTGCAATACTGTCAAACTGACCCTTCAGATCTACTGCCAGTTCAGGAATAGCTATTTTTAAGGCTGGACTTGTTCATTTCTTGGTGTGTTCTCATTTGAAATGGCAGATTTGTTTTTGGTAGTAAGACTTTATATTCTCCTACATTGCATTGTAGGATTAAAAAAAAAAAGCCAATCAACAAGGCTCTCAGAAATCTACTAATTTGGTGGTATTGTGGTGGTGCGACATTGCAGCTATGACGCATGTCACATAAACAGCAGTCCAGCCAGGGACCTCTGTGGCCTGTCATCTCGTTCTTTCTCTCCCCACATTATCTGTCTGCGTCTCGGCTATTCTCAGTTGAGTGCCAAAATACCCCCCCAAAATTAAAATGATTGTAGTATATTGGCATTGGCATTTGAGGTACACATTATTGTTGATTGTATTCCCATGTGAATACACTCAAATCAGTTAGGGTAGATATTTAGGATGAGAGGATTCGCTAAGAAACAAAGACCCAGTGTTGCTCACTAGCATACTGTAGTGCTGGTGTGTTAGGTAAACCAACAGCTGTGTAAACAAATCTGCTTCTTTTGTGTTGCTAAGCAACAAAGGCATTAGATTATGTTGTGTGTGCCACTATCGTTCCATACATCTCTCCCTGTAAAACTAATTTCTCGTTGGTTTCTTGTGGAAATGAAAAGCTGTACCACGTTAAACATACTAACCAGATGTGGCCTAATGCTCACTCCTGCCATGCAGAACCATCCACTGCCCAGATGCTTACACAGTTGTTTGTGCTGTACAGACTCAGCCCTCCACATTTGGATCCGAGCAGCATGCTAAACAGTCAGTGGGTGCACAGTTAACTCACCCAGCAGTAACAGAGCAGACATATACTACAAGATACTGAACATATAAATTCAACAGACAAGTCCATGGAGACCCACTGTGCCATCGCAGCGTGTTGATTAATAAGGTGGTGGCTGCTGGGAGAGTAGAGAGAGAGTGCGGCTCCACCAGTAACAGCAGTTTGTGTGCTGCAGGAGAGAATGTGGCGCAGACAGCTTAAATCGGCCACCTTGTTGAATTGTCATAACACAATTGTTTTTTGGGGTTTTTTTTCTTTCTTTAGATCAGTTGATGGGCAGGAGACTATGTGACCTGCATGGACTCATGTAATGCTTCACTGAGCAGAAGCTGCACTGATTGCAGTTTGCCTTGATGAGTTTGTGATTGATTGCGGCTGTCATCTTTTCTTCCCCTTGACGTGTTAGGTTTTTGGAAATCTATAAAACTCTCTCCCCCCCAGAATTTTTTCCTGCTTTGTTGGAGCAGCCATTCACAAAACAAGTTGAGTGAGATTTTTACATCATCAAGTTGAACTCTAAGGTTACAAAATTTGCTTAATTTGAACAGTTTGCACCAATAAAGCTTCTTTAAATATATATACATATACCTCTGCTTCACACTCAGTTGTGCCCTGAGCTAAGTTCTCATTTCATGTGTTGGTGTTTGTTTATTCCTTGTAATTAGAAGAAACCTTGCCCAAGTCTGCGCTCAAGGCGTCTTCACTGGCATCTGCAGCTGTGAGCTTATCAGCCTTCCATGTGCGTATGAGTGTGTGTAACCTCAGTGTGACATCTGCTGCTGCTGCTGCTGCGTTTCACAGTATTTCTCTCTAGTTGGTGACGTTTACACAAGGTCAAACAGGGAGAGCATCTGGTGGGCGAGACACACAGTATTTGAGGAATGTCAGGGAGCATCTGGGTGAACTCGCACACACACATATACACACACTCAGAAAGACAGAAACACATCCACAAATGCTTTCACGCACAAACATTTATTTCCTTATCCTCAGTCTCTTGCTTACACACACACACAGACACACACACACACTAACACAAACCACACAAGCACTCCAGTGCAGTAACAGCAGCGGCAGATAGGGGCTGCTGCAGGACTGTAGAAGCTGTCTGACCAATCCGCGGGCAGGTTGTTTGTAGCCCGGCTTCCCACTGGCACATCTCCTTCGCCTCTCTTTTCTCCCGACGGTCGTCGTCTCTCTCCATCTCTCCGTGTCTCTCACCGTCTCCCTTCCCCCTCATCCACGTCTTCTTTTCTGGGATTAAAATTGGCTGCGGCCGTGTGCGGTGTGTGTACTGGAGCAGTGGTTGAGAAGCAGAGGCAGGAGGGAGACAGTGAGGTTTCACCGAGGCGGCAGAAGATGTGCGGTGGTTGGATGCAAGGCTAGAGGACGCCTGAGAGGACAGGCTGTCTGTGGATATTTACCTGTGGATAAAGGACTGCTTTTATCAACATCTGGGGCAGCTGCTGATGAGGTGCCTGGATTGCGCTGCCCTTCTCTTAACTCTGTCTGTCTCTCCATTTCTGTCTGAACATGTCTTTGTGTGTGCTGGTGTGCATGTATAAATATGTGTGTATTGGTGTCTGTGCATGTCTAAGATATGGCCTATGTCTGAATACATATCTGAGTGATGTGATTTTTACCCATTTGAAAACTGCGACAGTCCTTATATTGTTAATCAAGATTTCATCCTATCCTCCTTTGTTTTCTGGCCCTCTCCTCTCCTCTTCTCTCCTCTCCTCTCCTCTCCTCTCCTCCTCTCCTCTCCTCTCCTCTCCTCTTGCTTTGCTGTTTGTGAGGCAATTCACAGTGCTTCACAGCCTCTCTAAAATGGTGTCAGTTTATATAAGATGTTATTCCAAAAGGATTCATTATTGCAGAACCACCGAGTCACCTGTGTCAGCAACATACATGCATGTAGCTGCAGAGTCTGTGCAGTGGGAGCCCATGTAAAGAATTTCCTCTCTGATGGTATGCTGCATGTTCTCTTTGACGGTAGGCACCGCATTAATCTCAATCGGTAGCCTGAACGCTGTCAAGTCGGTTTGGCGGGAGGTCACTAGAGTATGCATGAGTGAGACATGCTTGTCGTTTGTAAATGCATGGCATGTAACCTCATCCCTCCTGCTGCTGGATGTGATAGTCTTGCATACTGAATGTTGTGTGGAGAATAAGTTTTCCTCTCATCCTCCTGGGCTTCTCTGGGCCATTATTGTAAAGTGTGTGTGCACAGCACAGATATGTTGGCCTGCTCTTAGTCTTCTGCCTTGCCTATGTATGTCATTTATTTTATTGTGTTTCAGTTCAGTGATTTAATGAGAAGGAACACAGCTTGTGCAGCAAATAGAGACAGAGAGGCAAAGACAAGGTGGTGTGAGCTTCTGTCCTCTGTAGGCTTTTGTCACCCAACCTGCTGACACTGCACATTTTGCCCCAAGGGGATCACTGGTTTACACAATTATCATGATCTGTGTGTGTGTGTATGTGTGTGTGTGTATTAGTCATATGGTGTGAAAATCAGAGCAAGCTTTCAACCTGATTAAGCCACTTTGACCCTATATTAAACCACAAAATCATCACATTCTTTTCTTTAACACCTTTAACAAATAGTTTTTCCTTTTTACTTAAGGTTGTTAAAAATCATCTCCTCTCTCACTCTTCGCAGTCTGATAGTTGTGCTACGTTCTGTATCAGCTTGTTTCAGCTCTTTGTTGAAGCTATATAAAGTTTGCACTGAGAAAAATATTTAAACTCAGGATGAAGGAAATTTTTATAGCTGCACCTCTCCATCAAAATCCTCTGCATGATTTTCTACACACTTGCCCAAGACTCAGCGTGAGATATTTGGTATCTTTGGGAACTTTGGGATCTTCACCAGACTTTAAAAGTTCTGTGGGTTTGAGCAGTGTTTGGCTGCACAGCATGTGCTTGTATTGTAGCTTGTTCTTCCAGGGGAGTGAAATCCTTCTGGTTATTTCCAGCACAGTCACTAGCATCATGAATGATCTTGGAACAATATGAAGTATCTTGAAACAAAAGACCACTGAAATCTGCAGAGATCACTCCAACAAAATGGAAGCAAGCTGTAACCTCTCTCTTCCTGTGTTTGTGCTTAGGGGGAGTGGTTGACAAGGATTTGCGGCACTACCTCAACCTGCGCTTCTCCAAGGGCTCTGTGGACCACGACCACCAGCAGATCATCAGAGACAACCTCTACCTCCGCACCGTTCCCTGTGAGTCCACATCACCCTGGCTCTATCTCTCCTCTCTCCTTCCTTCTGGCATCTATCACTCCTTCATGCCTCTCTTTCATTCCTCTTTGATCTCTTCCTCTCCTCATTGTGTGCCTGTAATAGTCTTTTTCATTGTCTTTCTCTCTTTCTTGGATATCACTTTCTCCTCCCTCCTCCTCCCCCTCCTCCAGCTCTATTTCCTTCTTTCTCTGTTTTAGTTTTCCCTTCTCGCCCTCGGGACGTTGCCCTCGTATTTTTTCATCACACACACGCTCTTTCTTTCTGTCTCTCACCGTCTATCTCTCCTTCTTTTTCCCTCAATCGTCCGGCTGCCAAGCTCTCAGCCTGAGGTTTCCACGGCAACCACCCTCTTGTCTTTAGGCTTGCGTTGCTGTGACGCCCTACCCCCTTCAGCACACGCTCGACATGCACAACACACACTAATATACAAACACGTCATTCTATTGTATACATAAGGAAGATGTTTCTTTTTATCTGTCTGTGAGAAACTGTACATGCTGGACACACAAATCCTCAGACAGACACTTCATGGCTATGGGCTGCGTGTGGGTGTACGTGTCTATGCATGCATTGAGTTATCAGTGCGTGTGCCTGTTGCCTGTTGGGGCACGATGTCATTGCCATGATTGACATTGAGGGGATGTCGTCCGCAGCAGCTCCGCCTGCTGTCAATACACCGAGCAGCTTGTGAATCAGCTTCTCTGGAGACTGAAGCCACTCAGATGCTTGACTCTGCAGACTACACATGTCATTCCTTTCATGCAGCATGTGGATCAGTGCACTTTGATTTGATGTTTGTTGAAGGGCTTTGTAGTCGTCTGACATGTTCCGGCATCCTGTTAATAACTTGAGTCGTGCTGTGTAGGTGCTTTACACGTGAAGGTGGATGAGTTGAATCAGTCGGCCTTTTGGGCTGTTTGTGAAAAGACACATTCTGGTACAGAACCATGAGAAAACGAAGCTCTGATTTGACGTCAGTGATGGTTGTTTTTGCATCGACTGAGCACTTAAACTATACTAGATGTCCTCTGCCGGTGTGCCGAGCGTCTGACACAGAAGTGATTGTTTAATACGCTCCCACAGCTGCACAGTTCCTGAGACTCTCTCTCCCTCTTTTTCCTCTCCTCCCTCCCTCCCTCCTGTGGACTTCATCTCTTTGCTTTCACTCTCTGCTCTCCCACATTTTCCCCTGCCTCTCCCTCCTTCTCTGCCTCTTTGATTTCTTTTGGTCACCACCTCACTGTATCACATTTTCTCTCCCTTTCAATTTTAACTCCAGATGGCCCATCCTCCTTCTCCTTCCCTGTGCCTCTCCTGTTTTCTACCTTTCTCAGCCTGTTGGGTGTGTAATAGTGCAGCCAAGGCGGACTGACAGGGTGACAACCAGGGTGATGGGGACTGGCTAAGATTCAACACTGCAGGTCCTCGCACGCTTTCAGTCCTGTCGAGGCCGAAGGACGGCACAGGCCCCTTTTGGTAGCATGAACCATAGTTTTGTCACCACTTTTCAATTATAGCTGCCTCCCAGCCCTTTATGAGAATGGAAAGACAGTTATTCTGTGTGATGTGTGAGTGGTAATGACATCCCCATAATTAACTGCCTATCACTTAACAAAGCTGATGCAGTGTAATGAAGATTATAGAAATTCCAACTCATAGACCTCCTGCACAGCAGCTGAATCATACGCTGAATATTTGAATTTAATTTCCCCAAGTTTGTCTTAATCTCACCGACCTGATTTAATTTGTCGTTGGTCAGCAGGTCATCTGTACTTCGCATGAGGATATTTCATACACATTCGCTGCATGACTTCTTGGCAGTTTGAGACACATGGTAGCAGGCATTGCTCAACCATCACAGTGACACAGCATCAGACGGCTAAAAAACAGGCACGATGATCCCCAGCGCTGTGCTGCTCGTGCCCGGCAGGCTGTTTGTTGTTGTGGTTTGGAGCGTTACAAAATCAGTGTTTTTTTTTTCCCGTGTCTGCAGCGGTCTGACCATGCTGTCAGTGCGAGTCTGTCAGCTTGACAAGCAGACGCCACTCTGCATCACAACATGCTGTCACACTGAAGGACGTGGGAGGAGGTGTGTGAGAGTGTGTGTGTTCATACAGCTAGAAGGCTTACATGCTGACATCAATTCCTGCATCCCGTTACATCATTCAGCTCAAGGATTGGCTGTTCTTCCCCCAAAAAATAATGAATTGAATGTGATAATTTGCTGTCTGATATTAATAACTTTATGCACATGATGTATTGTTGCCTCCAGGCTGTCTTCTATGCGTGTCTTTGTCTTTGCTGTTTGTATGCGAATGTTTACCTATTTGCAGAGTTGTTTTCCACATGCTTTCACACTTCAGTAAGCTCACATGCCAAACACTAGCAGGACCGCCACTTTAAAAACCTTCACATACACATATCTTCACCAGAACAGGGACTAACACTTATTGCAGACTGTTAAAAAAAAAATCATGCAAGAATGAATCAATAGTTGCAAGAAGTGTCAAGCAGAAGAAAACCAAAAGGCAGAGAAAGAGAATATGGGAGGAATGTGGGGGAATAAAACTTGAGATAGTCATTACAGTTTACAGGTTGAAACATTTGATGAAATTGTCACTGTTTGAAAGTCTAACTAACTTCTCAAGCCTTTGAGATTATAAATTTGCGGCACCATTTCATTTCATTTACAGGGATCACTTGGCCACTTCACAAAGTGAGCCTGAGCGTCTGCCGGTGCACCTGCTGTTGAGGAGTCTAAGGAAGAGTTTTGGATGGGTTTGCTTTCTGCATGGGAACAATGTAAGTGGTGTTTGGATATGAGTGGAGCTAAGAGTGGGGGGGGGGGTTAAAGGAGTGAGAAAATCTGGAAAATATATAGGGACAAGCACAAAGGTGGGAGTAGAGTAAACAGAGAGAGAGAAGGGAGCGGAGATGATGGATGTGGACATGAGCAAAGAGCCTCAAGAAGATGGAAAAAGGGAAGAAGACAGGACAAGAGGTGGTAAAGAGGAGAACATGACCAGAGGAGAGATGGGAAGGGAAGAAGAGAGCGGACGGAGGATGGAAATTGAGAAGGTGAAGAGTCGATGCAAAGGGATGGGAAGAGGATGGAGGGATGAGCTGAGCAGAGACATGGGGAGTAGAAGGGCAGACGTGCACTGAATGGGGGTAGAAGGAGATATGAGGGAGCCTCGTAAGTCATTCCCCAGAGAACCATCTCCTCTTCTCCACTCTACTCGGAGGCATCAGTAAAAGGGTCTATAAATAGCTTCAACAGTGAGCAGCACGTTTCTCTACTCAGATAGCCTATAAATACATCAGCCTCTGTCACTTTGCATCCTCTGCTCTGGTCGCATGCTGCCCCGCAGCTCCACAGCCTCCAACAGGGAATCCTCCTCTACTACAGAGGAGGAGAAGATAAAGAAGCTGATGAGGAACATGACCAAGATGTTTAGGCTGGTGATGGTGATGGAGCTGATGGACGCCACTGATAGTGATAGCAGTAATGAAGATGGCTATCATGATGATGTGAGGAAATCTGTGGAAAATGACACCTCTTATCTGTGATGCGTGCAGAAGATTTGAATGCACAGTCCTGTTAACGCAGAATTTATGCAGTTGCTAACAAACATTTTTCATTGCCAAATTCCTGTACAAAATACTTCATACAGCTCTCTCTACCACCATGCAGCTCAACACAACTGCTCATTTCACACCCCCAGTGATCAAAAGCTACCAGAATGCTGTAAACATGTTAGTGTAAAGCATGTGAAGTGTTTCATTCCCGACAAAAACACAATCAAAACAAGAGCTCAGTCAACAGGTAGCATTACACACTCTACTGCATGTAAATACCGTGGAAGAAGTAAATCAGTTTTGATAAATAAGAGGTATAGATTGTTATATTTTTCAACCATATTTGCTTTACAAAAAGAATACTATATGTGTGCTTTATATGCCAGAAATACTACAGTACATTTAGCAGTTAAAAGTAACACGCTGATACAGGAAAAAAAAATTCTAGTTTATGGCAACAACTAATAATTACAAAAAATATATATACTTAATACAATACATGTAGGTCACGGTTTCACATGTGTGTCACTTTGACATAAGTTTTTACACATCACTCTATGTACGTCATCTTTTTCTAGCAGACAGTCTCTTTTTCTGCCAGATGTATAGCTTAAAAATTCAATTTCCTGCTGGGTCCATCTTCCACAAAATGATTCCCCTTTTTATTGATAGTGAAGAAAATTAATGTCCCTTTACACCTGAAAAAAATTTCATCTAGAATCTGCTGTGACTGGTCAATCTACAATCAGCAGTTTGTCTCTGTGATAACTAGAGACTTTTCTCATTTCTTCACGGTGCTCTGTCTAAACATGGTATTACTTACCAGATGTGGCTCACTGGAATTTAACGTGTTAACATGTGAAACGTGAGTGAATCCGTTTGGAGTATGTAAAAATTTGCAAATTAGTTTGTAGAAAAGCACATCCGTAGAGAGCTGTTGTGCTGCCGAGTGAATTTCTTTTAAGAATTACAAATATAAAAGCAGTCACCAGTCAGTTATTTCAAAACAAAGGAACACAAGTAGTTTTTTTTTAACAATAATAGATTTAAAATTCATTATGCTATTGAGAATGTGCAGTCAGATGGACATTTAGGATTGTGACGTCCCTCCGCCTGCTGCTTGTATGGTTGGTTAGCTTCCTGGTTCAGGAGAGTACAGAGTAGGGAAGGACATCAGGAAACGGCTGACACCCGAGTAAATAGGGCCCCAGCCTATTAAATAACTTGGTCTCTTATCTCTCTGGCTTCTCTTCCTCTCAGCCCTACACCAGCCAGTTTGTATAAGATTTTGTGTTTTTGTTTGCACCCAGCACACTGTACTGATTAACATAATTATTTTAATTTTATTTTTTTCATCTTAAGTTTAAAATAAATTAAATTTGTTTAAACATTATCGATGTCTGGTTACCATTTTTGTCACTGACTTTGGGCCAGTTTGTGACGCTATAAATAGAAAGGGACTAAATCTCCACCTTCAAACAAACACTTAGGCGATTCCTCTGTAATGATTTCCTCAGTGAAGGAAGCTGTCACTGCAGTGAGCTACCAAATTCTCCCACCTCCATCTGTGTTTGATTTTTAATTTGACTGGATGAAGAAAAGTATGTGATTGTTGCATCCAAAAATTTGTTCTGAAATGGAACCAAGAATATAGGTTCCGTTTTTGGTTGTTTTTGTAGTTGGAACGTATTCGTTTTAGTTACCGGTTGCTGATTTCTGTTTATAGATGGCCCATTGATTTATCTATGCTTACTCTCATGGATGTAAGGGGGCCTTAACCCTAATTTGGTACTGTGACTGACGATGATAAGGCAAAGAGGAAGGAAGAGGAGTGGTGTCAACTATTTGAGGATGTTTGTTATGAATATAATGGTGAAGTTGGCTGAGGTGGTAAACATAAATTAAATTTCTCGTGTATGTTTCAGTGGAAGATTCAACGTATATCTGTGTGCACAAAAACACTGAATGTACATGTACGCATGTAGTTTTTACACTGTTGCATTGATTATTCTATTTGTGTGTCGAGATTTAATAGCCTGAGCTGATAAATGAATAATGGGGGTGTTGCACACCATTCTATGTCGACGTTGTGTGTGCTTTCCTCTATATGTGTGAGAGAGAGAGAAATACATCATCCCCCAGGGACTCTCTCCTTAAAAGGGTGATTTGCCTGCTCGCTTGCTCTTGTTAAAGGGCTGGCTGACATGCTTTGATGTGGTTCTGTGCTCCCTGCAGTTTGATTGGCACACTGGATTAATGTTGTTCCACAGATGAAAGAAACTGCGAGGGAACGATATGAATTTTATGAAATGAAAATAGCAAATATTGAACATGATTAATGAATTGGTTATGTTTGCAAAGTACTTTCCGTGTTAATCTCTGGACAGGTGTCATCTCATCTCTTTTTCCTCTCCTCGGTATGATCCTCTCACTCAGCAGCTAATCACAAAATGAGGTTCTTCTGAAGCCTACTCTGTTTGTGTTCCTGTCTCTAGTTTTACCTCTCCACCACCTCACCCTCCTCACCCCATGTCTCTGTCTGTGCTTCTTCTAAGATCAGAGTAATGTGCAGTAATGAGCCAGGTGCTCAGTGAGCAGTTCATCCTGTGATGGTCAGTGAGCGCTGACACCTCAGAGACCTCGACTGTATACTCTGGTCAGTCTTTACCTCACCACACAAACACATACGCGCACACAGCTGCACACACTGCATACCAGTGTGTGTATCTGTGTGTGTGCATCATCATGACCCGCACTGTCGTCCTGTGTCAGTCAGCACTGCAGACTAATAAAGGTGCTTTTCAGCCTATCAGGGCTGATTTCCATCACCACAGGAAACACCTCAGTACAGGGGTAATTTCTCAATGTCACCCAGGCACCAGCTCCGCCAGACACTGATCACTGAGCAACACAGACGTCTTCGCAGCCTCTAGTGGACCCGACAGACAGATACTTTATGGGAGGAACTCTTGACAAGATACAATTTTTTTTTTTTTTTTATACACCAGGTTTCATTTCTGTTGAGGTGTTTTACTGAATGTTGCCTCCCATTCATTAATCACTTCTTTTAGTTTTTACTCATATTTTATTGCTCATATTTTTACTCGTACTTTGCTTCAGTTGTTTCATTATTTTGATGGAGTCATTTAAAGGTCCATAAGCAGGTTGTGATGGAAAGCTCAAATACACAGAACACACAGAACATACCAACTATGTCACGTTGAACTCAGTGGAAAAAGAGATAAAATTGTACAGTATATAAGTCATGTAGAGAAATGGAAAATTGGTGTTTATTTCAAGAGGAATACTGAGATTCAAGTAGGCTGGTTCAATTTACACCGGTTTACTCAGAGAGAGAACTTCAGCACAGCTGCTACCATTTTTAAGGTTTTCAATGCCAAGACCAGAACACATTGTCAATGTCCAATTGCAAACAGTTTTCTACATAATCCTTTTTCATGAAAGAAAATAAGACAAACTTCTCAGATTCACCTTGTGTGATGCTGTCTTAACACAAATAGCAGAATAACTTTGTCGTAGTAAGTAAGGAATTCACAAAAACATGATTTAAATTAGAATAGAATGAAATTAAATATCTTTACTGTCACTGCATAAGTACAGCTGCAAAAAAGGCAACAAGGTTAAGTTTGAAAGTACTTGATGCTGTAAAAAACAGTAAATAACGGAAAAAAAATAGAACAACAAATGAGATAAAATGACAGCAAATGAGATAAGATAAGATTTACCTTTATTAGTCCCACAATGGGGAAATTGCATCTGTCACAACAGCAAACAGACAGATTCGGGCACCCAGAATATACAAAAAAATAAAAAATATAAAGACTTATAAGATCTACCGTAGAAAATAGATACTATAAACCAAATGGCAATACACACAGTGTGAGCAGTATATACAACATTGAAACAAAAACTTGTGTTGCATTGGCCGGGAATCGAACCCGGGCCTCCCGCGTGGCAGGCGAGAATTCTACCACTGAACCACCAATGCTTGCATGAATAGTTTAAAATATGGAGTGAGAGAGAGTTGCTGCATCTGGATGTGCCACTGTCTTCTTGCTTTTATTTAGCTTTTTAGGCTACATTGGAACAAAGTAGGACTGAAATAGTTCTTTTCAATGTCAATTCATATTTTGATTGTTTTTCTAAATATTTGTTGAAGAGTTTTGTCAGTAAAATCTAAGAAAACTGTGAAAAATGTCCATCACAATGTCCCAGCCTTAAATTGTTTATTTTGTGTGATCAAATGTTCAAAGCCCATCCTGTACAGACAAAAGTGCCAAATAGTCACATTTTGAAAAGCTGGAATCAGTACATGTTTGATGTTTTAATTGGTTGGTAAATGACTGAAATGATTATAACTGGTCAGCCTATAAAGCTTTGAACCTCTCTTATTGTGAGCACACTGGAAGATAGTGTGTCTTACCACATCCATCTATCCGTCCATTACCTATACTCACTTATCCTTGAGGGTTCCAGGGGGGTGCTGGAGCTAGTCCCAGCTGACAGTGGGCGAGAGGCGGTATGTACCCTGGACAGGTTTCCAGGGCTGACACAGAGACGAACAACCATTCATGCTGCCATTCACTTCTGCAGGCAATTTAGAGCTGCCAATTAACCTAATGTGCATAATCCAGAACCTTCTTGCTGTGCGGTGACAGTGCTAACCACTGTACCGCTGTTCCACCTTACAACAGTCTGCCTTTAACTCTAAAGTTTGTTTGTATCTGTAACAGAGTGAGCTGCCCAATCTCACATCCGTCCTACACACTATCCTCACTGCTGACTGCAACTAGGCTAAATCTGTGGGGGCAGAGCATCTTCCAGCCCCAAGAGAGATTTACACTGGAGAGGTGACATCCAAGTCTCCCAGTCCTCCCTGTCTTCAGCCGCCACTGGAGTCAAACCTGTCCGCTTAAACGCCAGCTGAATTACTCTGAGGTAACCAGGTGTGAGCTCTCCGTGGCCAAGCTGTGACAGTAATTGATTGATGAAGTGCGAGGCAGCAAGAATCGCAGACCTGCAGCTCCGCAGAGCGAAAGGGCTTGATTTGAAGACCTCCGAGACTGTAACAAGTGAAATGGCTGTTTACGTAGAACGACTGAGTGTCATATCTGACATAAATATTATTTTTGTAAAGCTAATGTAGATGTTGCGGCTTGTTACCATGGCAAGACTGTGTTGCCAGGCGCTGACGTGTTGTCGTGGTAGCAGACGCTCCTGTCAGAGTGTTGCCATGTTGCGTCGCTGCATCTGTAGCCTGGGCTTTGTAGTGTAAATAAGGATGCCTGTGTGTGTGCTCGATCATACCTCTCCTATAGACCTGCTGTCACACTTCACATCTGCGAACGGAGAAGAAGGAAAAGGAGGAGGAGGGGTGAACAGTGAGAGTGAATGAGAAGAGAGACCAAAGTGCGAGACAGGGCTTGAAGGAGAGAAAAGAAAAGAGGAGGATAACGAGGGGAAGAGGGAGCGGATTAAAAAAGCCAGAGAGAGCGAGAGAGTAATGGGGACAGAGGGTACCAACAGAGAAACAAATGGATGGAAAAATGAGGTAAATTGGAAATGAGAGGAATGAGAGAAAGAGAAGGGATAATGGAGGAGAGCAATTTGAAAAGACAACACAATAAGATAGATAGGTGTGAGATTGAGACAGTAAATGAGTAAGAAGGCAGCAGTGGATGTGTGTGTGTGTAGAGAGCAACAGTCTTCACATTCCTCTCTGCTCTCATGCTGTTGTGGTGCTCTGCTCACTCTGTGTTGAAAAGGATTCTGGGTAAACAAGTTCAGGGTTTTGAGGGCAGTGTCTTGGTATTTTGTGTGTGTGTGTGTGTGTGTGTGTGGTACAGTTGCAGGATTGTATCTTAAAATCCAATATGTTCCCTTTGTATTCCCACTTGGGTTGCTTCAAAATTAGATAAGATTTTTTTATGGCTTCGCAATTAGATTGAATTGAAATGTTAATGCTTCATTTTATACACTTTTTTGTGAAACACTGAAAATAGTTAGAACCCTTGGGATCTTTGCTAGTATTAAGGAAAGGTTTGCTCTCAGCTGCACAACATGCTCATGTAGGATTGAGGAGGTTAAACAAACATGTCTCAGTTCAGAGGAAAAGATATGCATTCAGAAAATTAATGTCTCTTTCCACTTCATGCAGCATGATTAGGTTAGGTTGGACTTCCATTAAGCTCAGAGGACAAGTGTGCTAACACATTTGTACTGGCGTGTTTGAGTCCTCTCTTTCACGGTCTTCTTCCACAATAATCCCCAGGTGGATTATTGTGGAAGAGCATCACGCCTGTTCACCTTTTGCAGTGTATTTTTAGTTACTGTTAGATTTGGTGTTACCTCGGTCTCTGTAACAAATTCACTCCAACTCCCAAAGCAACCTGATGGCTCTGATGGATGATACGCTGGAACCAAGAGGGGTTTGTGAGACAAACACAATGCATATATGTGCGCATTGAGACAGAGCTGGAGGCTCAGCTGGGACCATGTGAATCCAGTTTTTCTCATCTGGGTTTGTTGCTCAATCCAATTACCGTACAATTGTTCCATGTATTACAACTACAAATACTGTAGGAGTCTTTTTTTTTTTTCAACAGTGAGTCTCAGAACTCTGGAGGACATAATGTTATCTATAGCCCTTTGTCTGCATCTTTAACTATTAACTCTTAATATGAAACACATACTTGGTTCCCCCTACCCTCATCTCTTAGTTCCCACACATACTCAAGCTGAGACAGTATCAACTGACCACCTTCCCCCACCCTTTATTATGATAATCAGTCCATCTATTTTTAGCTCTGAGTCTCCCTCGCTCTGCTTCTCCCTCTTGGTGACTTCCTGTCTAATTATACAAATGTGTATGCGTACACATGCACAGTATCAAACTCACTCGCAGGCTGCTGTGGATGCACAGCAAGGTTAACCAATCATTCGTTTTGTCCTCTCCCTGTTTCCTTCTCCGTTGCTGTCTGTTGCAAGTTTTCTCTGCTTGCCACTCTTCTGCCACTGTATTATTTAGCAAAGGTCTTTGTCCTCTTAGCGTCTGACACCCAGCTGAGTTATTTCAGTATATCAGCTATTTTAGCTTTAGCTCCAAATGGACTTTCCTTGTTATGTTTCAACGTAATCTCTCTCTCGTTCTTTCTCTCTCACTCCCACTAATGTGAAAATATGCTGTAGTTCTTGGTCGTCATGGTTTGAGGCAGAGAATGTCTTCACCCCCTAAAGGGGCAGCTCCGAAGCTTTTCTGTGCTATTATAGATTTAAGTCATTTAAGCCATAAATCTCTATGCCACTCATACTCCTACTCGCAGCGTCACCTCTGAGAGGTTTGGCTACACTGGCTGATTGCAATGCAAAGACCATTTTTGGCTCACAGCCGACTTTATCCTTTATTAGTGAGAGCACGACATCCAATCAATAGTCAACAGCAGCAGTACTTTTGGCTCAGGGGACGCGTCGCTGCCTCCTCTCAGTACAGTCTGCTGCTATTTTTTAATTTGAGCACCTGTGCAGCTTGTCCTGCTTTGTTCAGCTCATTTATTAAAGCTCTGCTTAGCAGTTTTTTGTGGCTATGTACAAAAACTATAAAGAGAAAAACCCTTGAACTGAACTGAACTGAACTGAACTGAAGAGGATGTCAGCCCTCAACCATAAGACCCCATCAATTATACATTGAATTTTTATCAGTTTTGGTTTCTACCTGGGAGTTTTCGAGGATAAGAAAAAGGAAGCTGGTATGGTTAAAGATAGATGAAGACAGAGAAAGGCAGCAACAGGGGCAGAAGGAACAGAGTATGGATTTTGCTGGGAACAGGGTTCGTCTTAATAAAAAGGTCTACTTCACAGTTATTTAGTGGGTGTTGCTAAGGGGAAGGGAGGAGGAAGAGCAGAGCGCCAGGGAGAAAAACAGGTAATGTGCTAAACCTCTCTCAGTAGAAATGTGTGAAAAGGAAGGAAGAAAAGAGGAACAGTCGGCCTATCTGCCTATCTCAAGGCCAGATAGTCGATCAATATTCCCAGCTCAGATCCAACAAGACGCTCTCTATCTCTCCCTCTCTCTCTCTGCTCGATTGGTGTGTCCAGTGAAGGAAGCTGTGGGAGAAGGCCATCGGCAGGTCATCAGTATTCCAGCAGGCTCTGCCTACTCTGGTGTGGGCAGCAGAATAATTTCACTCTGATCTTACAGATCAATAGCTGTACCCAGTGGAAGGCGACCAGCCCCGCCTGGCTGACTGAGCTGCTGCGGTATTCAGAGTAGCAATGCACACACAATGGATGGTCCTCTTCAAGATTCATTTTTTTAGTTTAACATGCAGTGTAGTTCATGGAGTAGCTCTCATTGTACTGGTCTGTGAAGCTTCTCTACATAGGCATTTGTTATAGTCGATATCAGAGGATAGCCAGCATCTTGGAACACTGAGCATTGTGAGTACATGAAGGGGTGGTCAACATGATCACCTGACAGCACCTGACAATATAATTCAGTCAGCTAAAATAACCTTTCAGTGTCTTTGTTGTGCTTATGTTAAATTTTTGTATAGACTGAGTCAGAGGAGTGATGAGTCAACTCATGGGGGTGGGGAAGGAAGATATTTATTTTACCTTATGATATAATGCAATCCAATACATAAGCACCTAAACTGCAGCCTCAAAAATTACCATGGAGTTAAATCAATACTTCTGAAAATGGAGAAAAATGGGATACACAGCAGTATTTACTGCAGCACTGTCGTTTTGCATGACATTATACAGGAGCTAGACAAAACATGCAAAAAGTTAAATATTTGCTAGTGGTGGACATAAATGCTTGTGTGCTGTGGTGCAATACAACAAAAGTGACCTCCAATGCATGTTTTTTTTTTTTTTTTTTGAAGTTCTGTATAAGATGTGTTGAGTGACTTTCATGTTGGTTTTTGAAGAAGCACTTCAGGTGTTCATTGTTCTAACTAGGGCTGGTTAGCTTTTCCATCATGTTCACTGATCTGTATTTATATAGTAGCTCAATTAAATTTTTAACCAGGGACTGGTACATGGTCAGTTCATCAGAAAAAACTTCACTGATCTGCAAGTCAAAAGCAAAGCCTGTGTCAAAGCTTTAAACTTCTATTCATGTACAAAAACAACATCAGGAGTGTTAAATACTGTATGTTACACAACAAGTCATGAAGCATATCAAGATTTTAAATCACCTTGTGGAATGTTTATGCATTATGACATCTTTAGGTCCTGTCAAGCAGTATAGAGCTCTATATAAGCTTTACAGCCACTCACAATATATTCATCTGATATGGAGTTTTGATACGAGTCAGAATACATCAAGCAATGCGAATGGAGGAACACACTCATATGTACACACTCAAACACACACACAAGCTCATTCATACCTGTAGTGGATTTACAGTGTCCTACTGAGCTGTGATCAGCTTGGAGATGGGATTACTGTTGGCACAGTGGGCACTTTACCACATTTATTACATTTAGAGTCACACAGACAAACACACATGTACACAGAACATAAGTACAAACAAACACCCGTCTGTACACAGAATGGCAGTGTTGGACAGCCTTATAGACTCATTATGCGTTGCTTAGCTCTCATCTCTGCTCCCACCGGTGAAGTAAATACAGTAGAGAATGCTCAGTAGATGCACTGCAGGAGCAAAGTGGTGACAGACGATCAATAGAGATCTAATGATTAAGATATCACACTCTGGGGAGAGTTAGAGGTTCCTGCACTCCATGAGATGACTAACCCCCCCCCCCCCCCCCCCCACTCACTCAGTGTTTGCACATGTGCATGCATTTGAGTCTATATGTGTGTGTTTGTGTGTGCATACAGGGTGTCTGTCTCACACACTCACACCCACACATCCACCACCTGTTGTTTTAATCTCCCACAGCTCACACTCCAATAATGATACTAGTAAGTATTATGTCCCCTCCATTCATACCTTAGCATATTTGCTGTTCTTTTGGCTTTTTGCAACCTTGTCAGAACTGCTCATTGCCTTTTTAGATATGTACACTTGGACCATTGGAGCACAAATCTTACAATTACACAACCAGATCTGACATTCTGGCAACTGCACAGCCAGATCAATCTGACTTAGCTTTTACCATGTGGGCCTGAGTTCTGGGAAAAGCTCTGTAAGCGGTCTCCACTGGGCCAATGACTGTTTCAAGGCATGATCAATGGAGAACAGGAATCAACACCAACAGACTTGACTGAGCTTGGGCTGAAAGTCCACTTGGCAGAGACACAAACATAGCACCTCATTAAACTCGAAACTCCCATCGCTGCCATCACAGCGCCGAGCCTCGACGCTGCAGCACTGATGGAGATCTCTAGAGCGTTGATGTAGGAAGGCTGTAATTGCTGCATGGTAATGTGTTGCCTGTGCATTCCTGCTGTTTCAACAATAATCCAATGGGCACAGCATTGTGTGTTGCTGTGTAAGGAGGTTTGAGTTATGCTTGGTAAAAGTGGCATATTGATTCACTCATTACTAAAACAGCACCGGATTGGCTTGTAGGGACTGAATTATTGTGGTTTTCTGTTTGAGCATGCTTTCCCTTCTCCTCTCTAGCTGTCTCTCTCCGTCTCTCACTGTCACTCACACACAATTGTGTGAATGGATTTGGCTATCACCAGTGATGACTCTTCACTCAGCCTCTTCTGTTCCATTTCCTCTCCCCTCCCATTTCCTCTCATACACTTTGTAGCCTCAAATCTGCCGTCTTTTTCTGTCCAGCGCTTTTTCTAGGCTCTTTCTCTACCTTCCTGCCTTTTCTTCTGAAGTGCCCTATTTGGCTCTGATGACCTCTCCCTCCCTCTGTCTTTGTCTCTCTTCCTCTGTCTCTGCAGGTACCACCAGGCAGCCTAAGGAGGGGGAGGTGCCAGGGGTGGACTACAACTTTGTGAGTGTGGAGCGTTTTATGGAACTGGAGCAAAGTGGAGCCCTGCTAGAGAGTGGAACCTATGAAGGTGAGCTCTGGGAGTGCTGTGGCCGCTGTGCAGGAACCATTCTGCATTTGCCAGACAAGTACAGGTGCTTGGGGAGCAGAAACGGGAACATATGTTTCAGTTGAGCTATTTTGTTATTTTTAAATTGAATCTGCCGTCTTGTGCTGCCTTGTAGATATCTTTGCTTGATGGATCAGGTGTGTCAGGTGATACTCTTACACACAGCTGAAGTAAACAAAATGAGTCTTCTGCACAGAGTCATGTATTACAGCTTCCTCTCGTGGTTGATGAACGGCTGGTTGACTACAAGTGTGTGTCTGTGTGTGTGCGCGTTCATGTGTGTGAGCTGGATGAATGCCATTTCCAAGTCATGTCAAGTCCGTACATCTGCTTTGCTACAGTGTCAGGGATGCATCTGCAGATGGGAGATTTGCTGGTTCATTTGCCCAGTAGCAGTTTTTTGAGCATGTGCAGCTCAACACACTAGCACAAATCATGTGTGAGTGCATGTGTGTGTGTTGGGGGTACAGGCACACACACAGTCGTGTGTGTTCCCTTTTTGTGTGTGGATTTCATAATTGTGGATCTCTGTATATTTACGGTGTATGTTTCCCTTAACACAGAGCTTACTTATGCCCACTGAGGGAAGCTGTCTCTTTCAGGCTGGCTGCACTGAAGGTGCAGCAACTCAATTTGTAGTGCACAGAAAAATAAGAGAGGGCAGAGAAGAAAGAATGAGAGACGGGAGGTAAGAATGCAACAAGATAGAAAAAGATTTAGATTGTGAAGATGGCCAAAATCAGACATGAAATGTTATCAGAAAAGTCTTCAAAGTAATTGTACAGCAAGAGTGTTTGCATGTGTGCGAGTGTGTGCAAAGCCTTTTGCACATAAGAGCTTATTTATGTGAGCAGTCTTTATGCACAGTTATGTATGTGAACTGTGCATAAAGCCAAGATGCCTTCAGGCGAAACCAGGAGCACTCAGGATCAGGGTAACATTATGTTTTTAAAACTAGCGTGGTGCATAAGGAGGAACCCTGACCTAAACTTATCTCAGCATGCTTTGTGTTCTCCAGAGTGTATCTTCAGGTTTAAGCTTTCACAGGTGGGTACTTGCCGCTTATGTAGTTTCATATTCTTTGTTTACATGTGCCAGTGTGTGCATATTATTTATTTTTGTCACAATGTGATAATTCTGTTTGGTGGACAGCAGGGTAAGTGTGTTTATTGAGGAAGTGGTGGCTGCGACTGAACCTCTCCTAATATCTATCCACCTCCTGCTGGGATGAAAGTAAACAGATCTCTGTGGTCTCTGTGCTACTGATCCTTCTTTTGTCCTTGATTGCTTCCTTCTTCTCTTTTCTTTGCTCAGCTGTTGTTCTCCTCCAACTGCCACTGTCCACTTTGTTTCCTCTTTGTGAAACCCCCACTCCTCTCCACTTTGAGGGATTATAAGATAAGACATCTCTGCCTCACTCACATTCAATATTTAATCACAAAATATATCTCCCTGACAGTGAGGGTCGTATTTAAATTTCAGATAAATGTAGAATGTTATTGTGGTTGAAGAGCAAATAACACTAGGAAAGAAATGTGCCCAGTCAAATATTATAACACAGAACTGAATATCAGAAATTATAGAAAGGTGCAAAATCACAGAAACTTAAATGTCAGTGTCAAAAAAAGAGATTGGTATACTTACAATGTAATGAGGATGTTTCGATCTCCAGTAAGATACCCAGAGGAGCTTCATGTACTCTGCTTCTTCTCTTCATGGTACTGTACTTAACTTCTACTTTTCTTAATTTTCCTGGAATCCCAATGCTATTTTTGCTCTTTGCTTTGATTGCTGTGTGTTTTGTTGTGTGATTGTGCCTCCAAACAGAGCTGCTTGCACCAATATGGGAGGAATGACACAATCATTTATACAAATCAAGTAACTCTGTACAGCTTTGGTAACTATTTTATCATGACATTGCACCTGTTTCCACCTGCTAAGCTAATCCACACAGGTAATGAAACTTGCTACAGCAGATGTCCTCCACCAGAGGACTGGGGATAATGTTTTCAATCAAAAACAAAATTTCTTTTTTTTTGTACAAAGCAATATTACTTTCTCCATCCTGTAAATGGGATATTTAGTGGAGGACATGCTGTAAGAACAGACTAATGGATGCTACATTTACACACTTTAACAAAACAAAACTATAGATAACATTTGAATAATAATGGAGATTGTTCGAAGACACTAGTTGTAGCCTGACTGCACAGCTATCATTATGTTCTAAAATAGGTCTGTGTGCATCATTAGGCAGAGAAAGCGCAATGACAGGGTTTTCTTAAATTCCAAAACATTAATGTTTTAAAAAGGGGCACTGTTTGCCCTTGTTTGGCCATATTTAGAGAGCTGTGTCTATATTTGAATCCTGCTTTTTAGTAGATTTTTTTTTTTGTTTTTAGTAGGAGATACTGTCCGCTATATAGGACACAATTAGCTATTATTGAAACCTCACCTCTAAATAATATGTTATTCCTCCAACTAATACTGTAATAGTATTTCTCCAGGCAAACTGTCCCATGTCTGCCCAAAGCAGCATTTGTAGTTTAGGAAGAGTCATCTTAATTAAGATAAACAGACAGCTGGCTCGGGCTTTGAGAGCCAAAACTAGTGAGTCGGCTAATTTAACATAGCAGCAGTGCAAACGTTGTATTCAACCCAAAAAATACCCAAAACTCTAACTGTACCTCAGTGTGGATCTGTCTGTTCAAACAAAACCTGAACCATACCATGTCTGAATCTTATAGAACCTATGCAACATCCTCTTCTGATTCAACAAAAGGTTAAACACTTTTTGCTAATTTATTTCCATCTTTCGTAGAGATTTTCTATCAAAGTTACACGGAGTAACAGAATTTAAGAACAACACATGCTCCTGAATGTCAAGAGATATGTCTAAACTTTCCACTGGACCCAAAAGTACTACTGTACTTTATGTTTGTCTTAAACAAATGACAAAAAAGACTGAAACCTAAACTGAGTCTGGACCCATTTTATATACTGCAGGCTTTAAATTATTCTCGTCTGTATTGCTGCGGGTATGCATTCAAAATAAGACAATTCTGGATTAAGAGTCACAGTTATATTGTGGATGTCACAGGTTTGCAGTTTGTTTCATGTCTATGTCACATTTCAGAGGACTGTACAGTATTATCTGTTTTTCTCCTTTTCAGGTTTGGGTGACAGATTAAGGTTGCTGCTTGTAACAGAATGTTATATAGGGTGTATAATATGTCAGAAAAAAATGTCATGCAAAACGTTGTGATGGAAGCACGATAATGGCATTGACTTCCAATGTGTGGGGGTTTGGCTTATTTACTCCCTCTCAGTATTGTGTTCAGTATTGTGTTACAGCATTGGCATCTGATAGATTTTTAAATTAAAAATGCACATAACTGTTTATGTCAGTTCAATTCAGGCAGAAGATCTCAGCTATTAGCCACTGCTAATTCTAATGTCTTCTTGAAACTCACCCAACATGCAAATACACAAAATAGATCAGACTTATTAGAAAGGATTAGTTCCCAGTCAAAAACAGTTTTAGTAACTTCTGCTATGAGCTGTTCAGATGGCTAAGTTTTATGTTTTAAAAGGCAATCTTCTGTTCAAAGCTTCAGTTGCTTTCAACCAGTGGACCTCCATTCTCCTTGACAGATGGTGTGTCACATCACCTGCCACATGCATGAGTCATGCATCTGGCCACTAACACAAATGCCCCTGTGCCTCTCTGCCCTCAGATAACTTTTACGGCACACCAAAACCTCCAGCGGAGCCGTCCCCTGCAGCTCCTCCTCTGAATGTGAGTGAGGCTCTGCTGCCCGGAGCCCGGCCCAGCGCCCAGGGCAAGAGGAAGAGGAACCAGTCAGTCAGCAACATGGAGCAGCGCGCGAGTCTGGAGCCACCTGAGGAGGAGGAGGAGGAGAGTCCGGTTGTCAACGGCAATGGGGTGGCCATCACACCAGGTACTGATGGATAAGAGGGAAAAACATCAGTTTCCTGTTTTTATTCCAAATTTTCACTCCTGACTGAAATTAGATTCAAAATCTCTTTCACAAGTGCCGTGACCATGAAGACATTTTATAACATCATACTTAGGTGAGGAGAAAATCAGGTTTGAAGGCCTGGACTGTCCCCTGGGTGATTTATTGCTGTCTCACTGGTGTGATTGAGTAAAACCGGAGAAACAGGCCGGTTGTCATAGCAATTGTCACCTTTCCTCTTTATTTTCCCTTAAGGACAAATGAAGAGTCTATTTTCTTCTTTAGTCCAGTTTCATATCTGCTGTTTATATAGTTCAGCCAGTGCAGATGGCTACAAATCTGACAACAAACTGTACTCTGACCAGTCATTACAGACATTAACTGCAAGGGTTCTCAGTAACCTTATGTAACAGAATTCACAAGGGCACCTCAACGTCTTCACTGTTATCACTGTCCAGAGTCTGATTTTGGCTTCAGCTTCTGTCTCTCTGTCCTCTCATTTTTCCATCTCTTCTGCCGTCTTTGCTCTCCTGCCACTGGCCTTTGTCCTTGTTTCTATTAATACCGCAACTCTCCCCTCTCTCTTCCTCTCCTCTACCATCCTCTTCCTTCTGAGCTCTCTAGCTTCTTCTTCATCTTTGTAGTCCTGTCCCTTCTGCCCTCTCCTCTTCCGTCTCATTCCCCCCTCTCTTTTAGACAGTGTTGGTATAGCATATCAGATTTTTCCCCTCATTCTCTTACTGTTGTGTTGTTATATTTACTTCTTTCTTTTTTGTGACTACATCAGGAAAAATTGTGTTTTATGCATGCCGTTCAGACATCACTACAACAATAAAAGTGACTGATACTGTTGATACTATTACTAGGTGGAAGATTAACATCAAGAATAAGACATTTTGGATGGTTAAAGAAAAAAAAACAGATTTTTATCAAACAAACTAATTTTAGTAAGTCTGGATGTGGACATGTGGACCCTGAAATCCAATAAGTTTTGCTAAAGAGCACTGACTTTCTTCCATCTTACTTTCCTATAAGAATTGTGATGTTAAAGGCAAATATTGACCTTTTTGGTATTCACTCCCCTCGATCGCGTGTTCATCATCCGCTGACTTAGATGCCACCAGCCTTCCTCCTCACTCAAAAACCTTTTCTTGTGTCTCTGACTCAGTCTCTGACCCCTAAAGTCACTGTCTTTTCCTGTTTCTCCATTTCTGACATCTCTATGTTGTTTTCTCCTCATGCTCATTGTCCTCAGACCCCATCTCTCCCCTCTTTCTCTCCCTCCTCTCTCTCTCTCTTCCCCTCTCTCCTGGGGGGTTCATAGCTCTGCAGTGGCTTGGCTCTGACTCATCATGCATGGCGTGTGTCGTGTGCATCCAGGTCTGCATGTGTGTATGGAGTGAATTTGTGAATAACTGTGTGTGTCTTTGTGTGTGTGTGTGTGTGTGTGTGTGTGTGTGTGTGTGTGTGTGTGTGTGTGTGTGTGTGTGTGTGTGTGTGTGTGTGCTTCACAGAGTCCAGTGAACATGAGGACAAGAGCACAGATGCCTCTGGGGAGGTTGCTGTTGAAGTGTCCAGCCAGGCCCCAGCCTCCATTGAGCCTCCCATCGAAGGAGAGGAGGCCCCACAATCTCCCTCTAAATCCCCCACCAAAGTCCCAGACGCAGATGAGGAAGAGCTCGGTCCTTTGCCTGACAACTGGGAGATGGCCTACACTGAGAAGGGGGAGGTCTACTTCATAGAGTAAGAGAAAATAATGCTGTATCAATCTATTTTGGGATTCTTTTATATACCAATATAAGAATTTTACTCGCCAAAAAACACCATGTTCCTTTATGTCTGTATGTGTTACAGGAAGTTAAGTCTTTATTATGAAATGATGTAAAACTTTCTCTGAAAATAATGAAAACTCTGAAAAACAAAACCAATGTCATGCACCTCACAGAGTGCACCCTCTTTAAAAACAGGATTTATGTATGGCTTGTTGTGTAAACATTAAAGCACTGACCTCTATGTTGAATAATTGATGTAACCTAATGCTGCTAATCAGACACACAGGATGTATACACACACACAAACAGACACGCACACCCCTGCAAACTTTTGCCCTCTCTTCTCACCCTTACTAATTAGTGGCTGAGGGCTAATTAGTGGATTAATGGCCATTTAGTTTACCTTAGAAATCCCCTTGTTTCTCTTTGCCCCTCCACACACACACACACACACACACACACACACACACACACACACACACACACACACACACACATACACACATACACACACACACACTCTTATGTTCAGGTCATTAGTGTTAATTTGCACTCATCTCTTTCTTTTATCCTCACTGTCAGTCTCTGTCTGACCTCTGTTTGCCCCTTTCCTCTCTTTATTGCCTTCATCTACACATCTCTTTCTTCGTCTCCAGTCACAACACGAAAACTACATCATGGTTGGATCCTCGGCTCGCAAAGAAAGCAAAGCCACCAGAAGAATGCAGGGAAGATGGTGAGTCTGAACGACCTGTTTACCTGTTTGCTCTCTTGTTTTGTAAGCTTTGGTATATGTTCATCTGAGTCGGGCTCATCTTTCAGCATTCGTGGGAGTGCGTCGTCTCTGCATTTCCTGCTGTTTGTGTACCTGTGTTGTCTGTTCCTGACTCACTGTTTCAGCGTGTTTTCCCTCCTCGAGAAAAAGAGCACAAAAATACTCTGTTGTTTGAGGTGTTTGTTAGTCTGCTGATGGTCTCACTGTTCTCCACAGGTTTTGGGAAGAGCACTTACATATTAAAGGGGGTTATGAAATATGGAAAGAATAAACTAGACAAATAAATAAATATAAATACCTTTATAGGTTTGTTGTTAGTGGTTTTCATTAGCATCGGATGGTCTTGCTATATGTGCAGAGAGGAGTGCAGTGACGTTCATTCAATATTCTTTTTTATGACTTTCTTCATGACCAAACTGTAGTAATTATTTTAAATTAAAATAAGACAGCTGTAACCAGTGTGAATAAGAGGAAACACTGCCACTGTCTCATCTTATTCTGATGAGGACATGCTTCATGTCAAAACATTAGTAATTGCATCTTATTAAAAAGCCCTAACTATAACGTGTGCTTCAGACTCCATCACTCCAGAATAAAACCTTGTTTGCTGTGTTTAAAGATAAAAGTGGTATCCTGTATTTGTCTAATTGTCAAGAAATCCCATAGCAATCCCATCATTACTTTCTTTCCTACTCTGTGTGTAGAGTTCAGCTGCAAACCCCATTGTCCTACTGAAGACAGAAATCCATTGAAAATGAGTCATAAATATACACTTTATTTTTTTAGAAAGACTCTGTAATTTTCTAAAACAGCTGGTCACTGCAATTTTTAGCAAACACTACTCAAACAGGAGTAAAAAGTGAATTTATTTAAGATTATTTTAAGCAGTAGATTAATACAGAGTTGGTGCTCGAGTGAGGCAGTTCCCAGACTTCTCAGTGTGTGATCCCTTAAAGAGAAATATGATTTCCCTCCCTCATATTTGTTTAATTCTTTATTTTTATAATTTTAGAGGCCTTGTAGGGTAAATCTATCCAGGAAAAGAAAACAAAGAGTAGAGAGACTACAGTCTGAAAAATATTCTATTTTTTGTTGCAGAAATTGCTTTAGTCCTTTTCTTACCTGTTAATAATTTCATGGCCCTTCAGAGTTATCTTCTGGTCCTCTAACAGAGTCCCAATTTATTGCTCTAGTGACTATTTACAGCAGCAGGATGGTGTATTTGGGATCAAGTGACTAATTTATGTGTTTCTAATAGTTTGTGGACAACGAAGGTGGTCTATGGCACAGAGGAATGAACTATATCAGGCTGTGGCTACACAAACAGTACTCATTAGTGGGATCAGTTCATTGTTTGGATTTTGGATTTGTTGACAAAAAGATGTAGTGTCACTAGCCTTGTCTTTTAAGGTTTGTTTTAAAGCAGTTTGAAACGGGAAGCAAAGGTGTTTGAATTAAGGAAAAAATTAAATTTCACAGTCTAAAACCTAAGAACAGGAATTTAATACAGTGAATGTCTGGTGCTGATGTCAGTCATGTAAATAAAAGAGAGTTCCTGTGGTGGTTTGGTGTGATCAGATTATAACAATGAGGTGATCTTACATCCCTGCTGCTGTCACAGCCTTCGGTCAGCGAATTAGGCTGTGATGTGATTCACTAGGGAGATCTGAATCAATACCTTCTCTACCTCTCCTCTGTTCCTCATCTCTTCAATTTTCTCCCTCCTCCATTCTCCCCTCTGCACTCCTTCACCTCACGTCTCTGTCACTCTCCCCTTTCAATCTCCCTCCACTCTTCAATTTTCCTCCTCTCTCTCTTTTTTTCTCTCTTACTCTCGTTTTCCATCTCTCCCTCTCTTCCTCTGCCCAGTAAAGGGCTGGTCTGTGACAGGAATTCTAATAACACTGCTCAGCTCTGGTCAAACTGGTTCTCACTCTCTCTCTCTACACACACACACACACACACACTACTGTTGTCAATTCACAAACCCTTTTCACAAACATGCCCGACGTACTTCAGCTTCATCTTGGCAGAGCAAAGATCGGTTTTCACCAATGCCAGCAATGTTCAGAAGCCAAGTTTCTGTCAACTGTGTTGCTCTGTGATCACTTATTTTCTGCATTAGTCCAACAACTTGCTGTTGCTTCTGGCTGTGTTTGGGTTTGGGTTTACTATCCATGCTAAATGAGTATTTACTTCAGCACATCATATTAGAGTTCGATCCTTTGTGAATTTAGCAAAGTTAAAAAAAAAAAAAAAAAAAGATTATTTTGTTTGTGTACAAACAAGACCAAGAGTCTACAGCCATGCTAGCGGCTCTGTGAGGCTGTAATAAGGAACTTATGCTCTGCATGAGACGTATTTTAATAGAAGGACACAAACAGCTAACAGCCCAGGGATTAGCATAAGCAATACTAAGCAGCCAGCACTAGACTTAAATCTAGATCCTAATGCTAACATTAGACTTTAGTCTAGATTTTAGTGTAGTCTTCCTGCCTGAAGAAAGTAGGATGTGTCAGTGACAACACCTGAACTATGTGATTGGCCATATTAAAGCATATAATGTGATCCGACTGTTATTTTGCATTTGCTGACTAATGCATATATTTTCTCAGAGAAACAGGAGGCAGATAAATCAGTCATGTTTGTGAAAGTGGCAAAAATTACCCATTTACTGCCCTCCATGTCCTCCTCTGTCTGTCATCTTTCTTTCTCTCTTTTCCTTTGTCTGCAGTTTATCTACTGTGCAAAGTTGATTTGGGCTTTTTCTTTTTTGGTCTGCCTGTTTCTGTCTTTGGGGAAGCAGTGGTTAAAGGAAGTTAATGCTTGAGCGATCACTGGCAGAGGATTTTGAATCAAAGGCTGTTAGCCGAACGTTTGTGAGGGTCTTGGATGACACATCACATCCTCTCGCAGCACCTTTGAATTGATGCCTTCCAGAAAACAGGTTTAGTTGCCAGGAAATGTTCTCTTTTTCAGTATAAACAGCTCACAGCTCGGCCACATGTTTAATCCAGCGCAGTGCTCTTTGTTTTACTCATCATGCTATTGTTTTCTATTAATGTTCACTGTGTAACTCTTAGTAATTTGCTGTACTGCCTGTTTTCTGATGTTTACACTTTTTGCATCCTTGATGCAGCAGTTTAAACGCAAATTCACATTTTCTGCCAACATTAATGGACAGGTAATTTTTGAATAATGAAATATGCATGGAAGCAAGGATGTCAGATTCTGCAAGGAGATTTGAATAAAACAATAAATGTGGGGAGGGAACAGCAGGAAGATTTGGTTTTGTTTTTAACTGCCCCATCTGCCCGAAGGATTTCTTAGAGAATTACAGCCTCAGACAGAAAGCAGACAAACATTCAGACATACTTTCATCAATGCTGTTTTTGCGTCTTCCTTCTTGTTATTCCCTTTCCGTTGAGTCCATCTCATGGTCGTTTTGGTCCAGTTTCCTTTAGCATTTCATATCGTCATCCACTATTCCCTTTTCCCCTCGCTCAGCCTCTCAGACTTGCTTTTCTCCCTTGCAGTATTTTTGGTGAAAATGAAGAGATGCTTTTTTTTGCTGATGTTTTTGCACAAATGTGCACTATTGTGTGTATTGTTTTGTATAAGAAGCTAATTTTATTTATTTATTTGATTTACAATTTTAGTCATTATTGCGCTAATGTATGTTCAAGTGTTAGCTCATAATTTTGCTTTTAATTATTTATTTGATACCATGAAAAGTGGGTGATGTCATGATTGATAGCTGTGATTGACTCACAGTTGAGTTGTATGGGTGGGACCTCGATACCACAGCTCGACTTGCCAATCACTACTATGCAGACTTTGGCTCCAAATGATATCTTACCCCTGTCTTGGATATTTTGGTTTCATGTTGGGAGGAAGTGGAGACTCGTCGTCCACCTTTATATACAGTCATTGCTCTCTCGTTATCAGCTCAAGACCAAACCTGGATAAGCTACCACAATTAGACACCAGGCTTGTCATATCAGACACTGGGGTTAGAGGGTTAGGTTTACAATTGAAGCCCAATGCTTGTTTCAGTTATGTAATTGGGGAAAAAATGTCATCAAAATGAACAATATAGTCTTTTATCAAAGATTGACAGTTTTCTTTCTCTTTTCTGCTATTTTTAAATATCCTGTGATTTTAAGAGGAAGCTTAAATACAAATCTACTATGTGTAGAACAAATCACATTGAGATTATTTGCATACTAATCAGGTAGAGTAAACATGATCTCGCCCTGGAACACGACCACAACCATTGAGCGGCACTGTGCAGAAGAGGATGACTGGATTCTGTCTAGCCATCCAAGCCTAAGATAAATCAGCCGTGATCCTCTTGTTCCCAGTGGCTGTTCAGTTTGTGCTACTCTGTTCTGCTCAGCTTCCTAGTGTGTTTAAATTACTCATAGCGCCACCTCCTGCTGGGGAAGGTAAATTACTCATGACATTTGTGAGAAAATTCTCAGCACAGTCATGGCAGAAAGATTGTGCCAAGTGTCACCTGAGTTTGTTTTTTGGTTTTTTTTTTTGGTCATTGTAGGATATAATTTTTGTGCCTTTCTGCATTTGATAGGTAGAAATTTGATAGGTACATTTTGTATTTGCAAAACAAAATGCAAACCACACAGTGTTTGTGGGTGAATCGTAGGATATTTGTAAGACTGTTTTTTTTTTGGGGGGGGGGGGGGTTCAATGGTTAAATGTTGGCAGGAAATGATCTCCTTAGTTCTATCTATATGCTGAGACTGACTCCCAGAGTTCAAAGGCTTGTCACCACAGATCTGGTTCGCTTGCAGTCTTTTTGTCTGGCAAGTCTTTTGTTACATAACACAAGCCCATATCTCGTCTCTTGCTCAGAGGAGGCAAGAACAGAGCGGGACAAGCTTCAAATCGTGGCAAGTGTTGGTTTCAGTTCTGCCACTTATACGCGCTCAATCCCAACGCCAGTTTCAAAGTAATGTCAGTGCTAATGATGAAAATATGCTGCTTATGCACATTTAGAGCCAGGAATCCTCACTGAGGCCGATGTCACGATGTCGAAACACGGTCTGTAACCAACAGAGAAAGTGTGAAGTAAGGAAAGAGACTAGACAGAGGAGAGAAAACAAAAAGAAATCTGAGAAATGATGGAGTTAGAAGAAGTGGTGAAGATGAGCAGAGGGACACCCTGCTACAGCCGCTTCTTGAAAAGAAACAAATGATGGAGAGACGTTGAGGAGAGTTGAAGCACTGTCAGAAGTGATGGAGTTATGCTAAAATGTTACGTCTCTCTATTTGGACCAAGAACATTTATCTGTCTTTTTTAATGTCACTTTCATGTTCTCCCTGTCTCTTTGTTTCGGTCTTGATGGCTCTTGTTTATTTCCTGTCTCTGTCCTTTATATCCAGATTCAAAGCTGATACAGTATACATTCACATGGCAGTATAAACACAAAAACACAACACTGTGTTTCAGTCATATAATTAAAGTTGCAACAATTAGTTGGTTAATCAATTAAGCAATCATCTGAAAATTAATCTGAAACCATTTTCATAATCTGTATTTATATCATTTTTAGGCGTTGGAGCTACAAGGTGGTCTGGTGATCATGTTTAAACTAATGCCACCATTTTGGTTTATGACCTGCAAGACTAAAATTCCTGTAAGCCTCAGCTCTACTTTGTGTTTAGTGCTAATTAGCATACACACACTAAACTAAGACTGTGAACACAAACATTATGCCTGCTTGTTATTTTGAGTATGGTAGCATGCAGTACAGCCTTACAGAGCCACTGGCATGGCTGGAGACTCTCAGTCTTATTTAAGCTAAAATGCCAAAAATTTATGTTATCCATCTTTTCATGTGTGAATATTTCCTGGTTTTTGTCTTCGATATTAAACTAAACAGATTGGCTGGATGGAACAAGTAATTTGAGTATGTCAGCTTGGGCTTTGGGAAATTGTAATGGGCATTTTTACTACTTTATTACACATTATGGACAAAACATTTTATCAGTTCATCGTTAATTGCATCCCTACATAGATATGGGTTCTGGTCATTTTTGTGAAAATTTTGGAGGTTGTTTTTTGGTTCGAGCTTATTCTTGAGTTCAGGGTTAGTATGTTTTTTTTCGGAGTCAGATGAGTTCATTGTATCTGTTCCTGGCTGCCTGTTGGTCAGAGAGTCTGTGTGAGAGGGAAGATGAGTCATCTAATGCAGAGGAATCACAATTAGACTTCATGTCAAAAGAGACACCAATACAGATACTTATAAACAAGCACCCGAACACACAAGCAAGCCCCTCGGTGCTCATTCTGTGCACAGACACGTGAGGTGTTTGATTTAGTGTCAAAGAAAGATAACACTTTCACTCATTCAGACATGCAAACACAGTTCAGCCATCTAATACACACACACTCACGCACTGCAAATATAGACTCATATGAATGCAAAAAACACACACACACACACACACACAAATGCTCTCTCTATGCTCTCTGTATTTCAGTGGCATGAAATAGAGACAAGACAGAGCCCTCAGCTCAGGCGAGAAAAAAAAAGACTTCCACTGGTGGTTTCCATGGAAACTGTCTCCCTTTCACTTTAGGGGGAGGGCAAGCGACTAGTGGATGAGTTAGGCCGACATTTAAGGTGGCTCATGGATAGGGTGGGAGGGAATTTAAGGTGGTTTGAAGTGTGAATCCATCTGACTTTTCCACCTCGGGGATGAGAAGGGTCGTTCGAGGTAATGGCAGTGTGATGCAGGCAGTTTGAGCAAACGGTAAAGCAGAGAAGAGTTAATTGCAGCATCCACCCCTTTCACCTTGGGCTGCACAGTCAGCATGCTCAGCAGCCAGGACACACACACACACTTAGACACACTCAGACACACTAACTCACAGACAGATTATTGATATCAAGATCAGAAATCTGTTCATAATTACATTATAGCGTGAGGGGATGAAGCCACAGTATCAGTGTCACACAGACCAAATAATTGTAAATATAATAGAGCTGGGTGTGTGTGTGTGTTTGCATGTGAGTGTGTGCATGTGTGTCAGTGAGTGACTGTGAATCTCAAAAGAATTCAGAGGGTTGGGAAGTGTTTTGGTATTCTTAAAAAAATTCTGTACTTTTGCCAATATAATACCTGGCTTGGACAAATATAAACATTTTGGTAATGCTTTACTTTACACATCTGTAATTTGAAAGTAACTCCCCAAGCTTAATGGAAATAACTGGAATTCCCTACTAATTATAGATAATTTATTCTATAGCAACATCCAGATTAAATGTTTAGTCAGTGCGCAGCAAGTGAACATGCTCTGCTGAACATACATAAATATGAAATTTGTCTATAGACAAGCATACAATTCAACATATGTCCTATGAAGAATGATTAAAAAAAAAATTTTGCTCAGGTTTAAACGGATTCTCCTTTTTCTCTATAATTAATACCAAATTGCACCAGCTTTTTCCAAGATATAAATTTTCTAGGAAATTATTGTTAGTAACATTTTTCTATAAATATGAAATGTTATCTAAACACAAACAGCCAAGGTAATTTGCCCAAATAAAATAAAGTTTGAAATAATCATGCTCTCAATTTAGATAATGAACAGTCTCGTCAAACAAAACAAAATACCATGAATCAGCCTGGCTTTTGATGCAAACACTTGACAGTCTTTGATAGACAGTGGCACTGACCAAAATGTGTTTTTAGCACTGTCTATCAAAGATTGTCAATCTTTGTCTATCAAAGATTGTCAATCTTTGATAGACAGTCTTTGACATGTCAGTTGCCCTGTGCAGGCTATTAGCAGGGCATCTAAACTCCCCACCCCACCTGCCACCACTGCATACCTTCCCACAAAAGTCCAACACCCAGCACATGCTGTATTCCCACTTTGTCTAACTTTTTTTTTCACCTAGAGCTCTTCTACCACCAAGGTTGTCAGCTCTTGTGTATGTGTGTGTGTGTGTGTATTTACATTTCATTAATAAGCTCAGGGTCATGCCGAGTCCCTGATGACTCATTGTTAGTGTATTTGTCACCTTTTTCAATCTGTATGACACTAGTATTGTTCTGCTTCCGTCAGGTTTGCTTTATTTCCCTGTGGAAAATGCCCACCTACAGACATAGTCATGAATTGCATGAATAAGACTCTTATTCTTATTAGACAAGACATGAGGATGAATTAATATGAGGGAGGAAGATCAACCTTTCAGTAATGCTCACTGATGAATGCTAATCAGAAGTGCTGTATTTCGAGTATATGTCTGAGTGGGAAGGTAACAGCTTGGGCAGATGGACTGTGATTGTGGGTGTGTGTGTGTATCTTTGTATGTCACCTCAGCCTTACAGTATGAGGTCAGTCTCCTTGTTGTGTTCCTTAAGCCTCAGTGAAGGCTGAGTGCTGAAGCCCAAAACCAAAACATCCTGAATTTTGCATACACCGGTAGAGGGAGCTCATTATAGTTCACTGTATATTGTGTGTGTCAGTGAAGTTACGATAAGTGAAATAGAAGAATAGGGCACGGAGTACGGGATTTTTAGCAGAGCATTGACCCAGTTCTCTTACGATGGAGTGAGAAGAGATAAATCAGCAAAGGGATAGATGAAGTGAGGAGGGAATAGAGAAGCAGAGGAGGAGACAATTGACATAGCAGCCATGGAAGCCATCCAAGGCGAAAATGAGTGGGTGGGTGAAAGAAAAAAAGAGACAAACATCAAGTAGCACAGTGAAGCTATTTTGGCCTTGAAGTATTTGTGCACACGACAGAGGGGAGAGAATGAAAGAAAGGGAGAGCAGGATGTGATGTGTCAGACGATTTAAATGTTATTTTCCTCCTGTCTCTGTTGTGATTCGTGTCTCCATGAAGAAGCCACTGCAGATCGAAGTGTTGTCTGTCTATTAAAGGAGCACTTTGGTAGTGTCTAGCTGTGAGCCCTGAGACTCATGTTGTCTCCCCTCAGTGGTTCAATTTAGTGTCTTTTTTCCTTCTTCTGCTCTCAGCATAAACTGACTTCATTTTCCTCCTCTTGTTTTCCCCATCTTCTCAGAGCTGCCCTATGGCTGGGAGAAGATAGATGACCCCATCTACGGCAGCTACTATGTAGAGTAAGTCTCCCTGTTGACTTGGTTAACTCAGCTGCTCAGTAGTAAAACAGAAAATGCATTTCCATGGTTTACAGCAACTCGTTATGAATTATAGATGAATAAATTCTCATTTCTTTTTTATGTCTCTCTGCTCATTTGACTAAACTTTGACAGTGAAATACTCATCCGCAAGGACTATCCTGAGAACGCTGCTGATAAAAATCGTTCATCTGGTCAAAATTATTTAAAATGTTGCTCTGTAGGTGCAGTTTTATTTGGAGGTACATTACATTTTTTCCACTTGAACCAGAATGAATTGTAATTAGAAGTGAAAACTCGGTCCTTTACAACATTTGACTGTGGCTATAAGTTACTTTAAAAGTAACATTTTAACATTATTCTTTTATAGCATTATCTAACATCCAGTAGAAACACATAGTATGAAATGCTAGTTCAGTATTTACTTTAATTCTATCTTTGGTTTGATTTGCCACCTCCTGAGAAAAATGTCTGAAGCTTGCCAGGTGTTTGTAACTGTTGATTTTCAGTGGGATTAGGAAGATTAACAACCTTTGCTCTTAGACTGTGTCATTTGATTCAGAGTCAACAAAAAACAAATCAATCTGTTGAACTTAGAGGCCCCACACACAGGTGTTTTTTTTTTAGTTCTTTTAAATGAAGCCCTCTGCTCTGGTGCCTGAAAGTTGTAAATAACATGAGGTCACCAGGCTCTGTGTATTGATACAGTGGTAGAAATTAATGTAATTTTTCCCACCCAAATTGGTGCAGCAAGCCTAACATATGATTCATGGCTACGTAATTGAGAACTTGTGTGCAGGACCTTTAAATGCATCAGTAATTTAGTACACTGAAAGACAGCATTTTTATGAATGAGCATTTTTACTTTGGGTTCTTAAATTATATTTTATTGAAAATACTTACGTACTTTGGTAAAATTTAGAATTCATCTGCGTTGCTGACCCGAGAAAAGGCTCTGAATTATCTCTTTTCCGTTATTTGAAATGATGCACTCTGTTTTCAGTCACATCAACCGAAGGACTCAGTTTGAGAACCCCGTCCTGGAAGCCAAGAGACGCCTGGAGCAGCAGCGGCAGATGCAGAGCCAGGGACTGTCCGCCCTGCCACTGCCCACTATATACAGAGGTACACATGAAATACTACAGTATGTGCAGTACTTGAATCAAAACATGCTGACATACTTAGTTGCACAAATATGAAAATGCCAGGGCTGCAGAAAGGACATGCACAGCACATGGTCTTGGTCTCAAGGGCATAGAGGACCCCTGAAAACTCATGGGCTGATAGATTTTTAAACTGATTGTTAATTTTCCCTATTATACAGATTTTGTACAGATATTTTTTGTGTTAAACATTGTGCATTTTTCATTATTTTCGCAACCCATGTCATATATTGGACAGTTTTCTAAATATTTGATGGGGCAGATGCACAATGTCACACTGTACAGGGTCAAATGGAGACTGCTGGCAGTGCAGGGGGACAGAGAACATGCTCACCCTCAGGCCCCCAGTGGGTTAATCCAGGCACACGTATAAGGACGTCAGAGACAAGTACATTATGTGCAGTTTCGTCTGAGAGAAAACTGCATCTGCGTATCTCCAATGAGTCAGCTTATCAGAAATGAAGGAAAACGTGTCTTTATTCGTTTTTACATTCAGAAAAAGTGTGCAATAGGTTCTTTCAGCACTGAAAAGAAAGTTTAACGCAAAAAATAATTTGACGAAGCAAATGTACATAATAGGTATGTACATGTTAAGGATCTGAATTTATCATATTTGAAAACCTTCTCCCCCTGCAGAGAAGCCATTGTTTACGAGGGACCCAACCCAGCTGAAGGGCACCTTCCTGTCCACAGCCCTGCAAAAGAGCAACATGGGATTTGGCTTCACGATCATAGGAGGTGACGAGCCAGATGAGTTCCTGCAAGTGAAGAGTGTAATACCAGATGGACCAGCTGCTCAGGACGGAAAGATGGACACAGGTAATTATGTTTACCAACACAGAATTTTGACAACTGGTTGAGAAATAAATTGAGGTTTGAACAAAATACAAGCTGTCACTGTTGTCCCTGCTGATACTGTAATACTGTGTTTATAGAAATGCTTAAGCCCAGCCTCATTATTCTGACACCTCAACATTATGGACCTTAATTTCCTGCCAAAGCAGATCAAGTGCAAAGACCTTTTGCTGGCAGAGTTTCAATTTAATTCAAGCAGGTTTTTACCTGCCTGTTGGGTAATTTCTGTCAACGTTTCTTGTACCTAAAAGCCCAGGGGAACACAGCAGAGTGTCAATATCCAGTTAATTTGGTGATGCTGTGTAATTTTGGTATCAAAAGTTAAACTTGTGCCTTGAACATTTCTTAGCATAAGCACTAGTGCTTTAGTTGGTTTTATGGTTGTAGCTGGCTGAGGTCACCCAGAAAATCACATCCACACTTGCTGAGTTTGTGTCTTTGATATATTGCCTTCAGTGATTGATTTAGAGCATAATTTATTATTGTCCGTTGTCCATTAAGGAGATATTAAGGCTTAATCTGAAGTAGGCTCTTCCCTTAAACCATCAAGGGATAAACACATATGGATGGACATATGCAATACGCAAAACAAAGGCACAACTCTTCCTCTGTAGAAAAAAATAGCTCTCTTTATTTATTAAAACCTGAACTTTGGGCCTTTTTTTTCCCCCTTTGGGTCCAGTTTTGTTGCCAACATTTTCTGCCAAATTTGCCAAGTTTGAGTGTTAAAGTTTTTGAATCTTTCACAAATACAACTCAGACACAGTTGTTGAAATTCCCACGAGCTGTATACTAAATGATTGGTATCAACAATGGCAGCGATACTCCAAGAACAGTTGAAGCACATCTTAGAAGTGAAAACTTAGTGGTAGAGGTTTCAGAATCCCCAGAAATATCAGTTCATCTTAAAAGGGGACATCATTGGCCCTTGGTGGCATATTTGGGGTGCCCTATATTTGTGCCTGTAGCACTGTGTGTCCCAGACAAGGACTTCACTTTCCTCTCAGCACACACACTGTCCTCTGTCAGTGCACTATGACGTTCGGCTTTTAATGAGACGATCTGATGTAATCAGCCATAACTGACAGCAGCCCACACAACACCTACTTCAATAGAAGAAAAATCCCTGCTTTGCATAGTGATACTACAGGTGCAGCATCATTAATCTGGCACCAGCGGTCACAGTATTATCAAAAATCAGTCTGCCAGCACCATGAAATTGCCCCATACTTGTTTGTGCTTTGATTCATAAAACCAAAGATCTGTAACATCCACACAGGCAGTAATACAGTCTCTCATGGCTTACTTAGCGATTAGAGAGACCTTGCCTTATGCGGAAGGTTAACAGTGGATCCCTGCAACAATCAGCATGTTTTCATTTACAGTATCCTTGAGAAAGACATCTCATCCCTACCTGTTTGTTTACTGTAGGTTGCTGTGGATGAAAGCCTCAGCTAACAGTATGGAGCTACCAGCTAGCAATATGTAGACCTAAAGACTGATCTGTAGGGTGACTCTCAGGGTCCTCTATGTTACAATGATTGATTTTTAATCTTTTACAGAAACAAACCTTAGTCAGGCCAGATCTCAAAAAGCTGCTGTTAGTAAAAGTCATAGTGGGCTGTAGTCTTGGGTTCAGGGAAGGCATAACTGTATGAGGCTTTATGTGTGCTCTGCTCTGAACCTGTGAGCTGGCCCCATGCCGAGCACGATTGGTGCCTAAACTGCTCATTTAGGTCTCATTTCAGAGCTGGGAATCCTCCTTCCTACTCTCTACTTCTCTCTGATTTCATGTCTTTCCCTCTGCCGGAGTTTCTCTTTTATCTGGAATCCATCTCTTTCTATTTTATCTGCCTCTCTCTCTTTGTCTCTCTGGCTTACCCTTTATTATGCTTTCTTATCTAACCATGTCATCTGACACTTCTCCCCTGCTTTCAGCCTCAGTATATTTTCATCTGCTTTCTCTTTCTACCTCTCTAGTTTTCCCTCTATCCTGGTCTGTCAGCCTCTTGCTCTCTCTCTGTTCTGATTCCTCTCTCTCCAGCTTGCTCCTCTCCGCTCTGTGACATTGCCAGAGCTGCTCACACACACACACATACACGCACACACACACGCACACACACACATACTTGTGCACACACACTCACACTTACGCATGCACACAGTCACATACGGGCACTCCCTGGCTGAGATTAGCTGGCCTATTTGAGCTGTGCGGCATTGCTCTTAGGGATTGTGTATGATTGTGCATGTGACATGTAGAGTGTGTGTTTATGTGTGCGCACATGTTCATGGGAGTGTGTGCATGACTGCATGTGTGACAGAGAGTGCCTCCAGAAGTGTGAAATAGAGGATTTGGGGCAGCTGCATTTGTCATGGGGCTGTGACTTTAAAGCCGAAATCCATAACTTTCCGCACGTTCAAAATACAGCAGAGATGACAGAGTATCTAGTGTCGCATTTGTGAAGTGGTCTCAGTACGCTGTTGTTGGTATGCAGGTAAAATGTCAGCGACCAACCAGGTAAAGTGAACACAAATATAAAATTTAGTGAAGTGATGACGTTAGACAGCATCAGTACTGCCGGCCAGGACAGGTGTGACCTGAAAAATACAACTTTTCTTACACAAAACATGATGGAACAGTGGTGCACAGTTTGTGTTTCCATCTAGTCATCAGAATATCATGAAAATGCAATGTCATAATTCATTGTGCATGAGTCTATACTCAAAACTGTTACTACATGTGAGTGTAACTGTGCCCATCCACTAAAATTTGTGAGATAAAGGCTCTCTGTGAATGCCAAGATACACCAGTGCACCAGATAGTTATCATATTCACAGAGACACTCTCTCTCTCACCTCTCTGTCTCACACATACACTTGTAGATTGCCTGCAGTGGCCGTGAACTGATATCATATTCCTGTTTGCCACTTAGGAGGGACAGTGTGCTTCTTCTGTGTTCCTGCATTGTGTCCTGATGCCCCTGAGATTTAACATTTATGGCAGCAGACAGTGACTAGATGTATTTTTGCAGCTCAGTATGTTTACACATGAACCACTGAGACCATATCATGTGGGCTGTGCAACACAGTGTGAGTGTTACTGAAGCTGTTGAGACCTTGCTATCTTCTCCCTCTTCAGGTGACGTCATCGTCTACATTAATGACATCTGTGTGCTCGGCACCACACACGCCGATGTTGTCAAGCTGTTTCAGTCGGTACCCATTGGTCAGAGTGTGACCCTCGTGCTCTGTCGAGGATATCCTCTGCCTTTTGACCCAGAGGACCCTAGTGGCGCTGCGAGCACCTCCCTGACACCCATCGGCCTGGAGCACCGGCCCTTGGTGGTGAACGGCCGCAGCAGCTACGACCCGTACCTGGAGTACCTGTCCTTGAGCTCCCAGCTGCCTCCTCAGGCTCTGGCCCAGGCCGGAGCACCTCACCCGGGGGACACACATCTAGACGGCTCGTCCCTGCCGCCCACCACACCCGGCTCAGCCTCGGCACTAACACCTCACGACGACAATGTGTCCATGGCCTCCTCGGGAACTGCAGGGGTTGCCGGAGCAGCAGCACAAGGGGCAGAGCTGCTGACGGTCACTATGGTGAAAGGGTCGGAGGGATTTGGGTTCACAATTGCCGATAGTCCCACTGGTCAGCGAGTTAAACAGGTGATGTATCATGGATCATCTGTACATCTCTATATTCACTTAGCAGAACGTGATTAGTCCAGAAATAAAAGGCTTCACAGATTTTTAATATTTTAATTGTATTTTACTGTTACATTCATTTACTGTTTCACGGAGTGAATGTGTTCTTTAAAGAGTGAAATCTCAGTTGTCAGCTAAACTCAGTAGTTGAGTTGAGCAGCAAATTAAACTTGAAATACAGTTAAAACAGCAGGTCATGGTAAATTTAATTCAGTCAATTCAACCAAGAAGAAAGAGACTGAGATGATGAGAACAAAGTCAGTTCATCTTATATTGGATTTTCTATCTACTACTATGATAATGAATGAAGACTGTCCTAAAGGAGCCATAGAGTAAAAAAAAAAATCCCAATCTGTGTACTTGATTCCTGTGGAGTAAAATAATTGTCCCTGTTCATAGGGCATTTTCCTTTGTTCTCAGAATTTTCAGAATTCATGTCAGTATCTTGTATTTGTCCTGTAAAAAAGTATAAAATTCTTAGACTGATATTGGGAATAGTTCAAATGATCTAAAATAATATGATTTTAGGGCTCAACAATTCCTGACTGGTTTGGAAATTTTGTTTTAATGTGATTGCAAAGTACCACAGCATCAAATCAGAGCAGGTCAAATTGACTGATGGTGGATGTGTCACTGTGTTGGGGTGCAGGTGCTGGAGCCAGGCTCACAGGGAGCATCGGGGCTGATAGAGGGAGACCTGATCCTGGAGGTGAACCAGCAGCCAGTGGCTGCAGCTGGACATGGACGAGTGGTGGAGATGCTGAAAGAGTGCCCTGTGGGAGCTGAGGCAACACTCCTCATACAGAGAGGAACAGGTGAGAGAGAGTGCCACATAAGTGAAAGTAAATGAAAATTGATAATTATACTTATTGATGGATAACACATTTAATTTGTAATGACTAACATTTATCTTTTTGGGGTATAAATGTGATATACCTTAATACCTGCTGATACCCCTTGATCTGTTAAAGTCATTAGCTGTGGCAAAAATGATTACATGTCAAATGATTAATGTCAAATCACTAGTGGCATTTTTGGCACCTTTCAAAGGCCAAAATCATTTTAGCAAAAATAAAGAAAGGTCCAGTGCAAGAGTAACTGCCCGGCTAAATGTAAGCTGACTTCTGATTGAAATTCACAAATATCATGTTACTGTGCATCTTCAGCCCCAGCTGCAGCTTTTTGAAAGAGAGGAGTCAAGTAGAGTTGACAGTGAGAGCTGAGAGAGCAAAGGAGATTTTGATTATGATCATTTTGAGACCCGTTCTATTTTTGAACACTTTCAGATGATTTTATTCAAGTCTGAAGATGAGATTTTATATTTGGAATATTAAATAGTTTAGAGGGTAGAAGAATAATTTTGCTGGTGCAAAACTGGGTAAATTATCATAGTATTTCTTGAAATAACAAAAGTGTTTTCCTAAAATGTGTAATGATTCCAGATTATTTCACAAACCAATCATTTCTATGTGATGGTCAAGAAAAAAAGAAACTTTAATGTTCATCTTTGGGAAATTAGATAATTGCAGGAGCAAACAACCACAGGACACATTATTAGACATTAGAAAAAAGAAAGAAAAATGAAATGGACAGTATTTTGTTTAATGTGTTTCATATGTGCTGACTCATGCAGAGAAAACACAGAAACATTACAGTTCAAAGAAGAATGTAAGCAGATGTCATATTAAGTATTGTGTGTGTGTGTGTGTGTGTGTGTGTGTGTGTGTGTGTGTGTGTGTGTGTGTGTGTGTGTGTGTGTGTGTGTGTGTGTGTGTGTGTGTGTGAGTGTGTGTCACACCATGTGTTCTCAGTGTTTTCCAAATGTGGCTTTATCACCAACATGTCATCGATGTTTTCCACTGAAACAGACTGGAGCAACACGGGGGGTTAACACAGGGAAATGTTTTAAGATACAGCAACTCGAGAGTTGCGACGAGAGGTAGAGTTAATCTCATTGTTAGGTGTAGCACATCTCCGTGGGTTGAGATGGCGCCAACACTGCTGTGGGGAAAGCAGCTTCATTCTCACCGAGGCCACTTGTGTTCAAAATAAATGCCCTTGTTTTACTGTCATGTGCTTTGGACAGAAATTACTTTTGGAGAGTGTCATCTAGCTGGCAGACAAGCTGAACTGGTTGGCATGATGCTGTTTGGCTACCTGTACTGACTGTGCTCCGAAATGATGACGCTTCGATTATACAAACAGTATTATTAAACGCTTTCGCCAATAAGCACAAAGTCCCTTTCTGTAGTGTAGCAATTTTAAAATTATTAACTAGATCTTAATATACTGATAAAATATGATTTGTTTCTGTGTGTGACTGCCCACCATCCTGTTTCAGTCTGCGCGTTCGTCTGGAAAACTGTTCTCCTGGATCTTTCTCACAGTGACACAGTTTACCTCCTACATCCATTTGAATTTTAAGCAAACATTTTTGATAGACTTCAGTGTTGGCTGTCTGTGTATTTAGACACAGACTTCAGGGCCAGTGTTGTTCCAAAATACCTGTCACCTGTTGAATCCCTGTGACAGGTTCTGCATTGTAATAAGCTGCTCCACACCACCTTTAATTCTCTGCACACATTCAGCATTTTACCTTTCCTCTTGAAGTGAAAGAAGGAGCCGACCACAGGCTCTCGGTCTGAGAAAATATATCAAAATGAAGTTATAAAGTAGCCGCAAAGAGGGATGAGAGAAAATTTCATAGTGGGGAAGTTTGAAGTGCAGAGTTCTTGTAATATTGCCAGAATGACATGGAGTGTGGCCATTTTCCCTCTTCTTCCTATTTCCTGCAAGATTGGCCACCTGCGAGGAAATTAAATTGCACATTGAAAGCTTTATTTGTTTGGCATGTGCTCTTGCACTCATTCTCTACAAAGTGTTCTGGTCACAGGGTCAAAATTTGACTTGATAATTACCTGGGGCGTCGTAAGTTCAATGTTTGCTTTTGATGTGACACCCAGCAGCTCTGCAGTTCACATTTTCATGCTCATTTTGTCGTCAAGTCTGTAGTTTCTTTCTGGAGATAAATTGCCAGGAGTGAAGAGTTAATTTGCATTGTTTCTGAGATGATAACAGAACAATAAAGGCGAATTATAGATACGCTCGCTTTTGCATTTGCTCCTTTTTCATCGGTTATATTTAATTGCGAATGAAGGCAATCAGTCTCATATGCATCTCAGATTTAATTAATTGAAGTGTGACAAGAATTATGATTTCAGACCTGAGAAGCAATCAAAGACATGATCTGCTAGTGATCTTGATACATCAGACTATCTGAAGTGCTGCTGGATGGTTTGCTGATTTTATGCCAGTCCAGTTGTCTCAAGCCTAAACTACATTATTGACAATTATTGGAGATGTATTGGCAAACTGTTGCTTGGATCAAGTGAATTGATTGTGTTCTGTATGTTGTTCAGTTTATTATACACAGTCACTTGATTACGTTAAAGATAATAAATTCTTCTCAGTCTGTGATGAGCATAAATCACTCAAGTGTTTCCAGCAGGAATAGAAAAAAACACTCGGTGTGTTTGTGTGTGTGTGTGTGTGTGTGTGTGTGTGTGTGTGTGTGTGTGTGTGTGTGTGTGTGTGTGTGTGTGTGTGTGTGTGTGTGTGTGTGTGTGTGTGTGTGAGAAAGACTGCCCGCCAGCATGCATGGATGTGTATGTGAGCAGCTGAGATCAAATGTTGTGCTGCTGAGCAGCAGACCATCTTATGACCATGCAGTGCCAGCATCTGCCACCTGGTGGTTAATCTTTGCAAAGACATACACTCACGTTTCCCTGTCAGATACGCCATTTAAAAAGGATGCTGAAATTCAATACACAATGAGATTACCTTACACACATTAATGCATTGTCACATATACATACAATTATCTGTATTCGAATTTACACACTCATACACACACACACACAGCTTGCAATGGGCATTCCTCTAAATGCTGAGTTGAATGTGACAAATTACCTCCCTTCCCCCAAAGATGACATCTTCGTCAAACTCGCCAGTTTCTAGCAAACAACTCAAGACAACAGCCCCACAGGGACTATAAGCCTGACACACCAGGAGCCTCTCTGGCTCTCTGTGTGTCTCTCTCCTCTCTAAAGGGTGAAAAAAAGGGCAAGGTCCTTTACAATGACTCAGATGTGCAGAATGTCAAAAATGTTTAAGCATGTTTTTGTTCACAGACGTAGGATTTCAGTGCTCTGCAAAGAAATCCTGCGTTGAATGAAATTCAGCCTGCACACATGAATTCAGATGTGTGACTTAGAGCATCGGTGCTTTGTGTTAGACTGCTGCTGGGTGTGTGTGTGTGTGTGTGTGTCTGACTGCTCCGCTGTAGCGTGGGCACTCTGCCAGAGTTCCACTGAGCTCTGGTCGTGTTCACAGCTCCGTCCCGACATCCCAGTTTGAAGCAGAGCCAACCATAGACTAGAGACATTTTGCGGCACCAATGAGGACGCAGATCATGGCTGTGAAGAAAAGGGTGTCAGGCTGCACGAGCCAATCAGGCTGATCTGAAGGCCATCCAGAACTCAGCAGGCTAGTCTGTGAGGCCGGCCTGCCAGACTGTCTGACCACTGACTCGTGAGTGAGGCCACGTGAAGCCTCTCTACCAGTCATTCATTTGTAATTCATCAGCATGCATACGAGTGCTCCACACATCCGGCACATATGCCGATGAGCTGTATTAGCATTTAAATTAAGCTTATATGCATCTGTGAGGATGACGCTCCTCTTTAATGTGAGTGGACAATTGCCTTGTAGCTCGTACTCATTTCCTTCAGTGGGTTATTAAGGAAAGTTTCATGAGAATGAGTTATTAGAATTCCTTAAAGGCGTCCCTTAAGGCCTGTATTCCCTGCAGAATGTGGTTAATAGTCCCAACCTCCCACTGAGCCCTCCCTCTGCTGCTGCCACTGTGCTGAATCATTTCAGCACCACGGACAGCTCTCCCCGAGCCTCAGTTCATGTTCACTGCATTCACAGGCAGGAGGATTTTTATTTCTCTAGTGTTCCTCATCTTCCATGTGTCCACCTCCATGCTCACAGCAGGGATGGCAGGACATTTAGATTCCAGGTTGCAAAAATGCTTTAATTGAGCATATGGAGGACGGTTTGTGGTGAAAAATGTGGAAAAATATAAGATAAACGTGTAAGGAATGGCAGAAATGAATTTCAGTTTTCATTTTGTCTTCACATGGACTAGCAGTGATCTGCTGTATATCATTTTCCTCAAATCTCCCCTCGCTCGCTGAGTTTGATAGAAAGTTCTGCCATTCTGCTTCGTTGCTAAGTGCTCTGGCCTTCATCTCACACATCTAAAAAGCAGGCGGATGTAGTTGGAGAGTAATTCCATAAATATATTCCATCTAGTGCTCTCTGACATTTTTTCCGGAAATCTCATAAACTGAATAAATATTAAATAAATCAGGATTCTCTAAAGAATATTTTACAAGCGCCCACGTTTGTTAAAGAATTCATCAGCGATGCTGCAGGAGTCTAGTGTGCTTGATGAATGCTTGTATTTGTTCCTGTCCCCATGTATAAAGATTCAGATTGAATGTTTACACAAGGCAGCCACTGCATGTTTTTCTCCCATGTCTAAATGTATGTATGTGGGTCTCAGCAGCATAAATGTAGTGTATGTCCTTGATTCAGTGGAGTCACAGGGGAGCTGTGTTGATGAGATTGTTGTTGTGATGTAGAGTGCTCCCTGCCTCCTCCATGCAGATAAAATATGACTTACTGAGAAAACTCTGTGTGTGTGTGTTTGTGCGCGCGTGTCTGGGGGTGGGGGTCTGTGTTTTTGCCCGCAGCTAATGATGTAATTATGTTGAAAACAAACGCAACAACCAAACCCGTTTAGGAAGAGTTACACAAACAAAGTCAAAACAGAGGAATATGAAATCAGAAAAGGGAGAACACGTTAAGAGATGATGATTTTAACACTTGCATCCAGTATCTATGTAGAAATATATACAGTATATGCACTTATCTGTACTGTCTGTTCCATTGCAGTTGTTTTTGTTTGTATAGTTTTAATTGTATGTATTTTATTGTTTGAGAAGCATCTGATAAATTGTCCGAGTCTGCTCTCTGTCAACTGTGTCTTCTCTCTTTCTTCCTCAGGCCACATCTCTCCATGGAAGGCCTCCAAACAGGTACAATGATTGAACCAAATGTGTTTCTGCTTGCGTGTGTGTGTGTGTGTGTGTGTGTGTCAGACAGAAAGAGAGGTAGAGGGAAAATGTGCATCTGTGAACCAGATTTGTTTGTTGAAGCAGAGAGGTAAGCTAGCAGTGTATAGGGTCAGTGTTTGTCACCGAGGCTGTGTTGCCTCAGAGGTGTTTGGCTTTTGCATCATTGTGAAACAAACCAGCCCATCCTGATCTGCTTATTGGTTTGAACACATCAGATCTCACACCTCGCCAGCTGGGGAAAAGCTCTTCAGATTTATACGCAAACTGCACCTGTTACTGCTTCTACAATCAGCAGTCATTCATGATATTAGTCAGAATATTCAGACATGATGAGTCTCATTTAACTTTAAAGTTTGAATACTGATTTGAATTCATTATCATATCTGCCCCAAATAGCTGTTTTTCTTTATTGCATAAAGTTACTAAGTCACATTTAACTAAATATAACTCACATGCTTGACATAATACATGTCTTATCATCACCCCCACCCCACCCCACAATCATGTCCACATCTGCTTTATATTGTATGAAAAGCGTCTCTTTCAGTTCATTAAATCCCTCAGCCATCTGAAGGCAGCAGGACACATATGTTGATAAATCTGCAGCTTCTGATTTGAGAAGTGCCGTGTCAGAGCACAGTGCGATAACACACGGCTGTCCACTGTGTTTACCTTAATTAAATCACATGCAAATGATGTCAGGCTGCTACAAAGTAAACCCCATACAATACTGAAGTTCTTTTTGGCAAACATAGGATTTCATGTTTTGTTCTTGAAATGCATCACAGTGCAGAAGCTGTTGTGTCACGTTTTAAGGTATGATGTGGTCACATAAATGACCTCATCAGTCATTTTTTATTATTTATTTATATCAAATTTCTATCAAGTTAAATAAAAGCTCACACCACCATTTTGAGCTTCTGTGTGCTCAGATTGTGCTGCTCTGCACAGCAATATAAGTTCCGTTTGGTGAGCTGTTGGCGTCATGCGTCACTGTGATTGGCACATCTGTTTCAGAATGATGAGGCCAGTGATTTGACTGGTTAAACGTGAATGTTTTTAATTACCATACCCTCCATTTTATGCACCACCTCAACCAGCCGTTTTTCACTTTGCGCTGTTGCACCTGCATGAACCAAAATAGCAGGTGCACTTGGATACATCCACATAGTCCATGCACCCAACACCTACTGCTTTGCAGTTGTGGTTGCACAGTTAAAATAGGACCCCATATCTTCAATTAAACATCTGTTGTTGGTGTTTTTCTTGTAGTTGACTGACCAGTGGGACCCTCATGGCAGCCCCCAGGCAAACTTGTCTGGCCCACTCTTGCAGCCTGGCACACCCTTCCCAAACCAGCCACAGCACCGCACTTCTGTACCCGACTCAACCGAAGGCTTTGACCTTAACAAGCCTGACCCTTACGACCTTTATGAGAAGTCAAGGGCTATCTACGAGAGCCGACGTGAGTACAGAAGCTTTAGATCATGGCAGATAGAGCATCACGTTGCCTTACATCATCTGATGATTTGAAATGAAAGAGTCGAGCTTTATTGTCTGCATCTGTGTGTGTCAGGTCCAGAGTACGAAGAGGTGGAGGTGCACCTGCTGAGGGAGAAAACTGGGTTCGGCTTCCGCATCCTGGGGGGAGACGAGGCCGTGCAGGCTGTGAGTCCGGACGCCCGTGACAAGGCTCGTATGGGACGGGCTGGACCACACACATTTTTAACCTCATACACACCAACCTCTTCTGACCTGCACCTAACCTCATCTCGCACTCTTCATCAAGTTACAGTTCATACAGCTGACCAACATACCGTCCACAGACACACACACATACACACAAGCACACTTTAACTTTCTCACGCTGTCCTGACCCCCTAACTGCTCAGTACCTCCCATACTAAAGTAACGCCTTGCTGAACTTGTGCAAGTGTACAACAGCATGCAAACTGTGATACAGAGAGAGTGTGGCAGCAGAATATTTGGAAAGTAGAAAAACACTAACATAATCCAAAAGTAGTTTACAAGTTGGATGAAGAAAATATTGTGTTATTCCACTGTGTCCCTGTCTCATCCTCTTCACCTTCATCTATGCTGCTAATATTGATTGTCTTTGAACAGATTGTTATTGGCGCTATAATAGAGAACACTCCTGCTGAGCGTGATGGGCGGCTTCGACCCGGGGATGAGCTCATTTCTGTGGATAAAAATGTGGTTGCTGGGAAACCGCACAAATACGTTATAGACTTGATGCATGCAGCCGCTCGCAACGGTCAAGTCAGCTTGACTGTGAGAAGGAGAGTGCAAACGCCTGGTGAGGACATGTTTTATTTTTTTTTCCTTTTGGGTTTCATTTTTTTTTGTTTTGTTTTGTTTCGGGTTTTTTTCACACTTCACCAAGAGTGGAGAACATGCTGCACATTTCCCTGGCATCAAATTTTAAAAAAAAAACACAAAGACAACTTGGACAGCACACACATGCTGACAATCTGTGTGCAGGATCAGTGTGTACTTCTCACCCACACATTTATTCTGTGGTAGTAGATCATACATACATTTATCTTTTGTTCATTGTGAGTGTGGTGCAACTGCAAGGGCATGTGGTTACTCAAGAGTCCTAACTGTCAAATGACAGACAGACAAGCAAGACAGAGAATCTCTGCTGGAGGTAGAGAAGTGCTCTGTTCCATGCAGACCCGGAATTTCTCCAGTTGCTACATTTTAAGCTGCTTTTATTTTAAAGCAAGCTTTTCAATAAATCCTGTCTCCTCTCTTGCTTCCTTTCCTCCAGGTGAACTGTGTCCTGTGAATGGCCGCAGCCCTGGCTCGGTGTCGACACAACACAGCTCTCCACGCAGTGATGCGGCCTCAGCTTCGGGCCCTCCGGCGGTCAGCGTCCCAGCTGCCACCTCTCCCCCAGAGGGATCTGCCCTGCAAACCAGTGATGTGGTTATTCACCGCAAGGAAAATGAGGGCTTCGGCTTCGTTATCATCAGCTCGCTGAACAGACCGGAGAACGCCACCGTCATCAGTGAGTTGCCTCTGTCTGGAGCCCTAGAGGTTGTTACTGAACGCAAATGGTGTTTTGTAAATTCTGATGAACAACGATCTAAAGGGTGGTGACTGTCCTAGAGCGATTGTTTATGGGTTTTTGCTACTATATCATTTTCAGGTACATGGTCTCTGTGATCATTTGAATTTTTTCTTTAGAAACTATGTGTTTATAAGATCTCAGATTTTTTTCCCACACAACTTCTATTTGCACTGCATGTTCATACAAGAAACTGTGTCAGAAGTATAATATCAGTAATATCTGCTTTACTAAGAACCAGAGGGTGTCGTCCTTTACCAATTAATTTATTTGAGTCATGTTTCTCATCCCGTCCAGTAGTTTAAGAGCTTTCATTAGCTGGGGTCTTTTTTGTTCCAAAATTGGTTTTAATTTCATGTCAAAAATCTTTAAAAGAGCCTTTAAAAGTCTTAAATGTGGCTTCAAATATGTGGTTACACTATAGAGAGCTTATATCTTTTAACCGACAGTGGGATTCTTAAGTCAGCTTGGACTGAATGCATATGAATATTATTAATACACCCTGCACAAATGCCCATGCAGTAACAAGAGCATCTATTGCACTGAAAAAATATTGTTATAAATCTCTTTCTCTGCTTGGTGCTTCCAGAATGTTTGTTACATTGAAGTGAAGATTTTCAGTTTTCTGTATTTATTCATGTGAAAAGTGTCTCTAAAAAATGTTGGGTTTTTTTTTTTGCCTTTTAACAGTGTATTTCTATGCAGTCACAGGACTTTATAAGGCATAATAAATATTTGTAACTGTAACTGTGGCTGCACTGTTCCTCAGTCATGACTGGTGGGACTCATACTGTAATAAAATCCAAAATGTTATTCTTTCCACTTTTAATTTGACTTTTACCAGTGCTGTTTTTACATCTTTCTTCAACATTTGTGTTGCCAACCACCTTGTTATTGCCTGTTTCCAGCTGTGCCCCATAAAATAGGACGTATCATCGAGGGCAGCCCTGCAGACCGGTGTGGGAAGCTGAAGGTGGGCGACCGGATCTTGGCTGTGAACGGACAGTCCATCATCAGCATGCCGCACGCGGACATTGTCAAGCTCATTAAAGACGCTGGGCTTACAGTCACACTGCACATCATACCAGAGGAGGGTAAGTGTCTATGTGTGAAATGGAATACATTTTTTTCATTGTGAATTTTGTGTGGCTGCTTGTTTAGTTTACCCTTTATACTTGATGAAGACAACTCCCTGAAGACAGGTAGGTTTCCTTTGTCTTATATGAACAGATTTTATTTCACTTGGCTAAAGGGAAGCCTTACAAACTGAATGCATTGTGTGAAGTATTCTGAAGTAAAAAGAACGTCAGAGCAATTGTACATAAACCAGAAAGGAATCAGATTCAGAGTCAGATTAAGAATCAGATTTTTACTATCGTGTTTTATGACACTGACACTTCAGAGTCCTCTAATTGTGTGATTTATAATAAGGCTAGGTTATTCAGCACATAATTTAGTAATTTTCTCAAATACATCTCAGAAAATTCTACAACAGAATGGCACAGTTGTTCATCCTGTGCGTGTTTTCTTTTTCAATTTCTAAATCTCTCTCTCCACAGTTTGACATTTTCCACCCAGGTGAACTCTTGTCTCACCTTCTGTCCCTCACAGGTTCCCATTCTGGGCCCAGCTCAGAGAAGCAGAGCCCCATGACCCAGAAACACAGCCCACAGACCCAGCCCAGCCCTGTAGCCCAGCCAAGCCAAGGAGGCATCCAGCCTGGCCAAACAGTTCATCAGCCAGGCCAAACCACAACTCAGCCAGGTCAAGCACCTGTCCAGCCGAGCCAGGCACCGGCTCAGACAAGCCAAACCGTGACTTGCCCTCCTGCACCAGCAGCCTCCCAGCCTGCACCAGCCGGAGCCCAGCAGAGCCCGGTCACCCAGCATTCTGGTCCCCCTCCACAGCTCTACCTCCACGATGGCAGGTAAGAGGTGTGCTAAGAGGGATGTTCTTGTCTGGACTCAGCTGAAGCCTTTTGTGGGAATCGCCAAACAGAGAGTGTCTTGGTGTCTAGGAGAAGGAGCAGGAGTTTTCAAAGGCCACTGATATCAAACTGTGTATATAGATGAGAGTGCGCCGCCATCTTCCCTGCAGACCAGTAAGTTCAGGGGCAAACCTTTGATTGTAGACAACTTTTTTTTAGTCCCACTCAGACTCTCAGTCTCAGGCTGGTTTCTGCTTTGTTGCGTAACACCACTTAGCTCTTACAGTGTCTGTGAATAATTTACCTTAAGGTATCTCTTAAATAATTCAGTAACCCAGCAATCAAGCCCTGTTATGTGTCAAAACTATGAAAGTGTGAGTGTGTGCGTGGATCGGCGTGTGTGCGTGTGAGTCTCAGATCAAGACACTGAGAGTAGCACTCCCAGAGCTTTGGATTTTAGCCAGTTTTATGAGTGGCGAGTTGATAAAAGTTTCAAAGCAGAGTGATATTTCCTTAGTTTGTCTGGTGAGCCTCCTTGGCTGCACACACGCAGTGATCTCCTCCTTCATGTGGCGTGTTAAGTTCACGTTACCCAATACATATATCTACAAGATGTCTTTTAGACGTGAGGATTTGGGCAACAAGACATCTCATCCCTTTACGCTTCTTCAGATCAATCCTGTCACCATCATCATACAGATCTCTCCTCTGATTTTGTTCTGTTTCTTATCCTGACAGGTCAGAGGTAAAAGCCAGGCAGGACGTCAAACCTGACTTCCGCCATCCTCCATTCACTGATTACAGGCAACCTCCAGTAGACTACCGTCACCCACCAGTCACTGATTATCGACAGCCTCCAACGTTGGACTACCGACACCCGCCTGGTCTGCTGGACTTCAGACAGCATCCTGCAGCTGCACAGTTCCCCTTGGGGATCCCTGCTGACTTCAGACCACAGGTACAGCTACACCGAGAACTGTTTTGAGTATTAAGTCTTCCAGTTTATTTATCACCATGCTGTGGAGAGGTGGTGTTTGTAATCTTTGTTTTCAGAATGGTCAAATACTGTCATTTGCTGTAGGTTTGTTGAAAATTCTGTACGTTTTGTTCTGCAGGACTTCGATTACTTCACAGTGGAGCTGGAGAAAAGTGCGAAAGGTTTCGGCTTCAGCATCCGCGGGGGCAGAGAGTACAAGATGGACCTCTTTGTGCTGCGCCTTGCTGAGGATGGTCCTGCCATACGTAATGGAAGGATGAGGGTGAGATGGCATGGATGAGATGTTAAAAACTACAAAGTTAAAAAGTTTTTTGAGATTATTGGAATTACTGTCAATGAATAACAATCGATTTTTGCCTTTCAAATAAAAACAGCACCTCTGTGGTTCTTCCTTTCTTCATATATTTCACTCTTTCCTTTGTTAAGACAGATATTTATTTTTCTGTCTGTCCCACCTCCTTCCTGGGACAGGTATAGCTTACAGGTTAGGAAAGGCAGAAAGTGAGTATGTAAGTGTGAACTTGTTGACTGAGTAATCCTCTGCTCACCCTCAGCAACTCCTGTTAAAGTGCATTTGAACAAGGCACTTAGTGGCACTTATTCCCTAGTTGCTCCAATGGAGACAGCAGTCGTGCAGAAAAGTCAGCTTTCCATGGATAAACACAGTTTGACAGAAATCGACCCTGTCCTCTGTGTGTCTCCTCCAGGTAGGGGATCAGATCATAGAGATTAACGGGGACAGCACGCGGGACATGACTCACGCCCGTGCCATTGAACTCATCAAGGCGGGGGGCAGGCGGGTCAGGCTGCTGCTAAAGAGAGGCACAGGACAGGTGCCAGAATATGGTGGGTTTCCCTGACACAAGCTGAAGTCTCTCACTGTCCCACCCTTTCAACTCTGTCTCCCTCATTAGTCTCTGAGCTGATCTCTGTCTCACTTACTACGAGATTCATTGTTTGAAGGTTAACATTACTGTCTTTTTTTAACCAGAATGGCTTTTTCCTCCAAATGCTGTATGTTTTACTGGAGAACATATTAACATGCATTAATATCTTTCTGCATTTTATTCCTCTCTGTTCTTCTATCTGAATTTAAACTTGTCATTATGTGAGGAACAGTTTTGATGAATAACAGTCGAATAACAACCTGCTCTCTAGCCTTCATGTGTTGTAACCCCTCTGCTTTAAGTCTAATGATTGGTATAGGATTTTACTTGCCTTCCCTCAGGAATGGTACCTCCCAACCTCTCCATGTGCATGAAAGGTGACACACTAAGCTCCCCCTATTTCTTCCTAATGGGCCACTCTAAAGACACGGTTTGTGAAAAATTGCACGTCTCTCTCTCCATACTGATTAATCTGTGTAGATGTGCATGCTTATGAGTTTATGCATGGGAAAACAACAGTATCTGTGTGTGTGTGTGTGTGTGTGTGTGTGTGTGTGTGTGTGTGTGTGTGTGTGTGTGTGTGTGTGTGTGTGTGTTGTAGTAAAAGAGCAATATCGTTTCAAGTGACCCTCAAGATGAAATTCTATCATCCTGAAGAGGTCTGTGAAGTAGACTGTGCAAAATCAATCTGCTCAGGATCAGTCTGTCACTCAACTACAAATATGTTAATCGTTTTCAGGCTCTGAATAAATCCTGTCTTACGTCTGTGTCTGTAGAAACAGTGTCAGACTTGAGGTGTAACATATAAGCTACAGACGCCTACACGGTCAGGCGTTTGCTGCTCACTCACATTTGCATGAGAGTTTGCCTGACATTATATCAAGATGTGGTGTTTCACTGTGTTGCTGTGCACATTTTTCTCTCTGTCTCTTCTTTTTCCTCTCCTCTTTCCTTTTCTCTTTGTATGCATGAGCATGCTGGTTGTGCCACTCCATTTTTTTCCATTTTGGTCTACCTGAGTGTGTTTTGTTCCTACCCCAACAGACTGTGCCGGCCCCTGGGATTCCCTTTCTACAGCCCACTCTGCCCTGCAGGAAGTGACCCTTGGAACCCACCCGAATCCATTGCTCTCATCCCATCCGACCTCAGCCCCAGACTCCCCTCATCAGCTCCCTCTAGAGGCCACAGTGTGTATGGCAAACAAAGCTCCACAGCAGACAGACCACAGCTTCATTAGAGGGGCTACAGGTGGCAGGTCCACCCAGCAGAAGTGCATCATCAGGGGGCAGGGAACCCCTCAGGGGTGTGGAGAGGTGGACTGCGGACCAGGCGACAGACAGCCTCGTGCTTTGCCTCCTAAAGCTGTCCTGGGGAGGTCCGTTGATAGACGAGAGAGGCAGAGGGATGCTTGCTCCCCCTGCTGTGAGAGAAAGGCCCTGCACACACAGGCAATGAGCACTGTCTGGCCCTGGGACACATATGTGAGTGTGAATTCGAATGGAGCCTCTCTGGCCGGTGGAGATGGACATGTCAGCCTCCAGGAGAGGCTGGTGTCCAGAGGTCTGTTCTCCAGAGAAGACGAGAGGGCTAGCGGCCACAGTGGGCTCTGCTGCCCGTCTAAAACTATGGAAGACCCTCCTGTGAGAAGCGCAGCTGCCTCCCCTGGGCCCTGGAACGTCCCTGGGTCTGACAAACTGCCCGGCACCCTGAGGTCCTGGACCTCCACAGTAAGCAGGTAGAATGGATCTAGCTGTTTTGGACTGGATCACACTGTCCGGCTCCCCATGCAGTTCACCATCGGATGTCTGAGAAAAACATTAAATCTCCCTCGCTCTCTCTTACTGTCCCGTTTTCTTCTCCATCTACTTCTGAAACCATATTTTGTTTCATTTGTTCTTACTAGATGATTATTACACCAACCACCTTAAAAAAACAGAGGAACTTTCACAGCTATTGTAAAATACAGTATAAAACCTGATGGAGAGTACTCAGTACAAAGGCATTTTGGACCCTCAGATGTGACAGTTGATGTTCTGATTACAGATGAAGCAGCGATGTCGGATTCTGAGTGGAGCTGTGCTTTTGACACGTACTTTTAACCACTCGACCGTGTCTGGCTCTGATTGGTTAGTGCAACATAACGTCAGATGGAACAAGATCCTCGCAGGAGAGAGACATATGTCCATCCAAGAGGTTTGCTTTTGCTCCATTTTCTTTGAGCAGTGGGAAGAAGGAGACTACAAATCCATCAGATGGAAAAAGTGACACTGAAACTCCCTAAGGACATGGCACTGGCCGCACTGACAGCCTGGTTAACCCGACATATGTTAAGATCTCACACGCCTACCAATATATCATATACTGTAAATGTAAAGATGTGAAAAATGTGTACATTTGGTAAACTCAAAAACATACCTGTTTGGTGTTTTTTTTTTTTTTTTGAGGCCATGTTGTAGTTAGAAACATTGTAAAGAAAAGAGAAAAAAAAACACCAGGACAGTATTTTAGGATCACTATTTCCATGGCCTCGTCTATAACTACATATCAGAGACTGTGCAAGTCACCAAACCTAGACTGCTAAGGGAGGCGGTGTTCGTGTGCATGGATATAAATCACCATGTCATTAAACAGGGACTCACATGTCTTTTAGATGTAAAATATAGAGAGGAGACCCTCTGACTGCCCCGCTGAGCAGTCAGTACTCATGTGAGACAAAGATGATCTGTTTTTTGGGGGGGGGGTTTTCCATCAAATTGAACTTTTTGGCAACAGTTGGCTTAGTAAGAACTCATAATACTGTTCTGAGTTATGTACACAACGAGATCACAAGTCAACCATGCAGTCATCGTGCAGAATTATAATCTGTGCTGTATTCATTTGATGCTCAACAGAAAAAAAAAGTTTGTCCAGTCTATATTTCCCATTTCTATGCCTTTTACTGTGCTAAGTGTACCACATCACTGTGGGAGAGGGGCATCGGTGTGGGGAAGAAGAGGCCGATGGTTATGAGGTGGGGCGGAGTGCCTTACTCAAACTAATGCAGAGCTGTTGCCGTTGTGATTTGTTTTGGGAACTGAATGCAAAACTGACGTTAGTGATCATGCACACATATCAGCGGACTGTTGAATTGTGGAGCCTGTTTTCTTCGGACTTAACACCAAGCAGTATATACAGTTATCTTGATGCACTCTCAGCTGCAAAGCTTGTCAATGTCAATGATTGCCCTCGTCCCCTTAGCGTTGAAGAGGGGATAAAATGTAGCCTGTAGCACCACATCCTCTTCTTAGAGAGTCATCCGGGAGAGTCGCTCTGTGAACGTGTTTCCAGACAGGGTTATGGTTTCCTAGTGGACCATGGTTTCCGTTGTGTCAGATGAGTGTTATTTGAGCTTTATTTTGTCTATTCCATACTTTAAATCTGAACCCAAGATTTTATCGCTGAAGCATAAAATGCATCGAAACCTACGTTCGATCACAAAGTTTCGTCGCCGGCAGAGTCGAGGCATGTTGCTATTAAGCTGAGACACCACAGATGAAGGAAGTTAATACCCTCCTGCATTTCTCCATTTTGATGTCATCCATCTTTCTCAACAAGGTGTTTGCTCTCATTAAAAATGAATCAGCAGAGCTTTTCAGTATTAGAGGTTTGTACGAGTTTTAAAAAAAATAAGAATCATAATGCATTGTGACAATGTGACCGAATGAATGCAGCATGATGGCAGATCCAAGTTGTACTTGTAAACTGGTGTAGACCTACTGGTAAACTGCTTTTAGCGAGATAATGCACCTGCAGACTGGGACACTAGTAAGACAGAGTGCGTAAAGCGTCATCGGGACCGAACTTGACCTGCAGTGGTTTCTGGGTAAAACGTGTGGTCCAGATGTTTCTGAGCTGACTTGAAAGATACAGTACGCTGGGGGTTGATGTGATAAACTCATTAGTGAGGAGCATGAGAACATGCCATTAGGCTGTAGAAATGTGTTTACTGTATGTAGGTGAAAGAATATGTCATCCAGCCCTCTGTCTCCATCCAGGCCGTCCCCCTGCCTGCCGTGAGTGATTTTGTATACAGAAACAAAACGCTTTATTGGAACCCGTGAAGGATGGCACGTTCATAAATCCCCATTGAGATCAAGTATAACTGTGTAGTGTTAATTGTGTATTATTCACCTTGTACAGCTGTATTCCTACAAATATGGTTTACTGTATCATTGATACTGTAGTTTCAAAGACGTGAACAACTATTTTTATGAAATGCGACAGTACTGATATATTACATTTTGCTAAAAAACAAAAAACTTGTTTACTGAAAGATATTCTGAAATACTGTCAAATAAACTCTTGACATGGTGTAAAATATTTTCTTCTAGAAATTGTTTTACTTATAACCAGGGGCGGGATGGGGTTGAAATTCAGCCCAGGAGCTTGGTTTGGAGAGACCCGATCGCACTACAGACGCACGTGGAACTGTGATTTTAACATGAACACTTTATTTGCAAAAAAACAATCTAATGATATACATGATATACAGTCAGTAGAGTGTACTAAAGTAAGCTACATATGCTCACACATACTATGCATACTCAAACACTATGTTCATTTAAAAATTAAAACTCTCAAAATTAAAAATCTTAATTTACCCCACTCGTCTTTCACCCCCCCCCAACAGTGTTCACGGAGGTGGAAACTATCAATAGAGACCAAAAACAAAAAAATGTACCAGGCTGTAAATATGTTAGGATGTAAAGTTGGCTATTTTAACATGGGGGTCAATGGAGAATTGCTCACTTCTGGGGGCCAGCCCCCAGCGGCAGCCGACCATAAATCAGCAATTAAGTCATAAGCCAGCGGCAAAATATGCTAATACATGCTAGCTAGTACAGTCTACACTACAACAAGCCATACTGTCAAAAAAACCTATCCGAACATTGGCAAAGAAATACGTCCACTGCAGCCCCTGTCAACCGCTGGAGGTAGCCGGTGGCCTTTGGATGTAGCTGCCTAGCCCAGCCGATGCTTTATCAAAGAGCTAACTGCCAGTGCCTGTCTATGAAGCTGTCGCTCAACATAACCACGCCCTAATTTATGTAAGAATTTTAATCGGGTGAATTTTTTTGTACCACAACCGTTTTAGTGTTATTTAGGCTTTGAGGTCTTATTAAAACATTACTTTTTTGGCATATTTTGATGCCTTACGACCGTATTATGACGTTTTTTATGACATTTTGAGGTCTTACTAAAATATGACTTTTTTTTGGCATATTTTGACGCCTTACTACACTATGACGTTTTTTATGACATTTTGAGGTAATACTAAAGTATTACTTTTTTTGGCATATTTTGACGCCTTACCCCCCATGACGTCTTTTATGACATTTTGAGGTCTTACTAAAATATGACTTTTTTTGGCATATTTTGACACCTTACCCCCCCATGACGTGTTTTATGAGATTTTGACGTCTTACTAAAATATGACTGTTTTTGGAATATTTTGACGCCTTACTATACTATGACGTTTTTTGACATTTTGAGGTCAGAAATTTTTTTGACTTTTTTTGGCCGATTTTCATGCCTTACTATACTATGACGTTTTTTATGACATTTTGAGGTCGAAAAAATTTTTGACTTTTTTTGCCCGAAAAAAACGCCTTACTATACTATGACGTTTTTTATGACATTTTGAGGTCGAAAAAAATTTTGACTTTTTTTGTCCGATTTTGACGCCTTACTATACTATGACGTTTTTTATGACATTTTGAGGTCGAAAAAAATGTTGACTTTTTTTGTCCGATTTTGACGTCTTACGGACGTATGACGTTTTTTATGACATTTTGAGGTCGAAAAGAAACGTGACTTTTTTTGTCCGATTTTGACGCCTTACTATACTATGACGTTTTTTATGACATTTTGAGGTCGAAAAAAATTTTGACTTTTTTTGGCCGAAAAAAACGCCTTACTATACTATGACGTTTTTTTATGACATTTTGAGGTCGAAAAAAATTTTGACTTTTTTTGTCTGATTTTCACGCCTTACTATACTATGACGTTTTTTATGACATTTTGAGGTGAAAAAAATTTTGACTTTTTTTGTCAGATTTTGAAGTCTTACGGACATATGACGTTTTTTATGACATTTTGAGGTCGAAAAAAATTTTGACTTTTTTTGTCCGATTTTGACGTCTTACGGACGTATGACGTTTTTTTATGACATTTTGAGGTCCAAAAAAATTTGACTTTTTTTGTCCGATTTTGACGCCTTACTATACTATGACGTTTTTTATGACATTTTGAGGTCGAAAAAATTTTTGACTTTTTTTGTCCCATGTTCACGCCTTACTATACTATGATGTTTTTTATGACATTTTGAGGTCGAAAAAAAATTTGACATTTTTTGTCCGATTTTGACGCCTTGCTATACTATGACGTTTTTTATGACATTTTGAGGTCCAAAAAAATTTTGACTTTTTTTGTCCGATTTTGACGTCTTACGGACTTATGACGTTTTTTATGACATTTTGAGGTCCAAAAAAATTTTGACTTTTTTTGTCCGATTTTGACGCCTGACTATACTATGACGTTTTTTATGACATTTTGAGGTTAAAAAATTTTTTGACATTTTTTGCCCGAAAAAAACGCCTTACTATACTATGACGTTTTTTGACATTTTGAGGTCGAAAAAAATTTTGACTTTTTTTGTCCGATTTTCACGCCTTACTATACTATGACGTTTTTTATGACATTTTGAGGTCGAAAAAATTTTTGACTTTTTTTGTCCGATTTTGACGCCTTACTATACTATGTTTTTTATGACATTTTGAGGTCGAAAAAAATTTTGACTTTTTTTGCCCGAAAAAAACGCCTTACTATACTATGACGTTTTTTATGACATTTTGAGGTCGAAAAAAATTTTGACTTTTTTTGTCCGATTTTCACGCCTTACTATACTATGACGTTTTTTATGACATTTTGAGGTCCAAAAAAATTTTGACTTTTTTTGCCCGATTTTCACGCCTTACTATACTATGACGTTTTTTATGACATTTTGAGGTCAAAAAAATTTTTGACCTTTTTTGTACGATTTTGACGTCTTACGGACGTATGACGTTTTTTATGACATTTTGAGGTCAAAAAAAATTTTGACTTTTTTTGCCCGATTTTCACGCCTTACTATACTATGACGTTTTTTATGACATTTTGAGGTCAAAAAAATTTTTGACCTTTTTTGTCCGATTTTGACGTCTTATGGACGTATGACGTTTTTTATGACATTTTGAGGTCGAAAAAAATTTTGACTTTTTTTGTCCCATTTTGACGCCTTACTATACTATGACGTTTTTTATGACATTTTAAGGTCCAAAAAAATTTTGACTTTTTTTGTCCGATTTTGACGCCTTACTATACTATACTATGACGTTTTTTATGACATTTTGAGGTCGAAAAATTTTTTGACTTTTTTTGTCCGATTTTGACGCCTTACTATTCTATGACGTTTTTTATGACATTTTGAGGTCGAAAAAATTTTTGACTTTTTTTGTCCGATTTTGACGCCTTACTATACTATGTTTTTTATGACATTTTGAGGTCGAAAAAAATTTTGACTTTTTTTGGCCGAAAAAAACGCCTTACTATACTATGACGTTTTTTATGACATTTTGAGGTCGAAAAAAATTTTGACTTTTTTTGTCCGATTTTCACGCCTTACTATACTATGACGTTTTTTATGACATTTTGAGGTCCAAAAAAATTTTGACTTTTTTTGCCCGATTTTCACGCCTTACTATACTATGACGTTTTTTATGACATTTTGAGGTCAAAAAAATTTTTGACCTTTTTTGTCCGATTTTGACGTCTTACGGACGTATGACGTTTTTTATGACATTTTGAGGTCAAAAAAAATTTTGACTTTTTTTGCCCGATTTTCACGCCTTACTATACTATGACGTTTTTTATGACATTTTGAGGTCAAAAAAATTTTTGACCTTTTTTGTCCGATTTTGACGTCTTATGGACGTATGACGTTTTTTATGACATTTTGAGGTCGAAAAAAATTTTGACTTTTTTTGTCCCATTTTGACGCCTTACTATACTATGACGTTTTTTATGACATTTTAAGGTCCAAAAAAATTTTGACTTTTTTTGTCCGATTTTGACGCCTTACTATACTATACTATGACGTTTTTTATGACATTTTGAGGTCGAAAAATTTTTTGACTTTTTTTGTCCGATTTTGACGCCTTACTATTCTATGACGTTTTTTATGACATTTTGAGGTCCAAAAAAATTTCGACTTTTTTTGCCCGAAAAAAACGCCTTACTATACTATGACGTTTTCTATGACATTTTGAGGTCCAAAAAAATGTTGACATTTTTTGTCCGATTTTCACGCCTTACTATACTATGACGTTTTTTATGACATTTTGAGGTCGAAAAAAATTTTGACTTTTTTTGTCCGATTTTGATGCCTTACTATACTATGACGTTTTTTATGACATTTTGAGGTCCAAAAAAATTTTGACTTTTTTTGACCGATTTTGACGCCTTACTATACTATACTATGACGTTTTTTATGACATTTTGAGGTCGAAAAATTTTTTGACTTTTTTTGTCCGATTTTGACGCCTTACTATTCTATGACGTTTTTTATGACATTTTGAGGTCCAAAAAAATTTCGACTTTTTTTGCCCGAAAAAAACGCCTTACTATACTATGACGTTTTCTATGACATTTTGAGGTCGAAAAAAATGTTGACATTTTTTGTCCGATTTTCACGCCTTACTATACTATGACGTTTTTTATGACATTTTGAGGTCGAAAAAAATTTTGACTTTTTTTGTCCGATTTTGATGCCTTACTATACTATGACGTTTTTTATGACATTTTGAGGTCCAAAAAAATTTTGACTTTTTTTGACCGATTTTGACGCCTTACTATACTATGACGTTTTTTATGACATTTTGAGGCCGAAAATTTTTTTGACTTTTTTTGCCCGAAAAAAACGCCATACTATACTATGATGTTTTTTATGACATTTTGAGGTCAAAAAAAAATTTGACTTTTTTTGTCCGATTTTGACGCCTGACTATACTATGACGTTTTTTATGACATTTTGAGGTCGAAAAAAATTTCGTCTTTTTTTGCCCGAAAAAAACGCCTTACTATACTATGACGTTTTTTATGACATTTTGAGGTCGAAAAAAATTTTGACTTTTTTTGTCCGATTTTCACGCCTTACTATACTATGACGTTTTTTATGACATTTTGAGGTCCAAAAAAAATTCTGACATTTTTTGTCCGATTTTCACGCCTTACTATACTATGACTTTTTTTATGACATTTTGAGGTCGAAAAAAATTTTTGACTTTTTTTGTCCGATTTTGACGCCTTACTATACTATGACGTTTTTTTATGACATTTTGAGGTCAAAAAAAATTCTGACATTTTTTGTCCGATTTTCACGCCTTACTATACTATGACGTTTTTTATGACATTTTGAGGTCAAAAAATTTTTTGACTTTTTTTGCCTGAAAAAAACGCCTTACTATACTATGACGTTTTTTGACATTTTGAGGTCGAAAAAAATTTTGACTTTTTTTGTCCGATTTTCACGCCTTACTATACTATGACGTTTTTTATGACATTTTGAGGTCGAAAAAAATTTTGACTTTTTTTGGCCGAAAAAAACGCCTTACTATACTATGACGTTTTTTATGACATTTTGAGGTCCAAAAAAATTTTGACTTTTTTTGTCCGATTTTCACGCCTTACTATACTATACTATGACGTTTTTTATGACATTTTGAGGTCCAAAAAAATTTTGACTTTTTTTGTCCGATTTTGACACCTTACTGTACTATGACGTTTTTTATGACATTTTGAGGTAAAAAAATTTTTTGACCTTTTTTGTCCGATTTTGAAGTCTTACGGACGTATGACGTTTTTTATGACATTTTGAGGTCAAAAAATTTTTTGACTTTTTTTGCCCGAAAAAAACGCCTTACTATACTATGATGTTTTTTATGACATTTTGAGGTCCAAAAAAATTTTGACTTTTTTTGTCCGATTTTGACGCCTTACTATACTATGACGTTTTTTATGACATTTTGAGGTCGAAAAAAATTTTGACTTTTTTTGTCCGATTTTCACGCCTTACTATACTATGACGTTTTTTATGACATTTTGAGGTGAAAAAAATTTTTGACATTTTTTGTCCGATTTTCACGCCTTACTATACTATGACGTTTTTTATGACATTTTGAGGTCCAAAAAAAATTCTGACATTTTTTGTCCGATTTTCACGCCTTACTATACTATGACGTTTTTTATGACATTTTGAGGTCGAAAAAAATTTTGACTTTTTTTGGCCGAAAAAAACGCCTTACTATACTATGACGTTTTTTATGACATTTTGAGGTCGAAAAAAATTTTGACTTTTTTTGTCCGATTTTCACGCCTTACTATAGTATGACGTTTTTTATGACATTTTGAGGTCCAAAAAAAATTCTGACATTTTTTGTCCGATTTTCACGCCTTACTATACTATGACGTTTTTTATGACATTTTGAGGTCGAAAAAAATTTTTGACTTTTTTTGTCCGATTTTGACGCCTTACTATACTATGACGTTTTTTTATGACATTTTGAGGTCAAAAAAATTTTTGACTTTTTTTGTCCGATTTTGACGCTTTACTATACTATGACGTTTTTTATGACATTTTGAGGTCAAAAAAATTTTTGACTTTTTTTGTCCGATTTTGACGCTTTACTATACTATGACGTTTTTTATGACATTTTGAGGTCAAAAAATTTTTTGACCTTTTTTGTCCGATTTTGAAGTCTTACGGACGTATGACGTTTTTTATGACATTTTGAGGTCAAAAAATTTTTTGACTTTTTTTGCCCGAAAAAAGACGCCTTACTATACTATGACGTTTTTTATGACATTTTGAGGTCAAAAAAAAATTTGACTTTTTTTGTCCGATTTTCACGCCTTACTATACTATGACGTTTTTTATGACATTTTGAGGTCAAAAAATTTTTTGACCTTTTTTGTCCGATTTTGAAGTCTTACGGACGTATGACATTTTTTATGACATTTTGAGGTCGAAAAAAATTTTGACTTTTTTTGTCCCATTTTGACGCCTTACTATACTATGACGTTTTTTATGACATTTTGAGGTCCAAAAAAATTTTGACTTTTTTTGTCCGATTTTCACGCCTTACTATACTATACTATGACGTTTTTTATGACATTTTGAGGTCCAAAAAAATTTTGACTTTTTTTGTCCGATTTTCACGCCTTACTATACTATACTATGACGTTTTTTATGACATTTTGAGGTCCAAAAAAATTTTGACTTTTTTTGTCCGATTTTGACACCTTACTGTACTATGACGTTTTTTATGACATTTTGAGGTAAAAAAATTTTTTGACCTTTTTTGTCCGATTTTGAAGTCTTACGGACGTATGACGTTTTTTATGACATTTTGAGGTCAAAAAATTTTTTGACTTTTTTTGCCCGAAAAAAACGCCTTACTATACTATGATGTTTTTTATGACATTTTGAGGTCCAAAAAAATTTTGACTTTTTTTGTCCGATTTTGACGCCTTACTATACTATGACGTTTTTTATGACATTTTGAGGTCCAAAAAAATTTTGACTTTTTTTGTCCGATTTTCACGCCTTACTATACTATGACGTTTTTTATGACATTTTGAGATAAAAAATTTTTTGACTTTTTTTGCCCAAAAAAAAACGCCTTACTATACTATGACGTTTTCTATGACATTTTGAGGTCGAAAAAAATGTTGACATTTTTTGTCCGATTTTCACGCCTTACTATACTATGACGTTTTTTATGACATTTTGAGGTCGAAAAAAATTTTGACTTTTTTTGTCCGATTTTCACGCCTTACTATACTATGACGTTTTTTATGACATTTTGAGGCCGAAAATTTTTTTGACTTTTCTTGCCCGAAAAAAACGCCATACTATACTATGGCGAAAAAAACGCCATACTATACTATGGCGTTTTTTATGACATTTTGAGGTCGAAAAAAATTTTGACTTTTTTTGTCCGATTTTCACGCCTTACTATACTATGACGTTTTTTATGACATTTTGAGGTCGAAAAAAATTTTGACTTTTTTTGCCCGAAAAAAACGCCTTACTATACTATGACGTTTTTTATGACATTTTGAGGTCGAAAAAAATTTTGACTTTTTTTGTCCGATTTTCACGCCTTACTATACTATGACGTTTTTTATGACATTTTGAGGTCGAAAAAAATTTTGACTTTTTTTGTCCGATTTTGACGACTTACTATACTATGACGTTTTTTATGACATTTTGAGGTCCAAAAAAAATTCTGACATTTTTTGTCCGATTTTCACGCCTTACTATACTATGACGTTTTTTGACATTTTGAGGTCGAAAAAAATTTTTGACTTTTTTTGTCCGATTTTGACGCCTTACTATACTATGACGTTTTTTTATGACATTTTGAGGTCGAAAAAAATTTCGACTTTTTTTGCCCGAAAAAAACGCCATACTATACTATGATGTTTTTATGACATTTTTAGGTAGAAAAAAATTTTGACATTTTTTGTCCGATTTTCACGCCTTACTAGACTATGACGTTTTTTATGACATTTTGAGGTCGAAAAAATGTTTGACTTTTTTTGTCCGATTTTCACGCCTTACTATACTATGACGTTTTTTATGACATTTTGAGGTCAAAAAAATTTTTGACTTTTTTTGTCCGATTTTGACGCCTTACTATACTATGACGTTTTTTATGACATTTTGAGGTCGAAAAAAATTTTGACTTTTTTTGTCCGATTTTGACGCCTTACTATACTATGACGTTTTTTATGACATTTTGAGGTCAAAAAATTTTTTGACCTTTTTTGTCCGATTTTGAAGTCTTACGGACGTATGACGTTTTTTATGACATTTTGAGGTCAAAAAATTTTTTGACTTTTTTTGCCCGAAAAAAGACGCCTTACTATACTATGACGTTTTTTATGACATTTTGAGGTCAAAAAAAATTTTGACTTTTTTTGTCCGATTTTCACGCCTTACTATACTATGACGTTTTTTATGACATTTTGAGGTCAAAAAATTTTTTGACCTTTTTTGTCCGATTTTGAAGTCTTACGGACGTATGACGTTTTTTATGACATTTTGAGGTCGAAAAAAATTTTGACTTTTTTTGTCCCATTTTGACGCCTTACTATACTATGACGTTTTTTATGACATTTTGAGGTCGAAAAAAATTTTGACTTTTTTTGTCCGATTTTCACGCCTTACTATACTATACTATGACGTTTTTTATGACATTTTGAGGTCCAAAAAAATTTTGACTTTTTTTGTCCGATTTTGACACCTTACTATACTATGACGTTTTTTATGACATTTTGAGGTCGAAAAAAATTTTTGACTTTTTTTGTCCGATTTTGACGCTTTACTATACTATGACATTTTTCATGACATTTTGAGGTAAAAAAAAATTTTGACTTTTTTTGTCCGAAAAAAACGCCTTACTATGCTATGACGTTTTTTATGACATTTTGAGGTCAAAAAAAATTTTGACTTTTTTTGGCCGATTTTGACGCCTTACTATACTATGACGTTTTTTATGACATTTTGAGGCCGAAAATTTTTTGACTTTTTTTGTCCGATTTTGACGCCTTACTATACTATGACGTTTTTTATGACATTTTGAGGTCGAAAAAATTTTTGACTTTTTTTGTCCGATTTTGACACCTTACTATACTATGACGTTTTTTATGACATTTTGAGGTCGAAAAAAATTTTTGACTTTTTTTGTCCGATTTTGACGCTTTACTATACTATGACATTTTTCATGACATTTTGAGGTAAAAAAAAATTTTGACTTTTTTTGTCCGAAAAAAACGCCTTACTATGCTATGACGTTTTTTATGACATTTTGAGGTCAAAAAAAATTTTGACTTTTTTTGGCCGATTTTGACGCCTTACTATACTATGACGTTTTTTATGACATTTTGAGGCCGAAAATTTTTTGACTTTTTTTGTCCGATTTTGACGCCTTACTATACTATGACGTTTTTTATGACATTTTGAGGTCGAAAAAATTTTTGACTTTTTTTGTCCGATTTTGACGCCTTACTATACTATGACGTTTTTTATGACATTTTGAGGTCAAAAAAATTTTTGACTTTTTTTGCCCGAAAAAAACGCCTTACTATACTATGACGTTTTTTATGACATTTTGAGGTCCAAAAAAATTTTGACTTTTTTTGTCCGATTTTGACGACTTACTATACTATGACGTTTTTTATGACATTTTGAGGTCGAAAAAAATTTTGACTTTTTTTGTCCGATTTTGACGCCTTACTATACTATGACGTTTTTTATGACATTTTGAGGTAAAAAAAAATTGTGACTTTTTTTGCCCGAAAAAAACGCCTTACTATACTATGACGTTTTTTATGACATTTTGAGGTCGAAAAAAATTTTTGACTTTTTTTGTCCGATTTTGACGCCTTACTATACTATGACGTTTTTTATGACATTTTGAGGTCAAAAAAATTTTTGACCTTTTTTGTCCGATTTTGACGTCTTACGGACGTATGACGTTTTTTATGACATTTTGAGGTCAAAAAAAATTTTGACTTTTTTTGCCCGAAAAAAACGCCTTACTATACTATGACGTTTTTTATGACATTTTGAGGTCAAAAAAAATTTTGACTTTTTTTGTCCGATTTTGACGCTTTACTATACTATGACATTTTTCATGACATTTTGAGGTAAAAAAAATTTTTGACTTTTTTTGTCCGAAAAAAACGCCTTACTATACTATGACGTTTTTTATGACATTTTGAGGTCAAAAAATTTTTTGACATTTTTTGTCCGATTTTCACGCCTTACTATACTATGACGTTTTTTATGACATTTTGAGGTCCAAAAAAAATTCTGACATTTTTTGTCCGATTTTCACGCCTTACTATACTATGACGTTTTTTATGACATTTTGAGGTCAAAAAATTTTTTGACTTTTTTTGCCTGAAAAAAACGCCTTACTATACTATGACGTTTTTTGACATTTTGAGGTCGAAAAAAATTTTGACTTTTTTTGTCCGATTTTCACGCCTTACTATACTATGACGTTTTTTATGACATTTTGAGGTCGAAAAAAATTTTGACTTTTTTTGGCCGAAAAAAACGCCTTACTATACTATGACGTTTTTTATGACATTTTGAGGTCCAAAAAAATTTTGACTTTTTTTGTCCGATTTTCACGCCTTACTATACTATACTATGACGTTTTTTATGACATTTTGAGGTCCAAAAAAATTTTGACTTTTTTTGTCCGATTTTGACACCTTACTGTACTATGACGTTTTTTATGACATTTTGAGGTAAAAAAATTTTTTGACCTTTTTTGTCCGATTTTGAAGTCTTACGGACGTATGACGTTTTTTATGACATTTTGAGGTCAAAAAATTTTTTGACTTTTTTTGCCCGAAAAAAACGCCTTACTATACTATGATGTTTTTTATGACATTTTGAGGTCCAAAAAAATTTTGACTTTTTTTGTCCGATTTTGACGCCTTACTATACTATGACGTTTTTTATGACATTTTGAGGTCGAAAAAAATTTTGACTTTTTTTGTCCGATTTTCACGCCTTACTATACTATGACGTTTTTTATGACATTTTGAGGTGAAAAAAATTTTTGACATTTTTTGTCCGATTTTCACGCCTTACTATACTATGACGTTTTTTATGACATTTTGAGGTCCAAAAAAAATTCTGACATTTTTTGTCCGATTTTCACGCCTTACTATACTATGACGTTTTTTATGACATTTTGAGGTCGAAAAAAATTTTGACTTTTTTTGGCCGAAAAAAACGCCTTACTATACTATGACGTTTTTTATGACATTTTGAGGTCGAAAAAAATTTTGACTTTTTTTGTCCGATTTTCACGCCTTACTATAGTATGACGTTTTTTATGACATTTTGAGGTCGAAAAAAATTTTGACTTTTTTTGTCCGATTTTGACGACTTACTATACTATGACGTTTTTTATGACATTTTGAGGTCCAAAAAAAATTCTGACATTTTTTGTCCGATTTTCACGCCTTACTATACTATGACGTTTTTTATGACATTTTGAGGTCGAAAAAAATTTTTGACTTTTTTTGTCCGATTTTGACGCCTTACTATACTATGACGTTTTTTTATGACATTTTGAGGTCAAAAAAATTTTTGACTTTTTTTGTCCGATTTTGACGCTTTACTATACTATGACGTTTTTTATGACATTTTGAGGTCAAAAAAATTTTTGACTTTTTTTGTCCGATTTTGACGCTTTACTATACTATGACGTTTTTTATGACATTTTGAGGTCAAAAAATTTTTTGACCTTTTTTGTCCGATTTTGAAGTCTTACGGACGTATGACGTTTTTTATGACATTTTGAGGTCAAAAAATTTTTTGACTTTTTTTGCCCGAAAAAAGACGCCTTACTATACTATGACGTTTTTTATGACATTTTGAGGTCAAAAAAAAATTTGACTTTTTTTGTCCGATTTTCACGCCTTACTATACTATGACGTTTTTTATGACATTTTGAGGTCAAAAAATTTTTTGACCTTTTTTGTCCGATTTTGAAGTCTTACGGACGTATGACATTTTTTATGACATTTTGAGGTCGAAAAAAATTTTGACTTTTTTTGTCCCATTTTGACGCCTTACTATACTATGACGTTTTTTATGACATTTTGAGGTCCAAAAAAATTTTGACTTTTTTTGTCCGATTTTCACGCCTTACTATACTATACTATGACGTTTTTTATGACATTTTGAGGTCCAAAAAAATTTTGACTTTTTTTGTCCGATTTTCACGCCTTACTATACTATACTATGACGTTTTTTATGACATTTTGAGGTCCAAAAAAATTTTGACTTTTTTTGTCCGATTTTGACACCTTACTGTACTATGACGTTTTTTATGACATTTTGAGGTAAAAAAATTTTTTGACCTTTTTTGTCCGATTTTGAAGTCTTACGGACGTATGACGTTTTTTATGACATTTTGAGGTCAAAAAATTTTTTGACTTTTTTTGCCCGAAAAAAACGCCTTACTATACTATGATGTTTTTTATGACATTTTGAGGTCCAAAAAAATTTTGACTTTTTTTGTCCGATTTTGACGCCTTACTATACTATGACGTTTTTTATGACATTTTGAGGTCCAAAAAAATTTTGACTTTTTTTGTCCGATTTTCACGCCTTACTATACTATGACGTTTTTTATGACATTTTGAGATAAAAAATTTTTTGACTTTTTTTGCCCAAAAAAAAACGCCTTACTATACTATGACGTTTTCTATGACATTTTGAGGTCGAAAAAAATGTTGACATTTTTTGTCCGATTTTCACGCCTTACTATACTATGACGTTTTTTATGACATTTTGAGGTCGAAAAAAATTTTGACTTTTTTTGTCCGATTTTCACGCCTTACTATACTATGACGTTTTTTATGACATTTTGAGGCCGAAAATTTTTTTGACTTTTCTTGCCCGAAAAAAACGCCATACTATACTATGGCGAAAAAAACGCCATACTATACTATGGCGTTTTTTATGACATTTTGAGGTCGAAAAAAATTTTGACTTTTTTTGTCCGATTTTCACGCCTTACTATACTATGACGTTTTTTATGACATTTTGAGGTCGAAAAAAATTTCGACTTTTTTTGCCCGAAAAAAACGCCTTACTATACTATGACGTTTTTTATGACATTTTGAGGTCGAAAAAAATTTTGACTTTTTTTGTCCGATTTTCACGCCTTACTATACTATGACGTTTTTTATGACATTTTGAGGTCGAAAAAAATTTTGACTTTTTTTGTCCGATTTTGACGACTTACTATACTATGACGTTTTTTATGACATTTTGAGGTCCAAAAAAAATTCTGACATTTTTTGTCCGATTTTCACGCCTTACTATACTATGACGTTTTTTGACATTTTGAGGTCGAAAAAAATTTTTGACTTTTTTTGTCCCATTTTGACGCCTTACTATACTATGACGTTTTTTTATGACATTTTGAGGTCGAAAAAAATTTCGACTTTTTTTGCCCGAAAAAAACGCCATACTATACTATGATGTTTTTATGACATTTTTAGGTAGAAAAAATTTTTGACATTTTTTGTCCGATTTTCACGCCTTACTAGACTATGACGTTTTTTATGACATTTTGAGGTCGAAAAAATGTTTGACTTTTTTTGTCCGATTTTCACGCCTTACTATACTATGACGTTTTTTATGACATTTTGAGGTCAAAAAAATTTTTGACTTTTTTTGTCCGATTTTGACGCCTTACTATACTATGACGTTTTTTATGACATTTTGAGGTCGAAAAAAATTTTGACTTTTTTTGTCCGATTTTGACGCCTTACTATACTATGACGTTTTTTATGACATTTTGAGGTCCAAAAATTTTTTGACCTTTTTTGTCCGATTTTGAAGTCTTACGGACGTATGACGTTTTTTATGACATTTTGAGGTCAAAAAATTTTTTGACTTTTTTTGCCCGAAAAAAGACGCCTTACTATACTATGACGTTTTTTATGACATTTTGAGGTCAAAAAAAATTTTGACTTTTTTTGTCCGATTTTCACGCCTTACTATACTATGACGTTTTTTATGACATTTTGAGGTCAAAAAATTTTTTGACCTTTTTTGTCCGATTTTGAAGTCTTACGGACGTATGACGTTTTTTATGACATTTTGAGGTCGAAAAAAATTTTGACTTTTTTTGTCCCATTTTGACGCCTTACTATACTATGACGTTTTTTATGACATTTTGAGGTCCAAAAAAATTTTGACTTTTTTTGTCCGATTTTCACGCCTTACTATACTATACTATGACGTTTTTTATGACATTTTGAGGTCCAAAAAAATTTTGACTTTTTTTGTCCGATTTTGACACCTTACTATACTATGACGTTTTTTATGACATTTTGAGGTCGAAAAAAAATTTTGACTTTTTTTGTCCGATTTTGACGCTTTACTATACTATGACATTTTTCATGACATTTTGAGGTAAAAAAAAATTTTGACTTTTTTTGTCCGAAAAAAACGCCTTACTATGCTATGACGTTTTTTATGACATTTTGAGGTCAAAAAAAATTTTGACTTTTTTTGGCCGATTTTGACGCCTTACTATACTATGACGTTTTTTATGACATTTTGAGGTCGAAAAAAATTTTGACTTTTTTTGTCAGATTTTCACGCCTTACTATACTATGACGTTTTTTATGACATTTTGAGGTAAAATATTTGACTTTTTTTGCCCCAAAAAAACGCCCTACTATACTATGATGTTTTTTATGACATTTTGAGGTTAAAAAATTTTTGACTTTTTTTGTCCGATTTTCACGCCTTACTATACTATGACGTTTTTTATGACATTTTGAGGTCGAAAAAAATTCTGACATTTTTTGTCCGATTTTCACGCCTTACTATACTATGACGTTTTTTGACATTTTGAGGTGTAAAAAAATTTTTGACTTTTTTTGCCCGAAAAAAACGCCTTACTATACTATGACGTTTTTTATGACATTTTGAGGTCGAAAAAAATTTTGACTTTTTTAGTCAGATTTTCACGCCTTACTATACTATGACGTTTTTTATGACATTTTGAGGTCCAAAAAAATTTTGACTTTTTTTGTCCGATTTTGATGCCTTACTATACTATGACGTTTTTTATGACATTTTGAGGTCCAAAAAAATTTTGACTTTTTTTGACCGATTTTGACGCCTTACTATACTATGACGTTTTTTATGACATTTTGAGGTCAAAAAATTTTTTGACCTTTTTTGTCCGATTTTGAAGTCTTACGGACGTATGACGTTTTTTATGACATTTTGAGGTCGAAAAAAATTTTGACTTTTTTTGTCAGATTTTCACGCCTTACTATACTATGCCGTTTTTTATGACATTTTGAGGTCCAAAAAAATTTTGACTTTTTTTGCTCGGAAAAAACGCCTTACTATACTATGACGTTTTTTATGACATTTTGAGGACGAAAAAATTTTTGACATTTTTTACCCAAAAAAAACGCCATACTATACTATGATGTTTTTTATGACATTTTGAGGTCGAAAATTTTTTTGACTTTTTTTGCCCGAAAAAAACGCCTTACTATACTATGACGTTTTCTATGACATTTTGAGGTCGAAAAAAATTTTGACTTTTTTTGTCCGATTTTCACGCCTTACTATACTATGACGTTTTTTATGACATTTTGAGGTCGAAAAAAATTCTGACATTTTTTGTCCGATTTTCACGCCTTACTATACTATGACGTTTTTTGACATTTTGAGGTGTAAAAAAATTTTTGACTTTTTTTGCCCGAAAAAAACGCCTTACTATACTATGACGTTTTTTATGACATTTTGAGGTCGAAAAAAATTTTGACTTTTTTAGTCAGATTTTCACGCCTTACTATACTATGACGTTTTTTATGACATTTTGAGGTCGAAAAAAATTTTGACTTTTTTTGTCCGATTTTCACGCCTTACTATACTATGACGTTTTTTATGACATTTTGAGGTCCAAAAAATTTTTGACTTTTTTTGCTCGGAAAAAACGCCTTACTATACTATGACGTTTTTTATGACATTTTAAGGACGAAAAATTTTTTGACATTTTTTGCCCAAAAAAAACGCCATACTATACTATGATGTTTTTTATGACATTTTGAGGTCGAAAAAATTTTTGACTTTTTTTGTCCGATTTTCACGCCTTACTATACTATGACGTTTTTATGACATTTTGAGGTCGAAAAAAATTTTGACTTTTTTTGTCCGATTTTCATGCCTTACTATGCTATGACGTTTTTTATGACATTTTGAGGTCGAAAAAATTTTTGACTTTTTTTGACCGATTTTGACGCCTTACTATACTATGACGTTTTTTATGACATTTTGAGGTCAAAAAATTTTTTGACCTTTTTTGTCCGATTTTGAAGTCTTACGGACGTATGACGTTTTTTATGACATTTTGAGGTCGAAAAAAATTTTGACTTTTTTTGTCAGATTTTCACGCCTTACTATACTATGACGTTTTTTATGACATTTTGAGGTCCAAAAAAATTTTGACTTTTTTTGCCCGAAAAAAACGCCTTACTATATTATGACGTTTTTTATGACATTTTGAGGTCAAAAATTTTTTTGACCTTTTTTGTCCGATTTTGAAGTCTTACGGACGTATGACGTTTTTTATGACATTTTGAGGTCAAAAAATTTTTTGACTTTTTTTGCCCGAAAAAAGACGCCTTACTATACTATGACGTTTTTTATGACATTTTGAGGTCAAAAAAAATTTTGACTTTTTTTGTCCGATTTTCACGCCTTACTATACTATGACGTTTTTTATGACATTTTGAGGTCGAAAAAAATTTTGACTTTTTTTGTCCGATTTTCACGCCTTACTATACTATGACGTTTTTTATGACATTTTGAGGCCGAAAATTTTTTTGACTTTTCTTGCCCGAAAAAAACGCCATACTATACTATGGCGTTTTTATGACATTTTGAGGTCGAAAAAAATTTTGACTTTTTTTGTCCAATTTTCACGCCTTACTATACTATGACGTTTTTTATGACATTTTGAGGTCGAAAAAAATTTCGACTTTTTTTGCCCGAAAAAAACGCCTTACTATACTATGACGTTTTTTATGACATTTTGAGGTCGAAAAAAATTTTGACTTTTTTTGTCCGATTTTCACGCCTTACTATACTATGACGTTTTTTATGACATTTTGAGGTCGAAAAAAATTTTGACTTTTTTTGTCCGATTTTGACGACTTACTATACTATGACGTTTTTTATGACATTTTGAGGTCCAAAAAAAATTCTGACATTTTTTGTCCGATTTTCACGCCTTACTATACTATGACGTTTTTTATGACATTTTGAGGTCGAAAAAATTTTTTGACTTTTTTTGTCCGATTTTGACGCCTTACTATACTATGACGTTTTTTTATGACATTTTGAGGTCGAAAAAAATTTCGACTTTTTTTGCCCGAAAAAAACGCCATACTATACTATGATGTTTTTATGACATTTTGAGGTCGAAAAAAATTTTGACATTTTTTGTCCGATTTTCACGCCTTACTAGACTATGACGTTTTTTATGACATTTTGAGGTCGAAAAAATGTTTGACTTTTTTTGTCCGATTTTCACGCCTTACTATACTATGACGTTTTTTATGACATTTTGAGGTCAAAAAAATTTTTGACTTTTTTTGTCCGATTTTGACGCCTTACTATACTATGACGTTTTTTATGACATTTTGAGGTCGAAAAAAATTTTGACTTTTTTTGTCCGATTTTGACGCCTTACTATACTATGACGTTTTTTATGACATTTTGAGGTCAAAAAATTTTTTGACCTTTTTTGTCCGATTTTGAAGTCTTACGGACGTATGACGTTTTTTATGACATTTTGAGGTCAAAAAATTTTTTGACTTTTTTTGCCCGAAAAAAGACGCCTTACTATACTATGACGTTTTTTATGACATTTTGAGGTCAAAAAAAATTTTGACTTTTTTTGTCCGATTTTCACGCCTTACTATACTATGACGTTTTTTATGACATTTTGAGGTCAAAAAATTTTTTGACCTTTTTTGTCCGATTTTGAAGTCTTACGGACGTATGACGTTTTTTATGACATTTTGAGGTCGAAAAAAATTTTGACTTTTTTTGTCCCATTTTGACGCCTTACTATACTATGACGTTTTTTATGACATTTTGAGGTCCAAAAAAATTTTGACTTTTTTTGTCCGATTTTCACGCCTTACTATACTATACTATGACGTTTTTTATGACATTTTGAGGTCCAAAAAAATTTTGACTTTTTTTGTCCGATTTTGACACCTTACTGTACTATGACGTTTTTTATGACATTTTGAGGTCAAAAAATTTTTTGACCTTTTTTGTCCGATTTTGAAGTCTTACGGACGTATGACGTTTTTTATGACATTTTGAGGTCAAAAAATTTTTTGACTTTTTTTGCCCGAAAAAAAACGCCTTACTATACTATGACGTTTTTTATGACATTTTGAGGCCGAAAAAATTTTTGACATTTTTTGCCCAAAAAAAACGCCATACTATACTATGATGTTTTTTATGACATTTTGAGGTCCAAAAAAATTTTGACTTTTTTTGTCCGATTTTGACGCCTTACTATACTATGACGTTTCTTATGACATTTTGAGGTCAAAAAAATTTTTGACTTTTTTTGCTCGGAAAAAACGCCTTACTATACTATGACGTTTTTTATGACATTTTGAGGACGAAAAAATTTTTGACATTTTTTGCCCAAAAAAAACGCCATACTATACTATGATGTTTTTTATGACATTTTGAGGTCAAAAAATTTTTTGACTTTTTTTGCCCGAAAAAAACGCCTTACTATACTATGACGTTTTTTATGACATTTTGAGGCCGAAAAACTTTTTGACTTTTTTTGCTCGGAAAAAACGCCTTACTATACTATGACGTTTTTTATGACATTTTGAGGACGAAAAAATTTTTGACATTTTTTGCCCAAAAAAAACGCCATACTATACTATGATGTTTTTTATGACATTTTGAGGTCAAAAAATTTTTGACTTTTTTTGTCCGATTTTCACGCCTTACTATACTATGACGTTTTTTATGACATTTTGAGGTCGAAAAAAATTCTGACATTTTTTGTCCGATTTTCACTCCTTACTATACTATGACGTTTTTTGACATTTTGAGGTGTAAAAAAATTTTTGACTTTTTTTGCTCGAAAAAAACGCCTTACTATAATATGACGTTTTTTATGACATTTTGAGGTCCAAAAAAAATTCTGACATTTTTTGTCCGATTTTCACGCCTTACTATACTATGACGTTTTTTATGACATTTTGAGGTCCAAAAAAATTTTGACTTTTTTTGCCCGAAAAAAACGCCATACTATACTATGATGTTTTTATGACATTTTGAGGTGTAAAAAAATTTTGACATTTTTTGTCCGATTTTCACGCCTTACTATACTATGACGTTTTTTATGACATTTTGAGGTCGAAAAAATGTTTGACTTTTTTTGTCCGATTTTGACGCCTTACTATACTATGACGTTTTTTATGACATTTTGAGGTCCAAAAAAATTTTGACTTTTTTTGTCCGATTTTGACGCCTTACTATACTATGACGTTTTTTATGACATTTTGAGGTCGAAAAAAATTTTGACTTTTTTTGTCCGATTTTGACGCCTTACGATACTATGACGTTTTTTATGACATTTTGAGGCCGAAAAATTTTTGGACTTTTTTTGCCCGAAAAAAACGCCATACTATACTATGATGTTTTTTATGACATTTTGAGGTCGAAAAAAATTTTGACTTTTTTTGTCCGATTTTGACGCCTTACTATACTATGACGTTTTTTATGACATTTTGAGGTAAAAAAATTTTTTGACTTTTTTTGCCCGAAAAAAACGCCTTACTATACTATGATGTTTTTATGACATTTTGAGGTCGAAAAAGATTTTGACATTTTTTGTCCGATTTTCACGCCTTACTATACTATGACGTTTTTTATGACATTTTGAGGTCCAAAAAAAATTCTGACATTTTTTGTCCGATTTTCACGCCTTACTATACTATGACGTTTTTTATGACATTTTGAGGTCGAAAAAAATTTTGACTTTTTTTGGCCGAAAAAAACGCCTTACTATACTATGACGTTTTTTATGACATTTTGAGGTCGAAAAAAATTTTGACTTTTTTTGTCCGATTTTCACGCCTTACTATAGTATGACGTTTTTTATGACATTTTGAGGTCGAAAAAAATTTTGACTTTTTTTGTCCGATTTTGACGACTTACTATACTATGACGTTTTTTGACATTTTGAGGTGTAAAAAAATTTTTGACTTTTTTTGCCCGAAAAAAACGCCTTACTATACTATGACGTTTTTTATGACATTTTGAGGTCGAAAAAAATTTTGACTTTTTTTGTCCGATTTTGACGCCTTACTATACTATGACGTTTTTTATGACATTTTGAGGTCAAAAAATTTTTTGACCTTTTTTGTCCGATTTTGAAGTCTTACGGACGTATGACGTTTTTTATGACATTTTGAGGTCAAAAAATTTTTTGACTTTTTTTGCCCGAAAAAAGACGCCTTACTATACTATGACGTTTTTTATGACATTTTGAGGTCAAAAAAAATTTTGACTTTTTTTGTCCGATTTTCACGCCTTACTATACTATGACGTTTTTTATGACATTTTGAGGTCAAAAAATTTTTTGACCTTTTTTGTCCGATTTTGAAGTCTTACGGACGTATGACGTTTTTTATGACATTTTGAGGTCGAAAAAAATTTTGACTTTTTTTGTCCCATTTTGACGCCTTACTATACTATGACGTTTTTTATGACATTTTGAGGTCCAAAAAAATTTTGACTTTTTTTGTCCGATTTTCACGCCTTACTATACTATACTATGACGTTTTTTATGACATTTTGAGGTCCAAAAAAATTTTGACTTTTTTTGTCCGATTTTGACACCTTACTGTACTATGACGTTTTTTATGACATTTTGAGGTCAAAAAATTTTTTGACCTTTTTTGTCCGATTTTGAAGTCTTACGGACGTATGACGTTTTTTATGACATTTTGAGGTCAAAAAATTTTTTGACTTTTTTTGCCCGAAAAAAACGCCTTACTATACTATGACGTTTTTTATGACATTTTGAGGCCGAAAAAATTTTTGACATTTTTTGCCCAAAAAAAACGCCATACTATACTATGATGTTTTTTATGACATTTTGAGGTCCAAAAAAATTTTGACTTTTTTTGTCCGATTTTGACGCCTTACTATACTATGACGTTTCTTATGACATTTTGAGGTCAAAAAAATTTTTGACTTTTTTTGCTCGGAAAAAACGCCTTACTATACTATGACGTTTTTTATGACATTTTGAGGACGAAAAAATTTTTGACATTTTTTGCCCAAAAAAAAACGCCATACTATACTATGATGTTTTTTATGACATTTTGAGGTCAAAAAATTTTTTGACTTTTTTTGCCCGAAAAAAACGCCTTACTATACTATGACGTTTTTTATGACATTTTGAGGCCGAAAAACTTTTTGACTTTTTTTGCTCGGAAAAAACGCCTTACTATACTATGACGTTTTTTATGACATTTTGAGGACGAAAAAATTTTTGACATTTTTTGCCCAAAAAAAACGCCATACTATACTATGATGTTTTTTATGACATTTTGAGGTCGAAAAAAATTCTGACATTTTTTGTCCGATTTTCACTCCTTACTATACTATGACGTTTTTTGACATTTTGAGGTGTAAAAAAATTTTTGACTTTTTTTGCTCGAAAAAAACGCCTTACTATAATATGACGTTTTTTATGACATTTTGAGGTCCAAAAAAAATTCTGACATTTTTTGTCCGATTTTCACGCCTTACTATACTATGACGTTTTTTATGACATTTTGAGGTCCAAAAAAATTTTGACTTTTTTTGCCCGAAAAAAACGCCATACTATACTATGATGTTTTTATGACATTTTGAGGTGTAAAAAAATTTTGACATTTTTTGTCCGATTTTCACGCCTTACTATACTATGACGTTTTTTATGACATTTTGAGGTCGAAAAAATGTTTGACTTTTTTTGTCCGATTTTGACGCCTTACTATACTATGACGTTTTTTATGACATTTTGAGGTCCAAAAAAATTTTGACTTTTTTTGTCCGATTTTGACGCCTTACTATACTATGACGTTTTTTATGACATTTTGAGGTCGAAAAAAATTTTGACTTTTTTTGTCCGATTTTGACGCCTTACGATACTATGACGTTTTTTATGACATTTTGAGGCCGAAAAATTTTTGGACTTTTTTTGCCCGAAAAAAACGCCATACTATACTATGATGTTTTTTATGACATTTTGAGGTCGAAAAAAATTTTGACTTTTTTTGTCCGATTTTGACGCCTTACTATACTATGACGTTTTTTATGACATTTTGAGGTAAAAAAATTTTTTGACTTTTTTTGCCCGAAAAAAACGCCTTACTATACTATGATGTTTTTATGACATTTTGAGGTCGAAAAAGATTTTGACATTTTTTGTCCGATTTTCACGCCTTACTATACTATGACGTTTTTTATGACATTTTGAGGTCAAAAAAATTTTTGACTTTTTTTTGTCCGATTTTCACGCCTTTCTATACTATGACGTTTTTTATGACATTTTGAGGTCGAAAAAAATTTTGACTTTTTTTGTCCGATTTTGACGCCTTACTATACTATGACGTTTTTTATGACATTTTGAGGTAAAAAAAAATTGTGACTTTTTTTGCCCGAAAAAAAACGCCTTACTATACTATGACGTTTTTTATGACATTTTGAGGTCGAAAAAAATTTTGACTTTTTTTGTCCGATTTTGACGCCTTACTATACTATGACGTTTTTTATGACATTTTGAGGTCAAAAAAATTTTTGACCTTTTTTGTCCGATTTTGACGTCTTACGGACGTATGACGTTTTTTATGACATTTTGAGGTCAAAAAAAATTTTGACTTTTTTTGCCCGAAAAAAACGCCTTACTATACTATGACGTTTTTTATGACATTTTGAGGTCAAAAAAAATTTTGACTTTTTTTGTCCGATTTTGACGCTTTACTATACTATGACATTTTTTATGACATTTTGAGGTCCAAAAAAAATTTTGACTTTTTTTGGCCGATTTTGACGCCTTACTATACTATGACGTTTTTTATGACATTTTGAGGCCGAAAAATTTTTGACTTTTTTTGTCCGATTTTGACGCCTTACTATACTATGACGTTTTTTATGACATTTTGAGGTCGAAAAAATTTTTGACTTTTTTTGTCCGATTTTGACGCCTTACTATACTATGACGTTTTTTATGACATTTTGAGGTCAAAAAAATTTTTGACTTTTTTTGCCCGAAAAAAACGCCTTACTATACTATGACGTTTTTTATGACATTTTGAGGTCCAAAAAAATTTTGACTTTTTTTGTCCGATTTTCACGCCTTACTATACTATGACGTTTTTTATGACATTTTGAGGTCGAAAAAAATTTTGACTTTTTTTGCCCGAAAAAAACGCCTTACTATACTATGACGTTTTTTATGACATTTTGAGGTCGAAAAAAATTTTGACTTTTTTTGTCCGATTTTGACGCTTTACTATACTATGACATTTTTCATGACATTTTGAGGTAAAAAAAAATTTTGACTTTTTTTGTCCGAAAAAAACGCCTTACTATGCTATGACGTTTTTTATGACATTTTGAGGTCCAAAAAAATTTTGACTTTTTTTGGCCGATTTTGACGCCTTACTATACTATGACGTTTTTTATGACATTTTGAGGCCGAAAAATTTTTGACTTTTTTTGTCCGATTTTGACGCCTTACTATACTATGACGTTTTTTATGACATTTTGAGGTCGAAAAAATTTTTGACTTTTTTTGTCCGATTTTGACGCCTTACTATACTATGACGTTTTTTATGACATTTTGAGGTCAAAAAATTTTTGACTTTTTTTGTCCGATTTTCACGCCTTACTATACTATGACGTTTTTTATGACATTTTGAGGTCGAAAAAATTTTTGACTTTTTTTGTCCGATTTTCACGCCTTACTATACTATGACGTTTTTTATGACATTTTGAGGTCGAAAAAAATTCTGACATTTTTTGTCCGATTTTCACGCCTTACTATACTATGACGTTTTTTGACATTTTGAGGTGTAAAAAAATTTTTGACTTTTTTTGCCCGAAAAAAACGCCTTACTATACTATGACGTTTTTTATGACATTTTGAGGTCGAAAAAAATTTTGACTTTTTTAGTCAGATTTTCACGCCTTACTATACTATGACGTTTTTTATGACATTTTGAGGTCCAAAAAAATTTTGACTTTTTTTGTCCGATTTTGATGCCTTACTATACTATGACGTTTTTTATGACATTTTGAGGTCCAAAAAAATTTTGACTTTTTTTGACCGATTTTGACGCCTTACTATACTATGACGTTTTTTATGACATTTTGAGGTCAAAAAATTTTTTGACCTTTTTTGTCCGATTTTGAAGTCTTACGGACGTATGACGTTTTTTATGACATTTTGAGGTCGAAAAAAATTTTGACTTTTTTTGTCAGATTTTCACGCCTTACTATACTATGCCGTTTTTTATGACATTTTGAGGTCCAAAAAAATTTTGACTTTTTTTGCTCGGAAAAAACGCCTTACTATACTATGACGTTTTTTATGACATTTTGAGGACGAAAAAATTTTTGACATTTTTTACCCAAAAAAAACGCCATACTATACTATGATGTTTTTTATGACATTTTGAGGTCGAAAAATTTTTTGACTTTTTTTGCCCGAAAAAAACGCCTTACTATACTATGACGTTTTCTATGACATTTTGAGGTCGAAAAAAATTTTGACTTTTTTTGTCCGATTTTCACGCCTTACTATACTATGACGTTTTTTATGACATTTTGAGGTCGAAAAAAATTCTGACATTTTTTGTCCGATTTTCACGCCTTACTATACTATGACGTTTTTTGACATTTTGAGGTGTAAAAAAATTTTTGACTTTTTTTGCCCGAAAAAAACGCCTTACTATACTATGACGTTTTTTATGACATTTTGAGGTCGAAAAAATTTTTGACTTTTTTAGTCAGATTTTCACGCCTTACTATACTATGACGTTTTTTATGACATTTTGAGGTCGAAAAAAATTTTGACTTTTTTTGTCCGATTTTCACGCCTTACTATACTATGACGTTTTTTATGACATTTTGAGGTCCAAAAAAATTTTGACTTTTTTTGCCCGAAAAAAACGCCTTACTATACTATGCCGTTTTTTATGACATTTTGAGGTCGAAAAAAATTTTGACTTTTTTTGCTCGGAAAAAACGCCTTACTATACTATGACGTTTTTTATGACATTTTGAAGACGAAAAAATTTTTGACATTTTTTACCCAAAAAAAACGCCATACTATACTATGATGTTTTTTATGACATTTTGAGGTCAAAAAATTTTTTGACTTTTTTTGCCCGAAAAAAACGCCTTACTATACTATGACGTTTTTTATGACATTTTGAGGCCGAAAAAATTTTTGACATTTTTTGCCCCAAAAAAAAGCCATACTATACTATGATGTTTTTATGACATTTTGAGGTCGAAAAAAATTTTGACTTTTTTTGTCCGATTTTCACGCCTTACTATACTATGACGTTTTTTATGACATTTTGAGGTCAAAAAATTTTTTGACTTTTTTTGCACAAAAAAAACGCCCTACTATACTATGATGTTTTTTATGACATTTTGAGGTCCAAAAAAAATTCTGACATTTATTGTCCGATTTTCACGCCTTACTATACTATGACGTTTTTTATGACATTTTGAGGACGAAAAAATTTTTGACATTTTTTGCCCAAAAAAAAACGCCATACTATACTATGACGTTTTTTATGACATTTTGAGGTCGAAAAAAATTCTGACATTTTTTGTCCGATTTTCACTCCTTACTATACTATGACGTTTTTTGACATTTTGAGGTGTAAAAAAATTTTTGACTTTTTTTGCTCGAAAAAAACGCCTTACTATAATATGACGTTTTTTATGACATTTTGAGGTCCAAAAAAAATTCTGACATTTTTTGTCCGATTTTCACGCCTTACTATACTATGACGTTTTTTATGACATTTTGAGGTCCAAAAAAATTTTGACTTTTTTTGCCCGAAAAAAACGCCATACTATACTATGATGTTTTTATGACATTTTGAGGTGTAAAAAAATTTTGACATTTTTTGTCCGATTTTCACGCCTTACTATACTATGACGTTTTTTATGACATTTTGAGGTCGAAAAAATGTTTGACTTTTTTTGTCCGATTTTGACGCCTTACTATACTATGACGTTTTTTATGACATTTTGAGGTCCAAAAAAATTTTGACTTTTTTTGTCCGATTTTGACGCCTTACTATACTATGACGTTTTTTATGACATTTTGAGGTCGAAAAAAATTTTGACTTTTTTTGTCCGATTTTGACGCCTTACGATACTATGACGTTTTTTATGACATTTTGAGGCCGAAAAATTTTTGGACTTTTTTTGCCCGAAAAAAACGCCATACTATACTATGATGTTTTTTATGACATTTTGAGGTCGAAAAAAATTTTGACTTTTTTTGTCCGATTTTGACGCCTTACTATACTATGACGTTTTTTATGACATTTTGAGGTAAAAAAATTTTTTGACTTTTTTTGCCCGAAAAAAACGCCTTACTATACTATGATGTTTTTATGACATTTTGAGGTCGAAAAAGATTTTGACATTTTTTGTCCGATTTTCACGCCTTACTATACTATGACGTTTTTTATGACATTTTGAGGTCAAAAAAATTTTTGACTTTTTTTTGTCCGATTTTCACGCCTTTCTATACTATGACGTTTTTTATGACATTTTGAGGTCGAAAAAAATTTTGACTTTTTTTGTCCGATTTTGACGCCTTACTATACTATGACGTTTTTTATGACATTTTGAGGTAAAAAAAAATTGTGACTTTTTTTGCCCGAAAAAAACGCCTTACTATACTATGACGTTTTTTATGACATTTTGAGGTCGAAAAAAATTTTGACTTTTTTTGTCCGATTTTGACGCCTTACTATACTATGACGTTTTTTATGACATTTTGAGGTCAAAAAAATTTTTGACCTTTTTTGTCCGATTTTGACGTCTTACGGACGTATGACGTTTTTTATGACATTTTGAGGTCAAAAAAAATTTTGACTTTTTTTGCCCGAAAAAAACGCCTTACTATACTATGACGTTTTTTATGACATTTTGAGGTCAAAAAAAATTTTGACTTTTTTTGTCCGATTTTGACGCTTTACTATACTATGACATTTTTTATGACATTTTGAGGTCCAAAAAAAATTTTGACTTTTTTTGGCCGATTTTGACGCCTTACTATACTATGACGTTTTTTATGACATTTTGAGGCCGAAAAATTTTTGACTTTTTTTGTCCGATTTTGACGCCTTACTATACTATGACGTTTTTTATGACATTTTGAGGTCGAAAAAATTTTTGACTTTTTTTGTCCGATTTTGACGCCTTACTATACTATGACGTTTTTTATGACATTTTGAGGTCAAAAAAATTTTTGACTTTTTTTGCCCGAAAAAAACGCCTTACTATACTATGACGTTTTTTATGACATTTTGAGGTCCAAAAAAATTTTGACTTTTTTTGTCCGATTTTCACGCCTTACTATACTATGACGTTTTTTATGACATTTTGAGGTCGAAAAAAATTTTGACTTTTTTTGCCCGAAAAAAACGCCTTACTATACTATGACGTTTTTTATGACATTTTGAGGTCGAAAAAAATTTTGACTTTTTTTGTCCGATTTTGACGCTTTACTATACTATGACATTTTTCATGACATTTTGAGGTAAAAAAAAATTTTGACTTTTTTTGTCCGAAAAAAACGCCTTACTATGCTATGACGTTTTTTATGACATTTTGAGGTCCAAAAAAATTTTGACTTTTTTTGGCCGATTTTGACGCCTTACTATACTATGACGTTTTTTATGACATTTTGAGGCCGAAAAATTTTTGACTTTTTTTGTCCGATTTTGACGCCTTACTATACTATGACGTTTTTTATGACATTTTGAGGTCGAAAAAATTTTTGACTTTTTTTGTCCGATTTTGACGCCTTACTATACTATGACGTTTTTTATGACATTTTGAGGTCAAAAAATTTTTGACTTTTTTTGTCCGATTTTCACGCCTTACTATACTATGACGTTTTTTATGACATTTTGAGGTCGAAAAAATTTTTGACTTTTTTTGTCCGATTTTCACGCCTTACTATACTATGACGTTTTTTATGACATTTTGAGGTCGAAAAAAATTCTGACATTTTTTGTCCGATTTTCACGCCTTACTATACTATGACGTTTTTTGACATTTTGAGGTGTAAAAAAATTTTTGACTTTTTTTGCCCGAAAAAAACGCCTTACTATACTATGACGTTTTTTATGACATTTTGAGGTCGAAAAAAATTTTGACTTTTTTAGTCAGATTTTCACGCCTTACTATACTATGACGTTTTTTATGACATTTTGAGGTCCAAAAAAATTTTGACTTTTTTTGTCCGATTTTGATGCCTTACTATACTATGACGTTTTTTATGACATTTTGAGGTCCAAAAAAATTTTGACTTTTTTTGACCGATTTTGACGCCTTACTATACTATGACGTTTTTTATGACATTTTGAGGTCAAAAAATTTTTTGACCTTTTTTGTCCGATTTTGAAGTCTTACGGACGTATGACGTTTTTTATGACATTTTGAGGTCGAAAAAAATTTTGACTTTTTTTGTCAGATTTTCACGCCTTACTATACTATGCCGTTTTTTATGACATTTTGAGGTCCAAAAAAATTTTGACTTTTTTTGCTCGGAAAAAACGCCTTACTATACTATGACGTTTTTTATGACATTTTGAGGACGAAAAAATTTTTGACATTTTTTACCCAAAAAAAACGCCATACTATACTATGATGTTTTTTATGACATTTTGAGGTCGAAAAATTTTTTGACTTTTTTTGCCCGAAAAAAACGCCTTACTATACTATGACGTTTTCTATGACATTTTGAGGTCGAAAAAAATTTTGACTTTTTTTGTCCGATTTTCACGCCTTACTATACTATGACGTTTTTTATGACATTTTGAGGTCGAAAAAAATTCTGACATTTTTTGTCCGATTTTCACGCCTTACTATACTATGACGTTTTTTGACATTTTGAGGTGTAAAAAAATTTTTGACTTTTTTTGCCCGAAAAAAACGCCTTACTATACTATGACGTTTTTTATGACATTTTGAGGTCGAAAAAATTTTTGACTTTTTTAGTCAGATTTTCACGCCTTACTATACTATGACGTTTTTTATGACATTTTGAGGTCGAAAAAAATTTTGACTTTTTTTGTCCGATTTTCACGCCTTACTATACTATGACGTTTTTTATGACATTTTGAGGTCCAAAAAAATTTTGACTTTTTTTGCCCGAAAAAAACGCCTTACTATACTATGCCGTTTTTTATGACATTTTGAGGTCGAAAAAAATTTTGACTTTTTTTGCTCGGAAAAAACGCCTTACTATACTATGACGTTTTTTATGACATTTTGAAGACGAAAAAATTTTTGACATTTTTTACCCAAAAAAAACGCCATACTATACTATGATGTTTTTTATGACATTTTGAGGTCAAAAAATTTTTTGACTTTTTTTGCCCGAAAAAAACGCCTTACTATACTATGACGTTTTTTATGACATTTTGAGGCCGAAAAAATTTTTGACATTTTTTGCCCCAAAAAAAAGCCATACTATACTATGATGTTTTTATGACATTTTGAGGTCGAAAAAAATTTTGACTTTTTTTGTCCGATTTTCACGCCTTACTATACTATGACGTTTTTTATGACATTTTGAGGTAAAAAAATTTTTTGACTTTTTTTGCACAAAAAAAACGCCCTACTATACTATGATGTTTTTTATGACATTTTGAGGTCCAAAAAAAATTCTGACATTTATTGTCCGATTTTCACGCCTTACTATACTATGACGTTTTTTATGACATTTTGAGTTCGAAAAAAATTTTTGACTTTTTTTGTCCGATTTTGACGCCTTACTATACTATGACGTTTTTTTATGACATTTTGAGGTCGAAAAAAATTTCGACTTTTTTTGCCCGAAAAAAACGCCATACTATACTATGATGTTTTTATGACATTTTGAGGTCGAAAAAAATTTTGACATTTTTTGTCCGATTTTCACGCCTTACTAGACTATGACGTTTTTTATGACATTTTGAGGTCGAAAAAATGTTTGACTTTTTTTGTCCGATTTTCACGCCTTACTATACTATGACGTTTTTTATGACATTTTGAGGTCAAAAAAATTTTTGACTTTTTTTGTCCGATTTTGACGCCTTACTATACTATGACGTTTTTTATGACATTTTGAGGTCGAAAAAAATTTTGACTTTTTTTGTCCGATTTTGACGCCTTACTATACTATGACGTTTTTTATGACTTTTTAAGGTCAAAAATTTTTTTGACCTTTTTTGTCCAATTTTGAAGTCTTACGGACGTATGACGTTTTTTATGACATTTTGAGGTCAAAAAATTTTTTGACTTTTTTTGCCCGAAAAAAGACGCCTTACTATACTATGACGTTTTTTATGACATTTTGAGGTCAAAAAAAATTTTGACTTTTTTTGTCCGATTTTCACGCCTTACTATACTATGACGTTTTTTATGACATTTTGAGGTCAAAAAATTTTTTGACCTTTTTTGTCCGATTTTGAAGTCTTACGGACGTATGACGTTTTTTATGACATTTTGAGGTCGAAAAAAATTTTGACTTTTTTTGTCCCATTTTGACGCCTTACTATACTATGACGTTTTTTATGACATTTTGAGGTCCAAAAAAATTTTGACTTTTTTTGTCCGATTTTCACGCCTTACTATACTATACTATGACGTTTTCTATGACATTTTGAGGTCCAAAAAAATGTTGACATTTTTTGTCCGATTTTCACGCCTTACTATACTATGACGTTTTTTATGACATTTTGAGGTCGAAAAAAATTTTGACTTTTTTTGTCCGATTTTGACGCCTTACTATACTATGACGTTTCTTATGACATTTTGAGGTCAAAAAAATTTTTGACTTTTTTTGCTCGGAAAAAACGCCTTACTATACTATGACGTTTTTTATGACATTTTGAGGACGAAAAAATTTTTGACATTTTTTGCCCAAAAAAAACGCCATACTATACTATGATGTTTTTTATGACATTTTGAGGTCAAAAAATTTTTTGACTTTTTTTGCCCGAAAAAAACGCCTTACTATACTATGACGTTTTTTATGACATTTTGAGGCCGAAAAAATTTTTGACATTTTTTGCCCAAAAAAAAACGCCATACTATACTATGATGTTTTTTATGACATTTTGAGGTCAAAAAATTTTTGACTTTTTTTGTCCGATTTTCACGCCTTACTATACTATGACGTTTTTTATGACATTTTGAGGTCGAAAAAAATTCTGACATTTTTTGTCCGATTTTCACTCCTTACTATACTATGACGTTTTTTGACATTTTGAGGTGTAAAAAAATTTTTGACTTTTTTTGCTCGAAAAAAACGCCTTACTATAATATGACGTTTTTTATGACATTTTGAGGTCCAAAAAAAATTCTGACATTTTTTGTCCGATTTTCACGCCTTACTATACTATGACGTTTTTTATGACATTTTGAGGTCCAAAAAAATTTTGACTTTTTTTGCCCGAAAAAAACGCCATACTATACTATGATGTTTTTATGACATTTTGAGGTGTAAAAAAATTTTGACATTTTTTGTCCGATTTTCACGCCTTACTATACTATGACGTTTTTTATGACATTTTGAGGTCGAAAAAATGTTTGACTTTTTTTGTCCGATTTTGACGCCTTACTATACTATGACGTTTTTTATGACATTTTGAGGTCCAAAAAAATTTTGACTTTTTTTGTCCGATTTTGACGCCTTACTATACTATGACGTTTTTTATGACATTTTGAGGTCGAAAAAAATTTTGACTTTTTTTGTCCGATTTTGACGCCTTACGATACTATGACGTTTTTTATGACATTTTGAGGCCGAAAAATTTTTGGACTTTTTTTGCCCGAAAAAAACGCCATACTATATTATGATGTTTTTTATGACATTTTGAGGTCGAAAAAAATTTTGACTTTTTTTGTCCGATTTTGACGCCTTACTATACTATGACGTTTTTTATGACATTTTGAGGTAAAAAAAATTTTTGACTTTTTTTGCCCGAAAAAAACGCCTTACTATACTATGATGTTTTTATGACATTTTGAGGTCGAAAAAGATTTTGACATTTTTTGTCCGATTTTCACGCCTTACTATACTATGACGTTTTTTATGACATTTTGAGGTCAAAAAAATTTTTGACTTTTTTTTATCCGATTTTCACGCCTTTCTATACTATGACGTTTTTTATGACATTTTGAGGTCGAAAAAAATTTTGACTTTTTTTGTCCGATTTTGACGCCTTACTATACTATGACGTTTTTTATGACATTTTGAGGTAAAAAAAAATTGTGACTTTTTTTGCCCGAAAAAAACGCCTTACTATACTATGACGTTTTTTATGACATTTTGAGGTCGAAAAAATTTTTGACTTTTTTTGTCCGATTTTGACGCCTTACTATACTATGACGTTTTTTATGACATTTTGAGGTCAAAAAATTTTTTGACCTTTTTTGTCCGATTTTGACGTCTTACGGACGTATGACGTTTTTTATGACATTTTGAGGTCAAAAAAAATTTTGACTTTTTTTGCCCGAAAAAAACGCCTTACTATACTATGACGTTTTTTATGACATTTTGAGGTCAAAAAAAATTTTGACTTTTTTTGTCCGATTTTGACGCTTTACTATACTATGACATTTTTTATGACATTTTGAGGTCGAAAAAATTTTTGACTTTTTTTGTCCGATTTTGACGCCTTACTATACTATGACGTTTTTTATGACATTTTGAGGTCAAAAAATTTTTTGACTTTTTTTGCCCGAAAAAAACGCCTTACTATACTATGACGTTTTTTATGACATTTTGAGGTCCAAAAAAATTTTGACTTTTTTTGTCCGATTTTCACGCCTTACTATACTATGACGTTTTTTATGACATTTTGAGGTCGAAAAAAATTTTGACTTTTTTTGTCAGATTTTCACGCCTTACTATACTATGACGTTTTTTATGACATTTTGAGGTAAAATTTTTGACTTTTTTTGCCCCAAAAAAACGCCCTACTATACTATGATGTTTTTTATGACATTTTGAGGTTAAAAAATTTTTGACTTTTTTTGTCCGATTTTCACGCCTTACTATACTATGACGTTTTTTATGACATTTTGAGGTGTAAAAAAATTTTTGACTTTTTTTGCCCGAAAAAAACGCCTTACTATACTATGACGTTTTTTATGACATTTTGAGGTCGAAAAAAATTTTGACTTTTTTTGTCAGATTTTCACGCCTTACTATACTATGACGTTTTTTATGACATTTTGAGGTCCAAAAAAATTTTGACTTTTTTTGCCCGAAAAAAACGCCTTACTATACTATGCCGTTTTTATGACATTTTGAGGTCCAAAAAAATTTTGACTTTTTTTGTCCGATTTTCACGCCTTACTATACTATGACGTTTTTTATGACATTTTGAGGTCCAAAAAATTTTTGACTTTTTTTGCTCGGAAAAAACGCCTTACTATACTATGACGTTTTTTATGACATTTTGAGGACGAAAAAATTTTTGACATTTTTTGCCCAAAAAAAACGCCATACTATACTATGATGTTTTTTATGACATTTTGAGGTCGAAAAAAATTTTGACTTTTTTTGTCCGATTTTCACGCCTTACTATACTATGACGTTTTTTATGACATTTTGAGGTCGAAAAAAATTTTGACTTTTTTTGTCCGATTTTGATGCCTTACTATACTATGACGTTTTTTATGACATTTTGAGGTCCAAAAAAATTTTGACTTTTTTTGACCGATTTTGACGCCTTACTATACTATGACGTTTTTTATGACATTTTGAGGTCAAAAAATTTTTTGACCTTTTTTGTCCGATTTTGAAGTCTTACGGACGTATGACGTTTTTTATGACATTTTGAGGTCGAAAAAAATTTTGACTTTTTTTGTCAGATTTTCACGCCTTACTATACTATGACGTTTTTTATGACATTTTGAGGTCCAAAAAAATTTTGACTTTTTTTGCCCGAAAAAAACGCCTTACTATACTATGCCGTTTTTTATGACATTTTGAGGTCCAAAAAATTTTTGACTTTTTTTGCTCAGAAAAAACGCCTTACTATACTATGACGTTTTTTATGACATTTTGAGGACGAAAAAATTTTTGACATTTTTTACCCAAAAAAAACGCCATACTATACTATGATGTTTTTTATGACATTTTGAGGTCAAAAAATTTTTTGACTTTTTTTGCCCGAAAAAAACGCCTTACTATACTATGACGTTTTTTATGACATTTTGAGGTCAAAAAAATTTTTGACTTTTTTTTATCCGATTTTCACGCCTTTCTATACTATGACGTTTTTTATGACATTTTGAGGTCGAAAAAAATTTTGACTTTTTTTGTCCGATTTTCACGCCTTACTATACTATGACGTTTTTTATGACATTTTGAGGTAAAAAAAAATTGTGACTTTTTTTGCCCGAAAAAAACGCCTTACTATACTATGACGTTTTTTATGACATTTTGAGGTCGAAAAAAATTTTGACTTTTTTTGTCCGATTTTGACGCCCTACTATACTATGACGTTTTTTATGACATTTTGAGGTCGAAAAAATTTTTGACCTTTTTTGTCCGATTTTGACGTCTTACGGACGTATGACGTTTTTTATGACATTTTGAGGTCAAAAAAAATTTTGACTTTTTTTGCCCGAAAAAAACGCCTTACTATACTATGACGTTTTTTATGACATTTTGAGGTCAAAAAAAATTTTGACTTTTTTTGTCCGATTTTGACGCTTTACTATACTATGACGTTTTTTATGACATTTTGAGGTCAAAAAAAATTTTGACTTTTTTTGGCCGATTTTGATGCCTTACTATACTATGACGTTTTTTATGACATTTTGAGGCCGAAAAATTTTTGACTTTTTTTGTCCGATTTTGACGCCTTACTATACTATGACGTTTTTTATGACATTTTGAGGTCGAAAAAATTTTTGACTTTTTTTGTCCGATTTTGACGCCTTACTATACTATGACGTTTTTTATGACATTTTGAGGTCAAAAAATTTTTGACTTTTTTTGCTCGGAAAAAACGCCTTACTATACTATGACGTTTTTTATGACATTTTGAGGACGAAAAAATTTTTGACATTTTTTGCCCAAAAAAAACGCCATACTATACTATGATGTTTTTTATGACATTTTGAGGTCGAAAAAAATTTTGACTTTTTTTGTCCGATTTTCACGCCTTACTATACTATGACGTTTTTTATGACATTTTGAGGTCGAAAAAAATTTTGACTTTTTTTGTCCGATTTTGACGCCTTACTATACTATGACGTTTTTTATGACATTTTGAGGTCCAAAAAAATTTTGACTTTTTTTGACCGATTTTGACGCCTTACTATACTATGACGTTTTTTATGACATTTTGAGGTCAAAAAATTTTTTGACCTTTTTTGTCCGATTTTGAAGTCTTACGGACGTATGACGTTTTTTATGACATTTTGAGGTCGAAAAAAATTTTGACTTTTTTTGTCAGATTTTCACGCCTTACTATACTATGACGTTTTTTATGACATTTTGAGGTCCAAAAAAATTTTGACTTTTTTTGCCCGAAAAAAACGCCTTACTATACTATGCCGTTTTTTATGACATTTTGAGGTCCAAAAAATTTTTGACTTTTTTTGCTCGGAAAAAACGCCTTACTATACTATGACGTTTTTTATGACATTTTGAGGACGAAAAAATTTTTGACATTTTTTACCCAAAAAAAAACGCCATACTATACTATGATGTTTTTTATGACATTTTGAGGTCAAAAAATTTTTTGACTTTTTTTGCCCGAAAAAAACGCCTTACTATACTATGACGTTTTTTATGACATTTTGAGGTCAAAAAAATTTTTGACTTTTTTTTATCCGATTTTCACGCCTTTCTATACTATGACGTTTTTTATGACATTTTGAGGTCGAAAAAAATTTTGACTTTTTTTGTCCGATTTTCACGCCTTACTATACTATGACGTTTTTTATGACATTTTGAGGTAAAAAAAAATTGTGACTTTTTTTGCCCGAAAAAAACGCCTTACTATACTATGACGTTTTTTATGACATTTTGAGGTCGAAAAAAATTTTGACTTTTTTTGTCCGATTTTGACGCCTTACTATACTATGACGTTTTTTATGACATTTTGAGGTCAAAAAAATTTTTGACCTTTTTTGTCCGATTTTGACGTCTTACGGACGTATGACGTTTTTTATGACATTTTGAGGTCAAAAAAAATTTTGACTTTTTTTGCCCGAAAAAAACGCCTTACTATACTATGACGTTTTTTATGACATTTTGAGGTCAAAAAAAATTTTGACTTTTTTTGTCCGATTTTGACGCTTTACTATACTATGACATTTTTTATGACATTTTGAGGTCAAAAAAAATTTTGACTTTTTTTGGCCGATTTTGATGCCTTACTATACTATGACGTTTTTTATGACATTTTGAGGCCGAAAAATTTTTGACTTTTTTTGTCCGATTTTGACGCCTTACTATACTATGACGTTTTTTATGACATTTTGAGGTCGAAAAAATTTTTGACTTTTTTTGTCCGATTTTGACGCCTTACTATACTATGACGTTTTTTATGACATTTTGAGGTCAAAAAATTTTTTGACTTTTTTTGCCCGAAAAAAACGCCTTACTATACTATGACGTTTTTTATGACATTTTGAGGTCCAAAAAAATTTTGACTTTTTTTGTCCGATTTTCACGCCTTACTATACTATGACGTTTTTTATGACATTTTGAGGTCGAAAAAAATTTTGACTTTTTTTGTCAGATTTTCACGCCTTACTATACTATGACGTTTTTTATGACATTTTGAGGTAAAATTTTTGACTTTTTTTGCCCCAAAAAAACGCCCTACTATACTATGATGTTTTTTATGACATTTTGAGGTTAAAAAATTTTTGACTTTTTTTGTCCGATTTTCACGCCTTACTATACTATGACGTTTTTTATGACATTTTGAGGTCGAAAAAATTTTTGACTTTTTTTGTCCGATTTTCACGCCTTACTATACTATGACGTTTTTTATGACATTTTGAGGTCGAAAAAAATTCTGACATTTTTTGTCCGATTTTCACGCCTTACTATACTATGACGTTTTTTGACATTTTGAGGTGTAAAAAAATTTTTGACTTTTTTTGCCCGAAAAAAACGCCTTACTATACTATGACGTTTTTTATGACATTTTGAGGTCGAAAAAAATTTTGACTTTTTTTGTCCGATTTTGACGCCTTACTATACTATGACGTTTTTTATGACATTTTGAGGTCCAAAAAAATTTTGACTTTTTTTGACCGATTTTGACGCCTTACTATACTATGACGTTTTTTATGACATTTTGAGGTCAAAAAATTTTTTGACTTTTTTTGCTCGGAAAAAACGCCTTACTATACTATGACGTTTTTTATGACATTTTGAGGTCAAAAAAATTTTGACTTTTTTTGTCCGAAAAAAACGCCTTACTATACTATGACGTTTTTTATGACATTTTGAGGTCCAAAAAAATTTTGACTTTTTTTGCCCGAAAAAAACGCCTTACTATACTATGCCGTTTTTTATGACATTTTGAGGTCCAAAAAAATTTTGACTTTTTTTGTCCGATTTTCACGCCTTACTATACTATGACGTTTTTTATGACATTTTGAGGTCCAAAAAATTTTTGACTTTTTTTGCTCGGAAAAAACGCCTTACTATACTATGACGTTTTTTATGACATTTTAAGGACGAAAAAATTTTTGACATTTTTTGCCCAAAAAAAACGCCATACTATACTATGATGTTTTTTATGACATTTTGAGGTCGAAAAAAATTTTGACTTTTTTTGTCCGATTTTCACGCCTTACTATACTATGACGTTTTTTATGACATTTTGAGGTCGAAAAAAATTTTGACTTTTTTTGCCCGAAAAAAACGCCTTACTATACTATGCCGTTTTTTATGACATTTTGAGGTCCAAAAAAATTTTGACTTTTTTTGTCCGATTTTGACGCCTTACTATACTATGACGTTTCTTATGACATTTTGAGGTCAAAAAATTTTTTGACTTTTTTTGCTCGGAAAAAACGCCTTACTATACTATGACGTTTTTTATGACAGTTTGAGGACGAAAAAATTTTTGACATTTTTTGCCCAAAAAAAACGCCATACTATACTATGATGTTTTTTATGACATTTTGAGGTCAAAAAATTTTTTGAGTTTTTTTGCCCGAAAAAAACGCCTTACTATACTATGACGTTTTTTATGACATTTTGAGGCCGAAAAAATTTTTGACATTTTTTGCCCAAAAAAAAAGCCATACTATACTATGATGTTTTTTATGACATTTTGAGGTCGAAAAAAATTTTGACTTTTTTTGTCCGATTTTCACGCCTTACTATACTATGACGTTTTTTATGACATTTTGAGGTAAAAAAATTTTTTGACTTTTTTTGCCCAAAAAAAACGCCCTACTATACTATGACGTTTTTTATGACATTTTGAGGTTAAAAAAATTTTGACTTTTTTTGTCCGATTTTCACGCCTTACTATACTATGACGTTTTTTATGACATTTTGAGGTCGAAAAATTTTTTGACTTTTTTTGTCCGATTTTCACGCCTTACTATACTATGACGTTTTTTGACATTTTGAGGTGTAAAAAATTTTTTGACTTTTTTTGCCCGAAAAAAACGCCTTACTATACTATGACGTTTTTTATGACATTTTGAGGTCGAAAAAAATTTTGACTTTTTTTGTCAGATTTTCACGCCTTACTATACTATGACGTTTTTTATGACATTTTGAGGTCGAAAAAAATTTTGACTTTTTTTGCCCGAAAAAAACGCCTTACTATACTATGCTGTTTTTTATGACATTTTGAGGTCCAAAAAAATTTTGACTTTTTTTGTCCAATTTTCACGCCTTACTATACTATGACGTTTTTTATTACATTTTGAGGTAAAAAATTTTTTTGACTTTTTTTGTCCGATTTTCACGCCTTACTATACTATGACGTTTTTTATGACATTTTGAGGTCGAAAAATTTTTTGACCTTTTTTGTACGATTTTGAAGTCTTACGGACGTATGATGTTTTTTATGACATTTTGAGGTCGAAAAAATTTTTGACTTTTTTTCTCCGATTTAGACGCCTTACTATACTATGAAATTTTTTATGACATTTTGCGGTCCAAAAAAATTTTGACTTTTTATGTCCGATTTTGACGCCTTACTATACTATGACGTTTTTTATGACATTTTGAGGTCAAAAAAAATTTTGACTTTTTTTGTCCGATTTTGACGCTTTACTATACTATGACGTTTTTTATGACATTTTGAGGTCCAAAAAAATTTTGACTTTTTTTGCCCGAAAAAAACGCCTTACTATACTATGACGTTTTTTATGACATTTTGAGGTCCAAAAAAATTTTGACTTTTTTTGTCCGATTTTGACGCCTTACTATACTATGACGTTTTTTATGACATTTCGAATTCGAAAATTTTTTTGACTATTTTTGTCCGATTTTGACGCCTTGCTATACTATGACGTTTTTTATGACATTTTGAGGTTAAAAAATTTTTTGACCTTTTTTGTCCGATTTTGAAGTCTTACGGACGTATGACGTTTTTTATGACATTTTGAGGTCGAAAAAAATTCTGACTTTTTTTGCCCGAAAAAAACGCTTTACTATACTATGACGTTTTTTATGACATTTTGAGGTCCAAAAAAATTTTGACTTTTTTTGTCCGATTTTCACGCCTTACTATACTATGACGTTTTTATGACATTTTGAGGTTAAAAAATTTTTTTGACTTTTTTTGTCTGATTTTGACGCTTTACTATACTATGACGCTTTTTATGACATTTTGAGGTCAAAAATTTTTTTGACTTTTTTTGTCCGATTTTGACGCCTTACTATGCTATGACGTTTTTTATGACATTTTGAGGTCCAAAAAAATTTTGACTTTTTTTGTCCGATTTTGACGCCTTACGATACTATGACGTTTTTTATGACATTTTGAGGCCGAAAATTTTTTTGACTTTTTTTGCCCGAAAAAAACGCCATACTATACTATGATGTTTTTTATGACATTTTGAGGTCCAAAAAATGTTTGACTTTTTCTGTCCGATTTTGACGCCTTACTATACTATGACGTTTTTTATGACATTTTGAGGTCCAAAAAAATTTGGACATTTTTTGTCCGATTTTCACGCCTTACTATACTATGACGTTTTTTATGACATTTTGAGGTCAAAAAAAATTGTGACTTTTTTTGCCTGAAAAAAATGGCATGTTTTTTATGACATTTTGAATAGAATTTTCCCTGTTTTTTTGCTTGTTCTCCGCGCACACACACACACAGAGTAGTTTTAGTTTTTAAATAAACATAGTGTTTGAGTATGCATAGTATGTTTGGTTTTTTTTGCAAATATTCATGTTAAAATCACAGTTCCACTTGCGTCCGTCGTGCGATCAGGTAAAAGGCCTTTCCAAACCAAGCTCCCAGGCAGAATATACCACTGACAATCCTGAACATTAACAACAAATCCACATCAAGTTGAAAGTGGATTTTATTTAACAAATCAGCCTCATATTTACACATAGGCACACTTGTAGAACAGTTTAAAACCTTTCTAGTCTTTTCACACAACCCTCCTTTAAAGGCCCTGCAGGTGTTTCCTTTACTGAAGCTGATTATACGTCTTTTCAGCTTTAAGTTGGGCAGAGCTTTGCTGGGAGTTTTCTGAGGTCACCAAACTACATGATAGGATCAGAAAAACATCCCTCTCATTTCACAGGTTTAAACCTAATCTGTCAGGGAGATGTCAATCAAGTGCACACTCCAAAATATAACCCAGAATCAGCCATTAGCCAGAGTAAGTGTGGATACCATGGGAAAATTTAACACCAGGTATTTAATGAAGTCAGACCTACAATAATGATGTAAATGATTTCTGCTGTTCAGTCGTCCTGGTCTAGCCTTCAAGCGAAAGTGACAGGAAATTATTGCAGCAATCAATTAAAATCCTTCCCAGGCGGAACGGTGATGTCTGACTCTTACACCCAATCCAGTAAAAATGTTTTAAAAAGATAAAAATATGTACACATTTCTGAGCACAGCAGGGACAAATTTTATAATTAAAAAAATGTAAACATTTTCCCAGCATCTCATTGCTGAAAGGTGGGTTAGGCCAAGATGGTGAGAAGTCAGTCGACTGCAGCTGAGTAGTAGTTCTCACTGTTGAGAGTAATTTTCTGTCTGAACTGGGGTTTTGCTGTTTTCCTGCACATCCAGAGGAGCCTCCTGAGAAAGAGGAACAGAAAGATTAATAGTGATGACACTAAATGAGAGTTAAATTGCTCTGTCAATTTGCAAATTGGTTTTAATTCAAAGTGGACACTCTTTAAGCTTCACAATCATGGATTCGTTCACCTTAAGTTGCCTGTAGATTCCCATTTGGAAACGACAGCAAATTACATCAACCAAGAAGCCGACCATCCCATGGAGCATTCCTGCAAGAGTGGAACAAGGTCCAACGTTTAGATGCTGATGACGGCTCAGATGAGGTGAAAATAGCTTGGTTTAACCTGTCAAGTGTGTCAGCTGTGGCTTTTATATAAGCAAGGACGTTGAGTCAAAATACAGGTCTGCATTTGACAGACACCCATAAATAATACAAAAAGCTACTCAACACATTTTATTCAATTATAAATTATTATTTTAAAACTAAATGTCTAACGAGCAGAGTTATTCTTCTGCCATTTAAACTTCAAGCTTGCCAGTAAGTCCATCACCAAATGATGATACACTATCACCACCTCCCATCATCTTTAATATCTCTGTGAGAAATCAGACAGCCCAGCTTTAAAAGCTGTTTTTTTAAAACATATGACAAAATTACATAAATGTAAAGGTTGTTAAGTCTTGTTTTAAGTGGTAAATGAATGGGCCTTTAGCTAAAAGGAGAATACCAGTTGTTATACATGATTTTTATACTTTTCAGGCATTTTTTCCACTTCACAGGAGTATGAAAATGAATTTGTTAGACCTGTGTGTGAGCTGATGCAGATGCATGTGGGGCTTTTTTTTCTTAATGTGTTCAGGTGCTTGTACAAAGCTGTAAAATCCAAAACTAGTAAATTAGCAACAGCAAAGAATTGCCCTCCTAAGCTACGTCAGAAAGTCTAACCTACACAAATAATATATTTTAATAAATAAACAAACATGGACACTGTTAATATGGGTTGGTAGTTTACTGCTTTAAAGACACTGTACTGTAGACCAGCTGACTCAGATGCTAGAGAATCCAAGAAAGATTTTTCTAGTCAGAGCTTCCTACTCCATTACCTTGCAACAACAGCATTACTTTTCCGTTTTTACTCAAAGTAATGAGGTACTTTTCTTTACCACGTGTTAAGTTGCTGAAAGTTGATGTTCATACTGTAGTTTGATCAATAAACTTAAAGCACCCATGGCTGCCCAAAAGTCTGGAAAGCAATCTAAAAATTTTGTTACAGTATAATCTGAAAGTGCTCACAAAAGTGCATATGAAAACCTCATGGGTTTGCCACCCAGTGAAACATATTGCCAGTGAAAAGTGTTTTCCTACCTGTGGTAGAGAAAATGCCTCCAATGATACCACAGAGTCTGACGAGAAACTGCCAGAGGGGCATGTGCTGCTCAGTGACTCTGACCATCAGTGAACTGATATCGTACTTCATAAAGATCCCTGAGACTCCATGGCTGCCTGCAGCATGGTTTATCACTCGCTCCTGCAGAACAAGAGGAACACAAACACATTAACTGTGCTGATACATAGCACACCACACATATACGCAAACATGAGCAAAATTAAAGCCTACCCTCTCAGTGACTGAGTACTGATGAGTGTCAGCAGACACCTTGTAGGTATTCAGCTTGGTTGGCACGATGGTGATGAAGTACTGAAACATGTGGTTAGCTAGAGAGAAGCATAAATAATCCATCAATGGAAAAAAAAGCATATCAAAGTGTAGATGAAGATAAAAATGGATTCAACACAGGACGTACAATCAGCAGAGATTTTCTCTGTGCCGTCCAGTGGGCTGATAATCCCAGGGATCACCTCTCCAAAGGACAGGTGGTCGATCCGATGAGAAAAGTTATAACCTACGGCACAATGTCAAGTCAGAACAGTTGTCTTCAACATTTTAAGTGTCACAGCAAATACAACTTTAGTATACAGTGTGGACATCATCAACATAAACAAAATATGAGAACAAACATCAAGTAGATATGTGCAGAGTAAGGTTTTATTAAAAAGATAAACTCACTGTCGTGGCTGACTAGAGCAGCTAAATGGGCATGGCCTCTGGGATGTGGGATGGACCTGCGTAGGGGTAAAAAGTTCCTGTTCAGTGTCTAATGTTACAATAATGAAATTTCCACTAAATTATCAATATATCATCATGAGCATGTTTATAACTGTATGGATACATACTTGCCAACAGTAATGTGGAAATTTCCTGCCACCTTGTTGACATACAAATGTCCATGTATCCTACAGGCAGTGAGGGAGGTGGCGCTGTCCTCGCTGTGAGCGAAAAAAAAAAAACAAACACAATGTGGCAGGGATAATTTTATCAAAGTATCTGGAAGGTTGAACTGTTCCTGATTTATAAATGCAATCATGTCTAACTCTATGTCGGTCCATCTCTCAACTCCAAACACACAACAGCTCATTTTTAGGATGTAGTACCTCTGAGGCAGAGCGGGAGGAGCTCCTTTAATTGCAGCCTTGAAGAGAACATCCTGAAGAGAGTGCTCCACTCTCAGACGCTCCTGGATGTGCAGCAGAGTCCTGATGGGGAGGGACAGAAAAGTTAGGAAAACAAAGGACTCACTTGGAATGAGACAAAAACAACTCAATGGATAAAACAACATTTAAAATTTAATTTGGCTGGTCCAGTAAAACAAGTAATCTTGTTTTCACAATTTTGTAATGTTTTATGGACAAAAAGATGAATAAGTTAATCAAGAAAATAACTGCCAACTTAACTGATCATAAAAAAAAATCATTATGATTAGTTGCAGCTCTGCTACCAGTGAGAGAGAGAGAGACTGTCATCTGCCATTAAAATGCAACTCTTTGCTGAATGTAAATAACATAGCAAAGAGAAAACGTCACCATATTCCTTTAGGGAGTGTCTTAGGCATTACAGGTTCAACAAGTTAATTGGAATCTTACATGTGCCATAATCTTTGCTGTGGTGAGAGTTCAAAGTTGACCTGAAATGTCAAAAAATCAAAAGTCAGACAAGTATGAAGAACCTTTACCACCGAAAGATAAAGTTTTAAACAGGATTAATGGTGTTTTGTAAATTAACATCTTTAGATTTCCACTGACAAGTTTTACTTTTAGCACCACATCTTTATTATTCAGTAATTTAATTGTAGAAACTCATACTCACTGGTTCATATTTTAAGCCATCAGATGCAACCATGGTCTCTGCCAGATCCAGGACATCTGCACCTATATCTACATTCATGCATAAACACAAATTAAAAACATATCATGCTACCTTCGTCAAGCAAATATGAAGGAATGGTTGTTGTTTTTTTTACAGCTGACGTGAAAATAAAATCTATTTTTTCTACTTACATTGGCATCTCATGGCAACAGTAATGTCAACATTTATCCTGAGTTTACTGTAAATAAATAGCAGATGCAGAACATACAATCAGTTGCCAGTTTATTAGGAACACCTACCTAAAGCTAATGCAGTCTAATACAACAGCCCTGCAATTACTCCTGCTTTCACAGAGATTTCATTGTTGAGTTTTCGTTGATATCGTGTTAAAGAGGTGTTCAGCTGTATGATCATGTTTGGACAGTGCAGTCTGTGGTGTTGTTGGCTTTCTCACCTGCTGAAGTCCTTGTCCACCTCGTACTCATACTTCATCCATGTGTTTCTGTACACGAAGAACTCCAGGAAGGCAAGTACAGCCATGAGAGTGAAGGCTATCAGAGACACTGGAGAGAGCATCAGCGTGAGTCACTATGGTGAAATTAACAGCTGAATGCCATGAATGCTAAGAGTCGTGTTTGTTGTGGTATCTGTACCTGTCCCACCGCTGGTTGTGGACTCCACGTAGCTCTCGGGAACTTTGGGGAAGGCGTCCAACTCCTTCACCAGAGTTAGAGCCTTCTTCTTGGTTAATCTCCTCATCTTAGAAGCAGAGTGACTTCAGGTGGACACCCTCATAAAGTGAACGTTTTCTAACGGCTTGGTTGTTTTTGAGGGTGAGCTAACGATCAGTCATACGTTTGTCTTCTCCAGGCTGACGTCGACCATGACAGCAACCGAGCTAACTGTTACCGTCAGCTAATCTAGCGGTCTAAAACATGGCTGTGGTTAAAATTAGACAACAAAACGATACTGTGCCGCCTGTTAACGCGCTTTTTGTTAAAGTTAGACGTTAAGAAAATCCCAAACCCGCAACATCTGGTGAATGTGTTGTAGACTAGGGTTAGCTACCTGTGCCATTTGACCCTATTGTCTGAGAAAAAAAACTGGTCTTATCCGGACTTAGCGCCCTCTGGCGGTTTGTTACGTGTTACAAACACATATTTTATGGCTTGAATACGATTTAAATGTTTTTAAATTATATAGATATGAAAACGGGGTATACAACAAAAAAAAAAAAAGAAAGAACCATAGAATTGGGCCCATGGCTGGACTTGTTAAGAGGCTCAGGGCATAGATGCCATTAAATATAACAGTCTTCTTCTTTTAGCATATTCAGAGCAACATACTGCGCTTTTTAAACACTCAAGACTGAATATTTAGACTGTTCCTGGGTTAGACCATCAAGAAGGACTTTATGCCCTTTCAAACCTTTTGTCTCTCTGCTTTTCAAGAAGATTTTTTTTAATCCATAAACTGAAACAGATGTAAAAATATGACAGAAATAACAAATGAAGGCTGGATTTTCCCCCTTTAAACGAAAACTGCATCTTTAATGTGTAGCAATGTGGCAGAATGGTTAGATCATACACTCACACAACCTGGTTTCCGGCTCTTACAGCAAATTTAATGTATCCTTGAATAGTCTGCTGAGTCCCTGACAGCGTCGGGGACACAGATAACTGAGAGTTAACCTAAAATCTGGCCCCCCTGCAACTGGGAAGGAAAGAAAAGGGAGAACTTCTTGGCAGGATCAGTAAAGCATCAGATTAAATGCTGCTAAAATTATTCATACCCCTGGTTTTAACAGAGCTCCACAGAAAAACAATGCTGCAACATGACAGTGTTGTTAATAACTATATGAATGACTCACAATCCCAAACTACTATTATTCAGGTTTAGAACACTAACTTTTGTCTTTCAAGTAACAAAAATCATGAGTGACATCATGAGAGACTTCTTCCCTAAGTCAGGTGTGCGTCTCTTCAAACTCAACAAATGAAATATGCTTATATTCACATAACAAGTGAGGTTTACTGTCAGTAAGACAGATATAGCTATAGTGAGATAATATACAACTTCAAGTATTATCTGCATTATTTTAGTGCTGTGCAGGCGTAGGACAAATAAGCATGCCAACAAGTATCCAGTGTCCTCAGAGACAGTTCATAGCCACCTCTAACATCGAGGTTGTGATGCCCTTTGCAAAAGACAGACTAATGACTGGAAAAGTTAGCAAATATTGTAAAGGCCAACTTAGTTTCAAGTTTAATGAAATCCATTCACAAACTGTCCGCTCTATTCTGCAGGTACAGAGTCAGGACCTTCGTCCTGTAGGACGGCGGTCTCTAGGATGTTGGAGGTGGGCGTGTCGGGCGGCTCTTGAGAGAGATCTTCAGAGCATCTGCTCACAGTGGGTGAGATCACATCTGGACTTGTGTCACACGACTCTGTGCTCTGCTCTGAGGTGGCTGTTGTAACTGTTGTGGCAACACTGGGAGGAACTGGGTCAAACTCATCATCATCGTCCTCCAGGATCGGTGACTCGTGAATATCTGCCCACAAACAAACAAACAAATATTTTAGACATAACAATTAGATAAGCTTATGTGGGAAAGTTGATTGTGGCTATGAAAGGATAATTGGAATGAAAAGGCTCACTCACTGCTGAAAGCTTCTGGGTACTGCTTAGCAATTTTCCCTTTTAGTGTCCTGAAGAATCAGAGGAGAGAAAAAAATCAGAGGTTGTGTTGGTCTGTGTGTATGTTTGCACTGGTGGGGTAGTGTTTACCTGATCCTTCTAAAGATGCTGTCCAGATCTTTCTTCATCTCCACAAGGGTGCGGGTGTGGAGCAGGAAGCGCTCGTTCATCTGCTGCAGTCGCACGTTAGACAGCCCGTTGAAGTTGATGAGCATTTCATTGGTTTTCTCAAAGCGGTCAAGCCTGTTTCCACAATAATCCAGCAAAGCAACAACAATCTTCAGGTACCAGTTTAGATAGAGAAAAGCTTGTGGCAGCATCACTGTCACATACAAGTGCACTGACCTTCACTTAACAGCTCAGCCTTTTCATAATTAGAAATATGAAGCAGCAGAGAAGCACATATGAAGATAAACAGAGCTACGACACTCACATGTGTCTCTGAGCCTGGATGATGGCGTTCACATCCTCAGAGTTGACCATGCTCAGCATCCTGCTACAGAACACGCCGGATGCCGTGGGCTCCACCATGATGAAGATCAAGTCGGAAAAAAAACTGCCAATGCAAACTTTTATTCAGAAATGTGCAAACAGTATAATATACTCAAACATTAACAACATAACAGCACCGAAACCATGAACCCACAGAGAAAGCCTCAGTATAAAATAGATTCAGTAGCGTTACTACACGTAGCATCATCTTCTCCAGGCACAGTCAACTCCAGCTGTTCATTTTCTCTGAGATGTTTTAGCTGCAGCAGGTTGTATCGATGATCAACTTTATTAACAGTTCAGCTGTCTGGACAAACCGTTGATCACACCGTTAGCTTGGAAGCTAAAATAACAAGCGCAGCAACGACATTCGTGTTACCTACCTCAGGTCCCACGGTGGTTGTTTGTCGATCTCTACCTGTTAAAATAGCAGATTTAAAACAACATCTGCAGCCTAAATGTACATCTGACAGCTGGCTCTAAAACAAAAACAAAGCACATCCGTATTTTTTTTAACTTCCTGTCATAGGACCACTGTTTCCGGTGTTTTGTTTTTTTTTTTTCAATTTTGTTTTTGTCTTTATTTAAAATTGCACAAATTACAAATGTAGATCACTAACAAATCTAATTTGGTTTATTTTTGTCTTATAGAGGAATTATATAATAATAATAATAATAACGAGTGCGTGGCACGCTAAAGACCAATACATAAATTAATAGCTGTAAAAAAATATATATTTTTTTTTTTTCTTAAACAAATACAAAAGCATATAGAAAAGCATGTAATTACGAAGTGCACGTAATATTTTTAAATTTCAATTAAAGTAATTATAGTGTAATTGCACTGAATGTTTAAATACAAGTGACCAGATTCTTTCAAAAGATTAGACAGATATGCAGTGTTGTCTCTGAAATTCACTTTTACTTATCTTGTATATCTATCTTGTAATATCTTATATTGATATATATATTGATTATATCGATCATATATCTGCCGTAAAAGTATGTCTTTTTGAGGAAATAAAATAAATCATTCCAAATATAACTGTATGGTTAACTACATTTTGATTTTCCTGCTGAGTTCATGTTTATCCACCTCCTCACCTTATAGAAATAAATCCACTAGCTCCATATTTCCAGAAAACTCACAAAATTACTTTTATTAAGGGACAAGTAAAAAAAGTACATGATGTATAAAAAATACAAAACCGCTTTGTCTAACTTGTAAGCTAAGTAAATGCATAGCAACGGTACATGCAAGTCTAGAGTTAGGTATCCTACTGTTCTGTAACATTTTTAAGCTACAGGCTAAACAGGGGGAAAGTACAGTTTGGTTGCAATCTATCATTCGTTTCAGTCTACGTGATACAGATCCAAAGGGATGATACAGAATAAGTTAGGCTGCACGCAACTCAACCGATGAGCAAATAAATACTTAACATCATTTCACAAATATTGACAACCGGTAATTCGACGCAATGTTAAACAAAGTCTGCGTGAGAATTACATTCGATTTCTGATGTACAAAAACCATGCTACGCATAAGCTAAAGATGAGAAGAATTCGTAGTATTACACTTCTAAGCGGGGATGCAGTGATACAAATAAATATGAAATAAATAAATAATGAAACCCTTATAAGAGCCATATTGCTCGCCCAACCCCTTATGTACATAACACACCCTCTGCTCCCAACTACAACATCACATGTATGAAATTTCATATTAGTGTTCGTTTTTAGAATACCATAAACATACATACAAATGACCTCGGACAAGCACAAGCGTCCATAGAAAACCTGCATTGATTTGACATTGGGTGAATTTCAATGTGCTTTGGCTTTCATTTGATAAATAAAGTAATATTAGGCTATATATCACAACACATTTGTGGTATATAAGAGGCAATGGCATAGAATTTCAGCTTGTATAAAGACTTTTACCATATACTGACCCAGGAATGAAGGAAATGACTGATATTGATATTGCTGAATGACTATAGACCGATTGTGTGTTTTGCTGTCGTATTGTGTGGTATTATTATGCAAAGACACTTCTATTTTCACTTTTTCATTTTTTTTTACATATAAAAATAAGTTAAAACTTCAGAGAAATGGATCCAAAAAAATAAAAGTAAGATTTACAGTTTATATAAGGCCATGCAATTTTTAGTACTCATGCATCAGATCATTAGGTCTTTTGGATGAGTGGCTTGCCATTCATGCAAAATGCACTATGTGTTGCTGAGGCCACGATAAATATAGCTACTGTCCCTTTTTGTTCCTTAATACCAATCCAGAATTAACACTAGCACTGTCTGTAACACATAATTAAGGCTGGTGTATTTGCTGTTGAAGCTGTGAATAGGCCTTATTTAAATGGGACCCACATACGTATTTGCACACAGAGACGCTAATCCAGTCTACAAACACAAACTCTTTGATAGGAGTGGATGTCAATGTGAATAGACACAAACACAAGGGCTACTGTACAGGTCTGTGCTCTGTCAATGTACAGTGTCATTCATTCCAAAACGAGATATCCACCATTTAAAAAAATCAAAACAAAACAGAGATATCTACTCTGTACAAAGAAAGCAAAATCTAATCCCATCATATTAGTCATCTTAACATATATGCTTATAAAATATCCACATTGAGAATGGGTTCAGCTGTATGTTTGAAATGTTGAGTAATGAATTTCAAGTAGCACCTTTTTCTGTGAGTAAGTGGATCTATTGCGTTTTGGAATAAAATCTTTTAAATGTACCAGCACACTAGAGCTCCAGCATTTCTTCTAAAGTAGATCAAAAACACCAAGGATGATGGTCCACCGTCAGGATGGTAGGAATATTAAATACAAAAAAAAAGGAGACAAAGTGGAAACACAACAGTCCATAAGTTACCGTTTAAACATAATAAACAAACCTCCAACATTTTTACGGAGAAGACCAAAGGATTTTCAGCTGCTTTATGATTGAAGGCAATCTGAGGCAACTTCTTTCTGTAAGTGCTCGAGAGAAAAACAGCACCCCAAGATTTCTTCAGAGATGTGTGCAAGGGGGGGTTTTCACTTTACCACCCTCCCTCTGCCACCACCACGCTTCTGGTTGGAGGCGTTGTCACGGTAACGCACAGCTGAGCAGGCTCTGAATTTTCCTCACACGCCGGAGTCTCCTTCACTTCCTCTTCCGTCTGGGATTTTTGCCCGCTGACATCCGTGCCCACCTGGCCCTCCTCTACCTCCACTTCTTCCTCTTCATCTTCCTCCTCCTCGTCTTCTTCCTCCTCCTCTTGTTGCTGCTGCTGCCGCTGTTTGTTGCGGCAGCACGGTTTGAACAAATGCGGGTCGATCAGCACCTCCCCGAAGCGCCCCTTGTAGATTATTCCACAGCACACTTTTTGCCTGTACAAAACATGATACATGGTTCCTATTCAAGTGTTTGAAGCAGCATCAAAATGATTATAGGCTTCTGTTAACCATGCTTTAGACCATTTACACTACTGCACTGAAATGCAATGATAGTGTAACTGTGACAAATATCTAAATAGTAAACATGTCATTTAATGATGCCTCCATCTTTTATTCAATTTATGTAACAGACATTGTGAGTTTTAAGCTTTTTTGACCCAAAAGCTCTGTAAAGCACAGCATTAAAGACCCTCAATGATTAGACATCACCAAACTATGAACTAATGAACACTGTGATGTGTCCCAGCCAGAATTAGCAGGAGAGTGAAGGAGATGCTAATCAAGCACAGTCCGTACACGCCCACACAGCCTGAAGATGAGCTCTTAACAGGCAACTTAAGTGAAAACACCAGTGTGGGTGGACTACTGGAGTGTAGAGGCTTTAATAAACTGACGTCTCGCCTTTCCATTTTTACAATGTGAAACTGTACTACATGAACCAAAATGGCTCTTTTATTTATTTTTCTTTAAGTGATGCAATGTGCTGTTCTGAATAATGAGTCTGTAGAACAAAGAGGTGCCACTGGTCCACTGTCCAATTTACCTCTTCCAGTAGGTGAGGTCCAGGAAGGAGAAAACGGGGGAACGGCTGGATCCTGGGCTGAGCTCAGTGTCAGAGCCGTCATCCGACAGGTTGCTGTAGCTGGGAGACTGAGCCGGAGAGGCACTGGAGGTGGTGCTGTGAGCATCTGAGTCTAGCGGGCAGAACAAAGCACCAAAAGTCAAGGGATGATTACATCTGTTGTGTGTATGATACACACACAAAAATATCTACTCCTCTGAGAAACAAACGAGCAACCATCATTAAACATGAAATTGTATCAGTGCATGCCAAAATGCAGAACTCACTGTTTCGTTTCAGCTCTTTCTGCAGCCTGCTGATCTGGCTCGGCCGTGCTTTCTTGGAGATGGACTTTATCTTCTTGGGCCTGGATGTTATCTTTAAGCTGGGACCTCCCCGGGCATCAACCACCTGTGAGGAGGAGAGGTGAAGAGAAAGGAAAGGAGAATTTTTTGACTTTTAGTAAGTTTGAATAATTTGAAAGTATTTCATCATGGCTCATCACAGCTCAACCATAACATCAGCACTGTGATTCCCACTCACATGGTTCCAGTTCTTCTTGGTTCCCACCGGTAGCTTTTTCCATCGTTTCACCAGGAGCACACAGGCGTTACAGATATCTCCAGACCGCGTTTCACTCAACCTGCGGGACAATTACAGTTTGTGAGGGACAATATTTCTCATCGATGAGGTATGTTAAAGTCTAGATATTGTGACGGATCTCTCTCCAAACTCCACGTGCTCAGGTGTGTGTCCTACCCGAAACAGCTCCTGAACTCTTTCTCGTATCGCTTGCTGTCCGTGAAACGAGAGCTTGACGACTTTGCGCGGCAAATGCAGCAGCCGTCCAAACTCCTGTACATTTTCGGCTTGTGAAAGCCAAACATCTGTGTGCAACAAACAAACAAACAAACAAACAAACAAACAAACAAACAAACAAACAAACAAACAAACAAACAGATATAAACATCTCAGGCTCTCATCAGTGTGCATCGCGTGTTAACTGCAGTACCTCCCTGCAGCCGTAGCCTACATTTCTGGTCCAGATCAGAGGTAGTATTTTATTGTCCCGTTTCAGATTAGCCACATGTGAATTAATGCATAAATATCGAGTGTTTTTGTCACAATCAGAGAGCATTAAAAACATCCAGGGAAAGCGGTTTTGCTGGAGCATCTCTCCGCTCTGACCCACATGGGGGGGAAGTAGGTCAACAGTCAGACAGCGTGTCAGACAGATCATGTCACCATGCTGCGCTCACAGGATGCACGCTTAATTTTGGAAACTCAAAATATAATACTGGCACGCACTTAGTCCGAGCCTCCGGGCTGCAGGGGGATACATTATGTGTTATGATCAAACACAAACTACAAAATGCTAGGTTTCGTTGCCAGAGAAATGCTCGAAATATAAACGTGTCCGGGGGAAATTGCTCGAAATGCAATGAGCGCGGCGATTATGGAGAGGAATTATGATTTATGTTGCTAGGCAAAAAAAAATATTCTCCACAGCACATGTAGACCTGAACTGCGGCAAAACTGCGAGCCGCGCCCCCCAGACTGGATTTTTTTCCCCTTGCCATCAGTCCTCGGGGTCTTCTGACAGTGCGGTGCCATGGAGAGCAGGCAGAGAGCAGGAGAATCACAGACATCTCACTCTGCTGGTTATATCAGATACTAGTTAAGGCCGGGCAATGCTGGGGAGAAGATGGGAAATAGAAAACTATCTCCTGGTGGCTAAAGATTTCAATATAAGTATGAAAAAATGACACGACAAACAGATTGGATGAGAATAGAAAATCACAGTAGAGCTCACTGTCAGCAATGAAAACTTGGTAACATGGTAAGAGCATAATATGACAAACGTCTATAAAATAATAGCTACACACGCCTAGTACTGTAAATTTTGTAAAAAACAAAAACTGCCATATTTTCATGTACAAGATTTACTCTTGCAGCCCCCCCAGCCCAGGAACTTGCAAATAAAACCAATGTCCTGCAGTTGTGCAGAGGTCGAATTCATAGCTCTCTTTAAACAGGAATCTGTGCTGCACTGCAATTAAAAATTTATTTTCCAGGAGTGTCCTGACCAAGAGACAACAGCAGCACACAGAACACAGGGGTCACACACCGTAACAGACTTACAATGAAATATAAAGAGAATAATAAATAATAATCAAATCCAAGCACATATGGTAAGAAGGACAATAAAATACAAAAATAAATAAATAAATAAGGCATAAAGCATATCAATTTAAATTTATAGGTGTTATTGGATAAAAACAACCTCGTATCAGCTCGTGCATGTTTACGGGAGTGTGCGACAAGGTTTTTCAGGTTGGAGTGTGTCCTCTGTAGACAACAGACGATCTCTGCAGCAGAATACAGTACGTGACGCAACTCAACATGGCAACACACTTCAAAGGCGGAGGCAGTGTGGAGAAGGGGGTGTGATGCGATTTTCCGCAAAAAAAAAACTGTCATATTTAAAGTAAACTGTAAAAATCCTCTCGTAAGCGGTCGGGAGTTGGGCGAGGGACACCTCCGCTTTTTAAAATAAAATAAGGCGCCGAAGAATGCGCTTGTTTTTATCGAGAGAAAAGTGCAAGTCGCCAATTTCACCGCCCACTCCAGCGAGGAAGCATGGCATGCCACACGACCTGCTTCATGCGCACCCATTTTATGACGACCGTCCTCTGCTCGACGGTGCCCGACTTTCTTACCCCCCCCCCCCCCCCCCCCCCAACATCAACTTTACGCAGTGAGATAAACTAAGACGAACACGTTTCGAAAGCAAAACGGCTCGTTCGTACATTTAAGGAGGAGCTGTTCTCCGATAATCGTGTAATTTGATCTTTACTCTTTGTTATTCCAGAGCCGCGTCGCTGCAACAGTCCACCTTCAACTACATGTGCACGAAGTTGAAAGCGACGGCTTTTTTCCAAGTCGGTCTTTAAACTGCCTTCGTACCCTAAAGACGTTTTCATAATCCAGCTTTTGTTTTCATTAGCCGTTCATAAATAGTTTGTGTTCTGCTGTTTTGTTGACAGCAGCGCCCGCGTGCTGAGACTCATCTCTGCTCCGGGTGGGCGTGAGAGATTCAACTTGGCTTATTTAGCAGGCGTAGATGTGTAGTAGACTGCAGGCGCTCCGCGGCCACACTGTGGACATTCATGCTTTGCAAAAGAGCATGTTTCAGAGCGTAGCTCTCACAATAACCGACTTTAGCCAAATTTCGGCACCGATAAAAAGGAGCAACTCCCTCCAACAGCCAAATGCTCCGAAGCACCCCATAATAACAACTGCCTGCCCCTTGCTCATCATGCTTGCACATGAAGGCCATTCTGACACTACTAAACACATCCTTGCGTTTATCTCGCCTTCCCTCCACTTAAGCCGGTTACTTCAACTGTTCAAAAGGTGACCTACACATCAAGCTGACCACCCAGTCGGTTCTGCAGCGGGCCTAAAAGAGCAATTGTTCAGAGACAAGTCGAAGCTTGTTTTCAATTATACATCCGAAAGCTCCGCTAAGACTTTAAAACGCCTTAAAGCTTCAGAACAAAACAAGTAAAAACCGCCGTCACTCGTTACCTTGCAGCAAGTTGTGTGGAGCTGAGTCAAAGTAATGGTCCCTGTAGCGCGTCGTTACGATGTGACTATTATGAAAATCAACCCGCATCAGTAACCCGCTCTCTTGTTGATGTCTGCGCTTGTGGACGGGACTGGATAGTTGTGGACCTAGTGCGCATGCGTCGTATCCACACCTCCATTTCAGAGTAGAGCAGGAGGCTTTTTTCTTTTTCTTCAATCAAACCATTTACATAAACGACGTATGACGTGGCCGTGCGTCTGCATTCTGCTGCCCTTATAAGGATGGGAACATTGCGCGGGAACAGGGGGCTCGGCCCCGGTTGCTATGGCACATTGGAGAATGTAAGCAGAGGGGCGGGGCCTGTCTTTTTTACTACAGAGCGCCAGATGGCTCGTCTGGAGGCCTACGGTTTTTAGGGGGCTCGGCGTCTAGCACGGAGATGCGCTTTGTTGGTTTCAATTGCGTGACAACGGACCAGATTAGTAGTAAATAAACTCTGGCTGAAACGCGGGGTCTCCATCCAGTGGTCAGCTTAGGGCGAACAACCACTTGTACCACTTTTTTTCAGACATAACACTGCGTCAGTTTGATAACACTATTGGGATGTATGGACTGTTGTCCTGTGGTGGAATGTAAACACCGGTAAGTACATTAATTCAAGTACTGTACTTAAGCAGAAATTTGAGGTACCTGTACTTATTATATTATATTATATTATATTATATTATATTATATTACATATTATATTACATACCACTTTGCCCCACTATTACTCCACTACAGTTCAGTAGGAAATAAGTTTTTTTCTCCACACTCTACAACAGCTTTAGTTACTAGTAAATTAAGATTTTAGCACACAAAACATGAAAATGCCGAAGAAAGAACAGCTGATAATTAAGTGACAACTATTTTCCCTTTTTGTCCTTTTTCATGTAAAAATGCCAAATATGAATGGTTATTTTGTAATAATTTTAATTTTATTTAATTTAGAAATTTGGACCATTGGTTGGATAAAACAAGCATTCTTAAGGTGTCACTATGAGCTCTGGGTAATTGTGATAGGCATTTATCACTATTTTTAGAATATTTACAAACCAAACAATTATTCAAGAAAGTAATGAGCAGATTAATCCAAACTGTAAATCAGTCCGAGTCCAGTAGCCCTGGAATAAATACTCTGAGTACTTGCAAATTGCATTATACTGCATCTACTTTCTTTGGGTCGTCCCTTGTCCCACGAGTACACAGTAAACTTGGTTTTGCAACTGAAAATCTGAAAATCACTTTACTGTGCAATTATCATATCCTTTCAGATGCCACAGATTTGAGATTAACAGCACAAAAGACCCCAATACCAAGACATTTCAGTTATGTCAATATTAACTTTAATCTTTGACAACACATTTCATAAATAACAATTCATTATTGCTTTGTCTAATCTGTATTTAAATGATAATAGAGGACTGGGAATCGTGGGTTACATAGTGCTTGCAGGAGAGTGCAGGAGACAGCATTTTCACAATTCATCAACTGTTAAATTAAATGCGACATCAACATAATACCTAGCGTTTTTAGGAACCTGTGCTCTATTCATTGTCTGATTGTTCCAAAGACAATTGAACAGTTTAGAAACAAACAGCATGACTATTAATCCACATAATCAGTAAAGGGTGTCCACAGCGAAATCTATTGTTTTACACAGACACAAACCAGATGCCTTTATACAGAAAAATATGCCACAAATTCATTATACCATAATACCAAATGGCCACAATTCTATCAAAGATCAAATGAGGCAAAATATTTACAATGAGAGAGGGAAAAAAAACTTTCTGACAAAGTGGCAAAGACAATTTGAACTGACACAATTAGGACACCAGTTTGGTTTCAGTGTTTCACCAACGGAGGAGGATTTCATGAGCACGATTCTGTGCAGTCTGTGACCCCAAACTCAAATAAACAAGGAGAAACAGGCCAGACGTTACACAGCATAACAAGAGCATAATAATATAACATTTTGTAACACATTATAGTGTGGGAACATTATCTTTCTTTAGTATATTTACTAAGATATTTAATGAATGATGCCAAGAAAAATGTTTATATAATAAGGCCTGAGTCCTGATATTTCAGATTACAACACACTAAGACATAAACAAACAAAGAAACAGATTTTGGCCATGCATGTGCTTAGTTTAAAATTCAAGTGCAAGCAATACAGCAGTAGAGGGAGAGTTATAGTAGTCCCAGGTTCAGGTACAGTAAATGGTGTGAGTTGTGAAAATATCTACTGTAGATGTGAGATTATGAATGACTCTCTATTTCTCTTCAAGGAAACAGAATTTCACAGTGTAAACAAGCATAGGAAAAATCTGACTATTTCCTGAAGCAAATAAAGTATCTAAGACATTTACATTGGTGAACAAGGCAATATGTTTGGAGCTGGAGTTGCCAGTGACTTCATCTGGTCCACTGTCCTTTTTCTTTTTTTTCTTTTTTTTTTTTAAGATAAAGTCACTTTTCTCAAGTGTCTGAATGTACGTCCTTTTCCCACAAGATGGAAAGATTAATATTTTAACCCATCAGCATTCCTGCATTAGGTTGCAGAGAAAGGGGGGTGGACTTCATGCTTATCTGTCAGGGTCAGAGGTCAACCCCCTTAACCAGTGCCATCTCCAGGGTGATGGTGAACTCATTGAGTGTGTGTAGGATGCGGAACAGGGAGTGTACGGCTGCACGGTCCCGCAGCAGAGCACCTTCCTCGTACGTTCGTGGTGTCAGAGGACACTCTGCCAACAGGGGGAGCCACTGAGAGAGCAACCGGTCTCTGCCAAGAGGAGCAGGTCAGTGGTCAATAATTGTTCCATAAATGCCAAATGAAGTTTGGCATTGAATTGAGAGCAAGTTAACTAGCTGTAAGACAAAACCAAAGCAATGTACTTTCTCTTGAAACACTTCAAAATGCTTTCACTGTTCATTAACCTGAATATTCAGCTCATTCAGTTTCAGTCCAAAGGACTAGTATCATTAAATGACCAAGTTACATGTATTGGGCAGATTATACCCCAAACATATTGCTAAACTGTTCTTACACTTTCCTTCCTTTCCCAGAGAAAAATAGGAAAAAACAGAAAAAGATAAAACGTGACATGACTTATTAGCAAGACCTAAATGCATTTGACTATGCACATCTCTTCTTGTTTATCCCATCACTACCTTACGTTGACTACCTAAATAATTTTACTCAGTCTACATACAGTATTTCATAATAAAATGATGCTACTTTGAAATATCAGCCAACTCAGATTTGATGTAAGACAGTATTTATTCATTCTGACTGTATTTGTTTCAAGACGAGGAAAGAAAAAATGATTTCTGTAACAGTGGTGTCACAGTTTTCAGACTGAAATTCTCTTGTCCCACCTGAAATAGACTGAAGCTAAATTTTGCCATGTGAATTTCGACTGCTTTGCTTGGCTTGTATATGACATTGTGTGACAGGTGCCATCTGATCAGGGTTGTTTTTTTTGTTTTTGTTTTTTATGTGGGCACTTGTAATGTGATTTGAGAACAGCAGTAATTTGAAGTAACATCCTCAGCTCATTTGAAAACAAAATACTCTTATCTTTATCTAATTTACAATCGGAGATATGAATGATTTTTCTGTCTGTTAGAGGACGAAGTTTGATAGTTTCCCTCCCTGAACTGTGTCATGTAAATAGGTCAGTCAGAGAAAACAGTCATGCAGTCAAGCTGCAGGCCACTTCCTCATGGCCTCAGGCAGGGAAACTGTACCACCTTTGCAAAACACAATGCAATGACGAGGATCAGATAAAATCATAAATCTGTGTCGGAGACTTATTTTATTAGACTTCTTATATTGGGACAATTTCATTAGTATGGGTACTACAATTTAGATTATAATGCTTTTGTTGTATTTTGTATTTGTACTGTTACAGCTTTCTATTCATTTTTGTGTTTTTGTAATGTCTCGCCATTAGCTCCTATTATAACCCCAGCTATGTAAGGAGGGTGATGTCTTCTTCCATTTTTTTCTTTGGGTGTTTTGGGGACTTTTTCCTGGATCTTTCTTGCTTGAGTTTTTAAACTATCATTTTTAAAATTATGAACACTCACCTGATTCCCAGGCAGACGAACAGCTGGAACTTGCCCTCTTTTCCAATGTTTCGGGGCGAAGCATTGATAGCGTTGACGTAGTGGCACAGTGAGTCGCAAGGTGGACCCTTTGTCAGCGTTGATCCATGCAGGTCGCCCATCTGATCAGCTGTCTCCATGGAAACCACTGCCTTCTCTGTGGGAAAGAGTTGGTCATACTGTCAGTGCATGACTTATTAATATACTGACAATACTGTAAAATGAGGACAAACACCGGAGACGGATGGTGTAACACTGACTGTTAACAAAACATATCAGTCGTGCTTTGTTTCATGCAATTTGATATATGAAACTCATAATCACTGCCACTAGATGGAGACAGGAAACAGACATCTGTAAGAGGTAAAACATCACTTTAAAAGTTTAATGCATCCTCTTAATGAACTCGCGTTCACAGTACCTACCGATAAAGTCCCAAACAAACACGTTCCTCTGGAAAAGACGGTTGGACTTGAACCCGTGGAGAAGGAACTTCTCCAAGGACAGCACCAGCCCTCCTTCGCCACATAACAACACTGTCAAGTTTCCCCTCTGGGAGGAAAGAAATGAGAACAGAGATTTAACACAGGCACTGTAAGCAAGAGGCTCATCTTACAACTTCAATAAATCTGCTCATATGAGTAATAGAAAGCACTGCAGTTTTCCCTAATCCACCACAACAGAGAACAATCTGTTTATAAGTAACAGAAGTAAACAGAACTGTGCTTGTACATTACAGCCTGTGCACTGAAGATGTTATTACAATGAACTGGAGGCCCATTACAGATAAACTAAAGTGATCCATCACGTCTCTTCAGTGCTTTTAACTCGCTGTTGAAATGAGAGGGTCTAGAATGATACACAAGTGAAGCCTAGGCTGGAGAAGCCAGGGTAATGAACCGTGTTGGAGATAAAAATAAAACACACAGGAGGTTGACAGTTGAACACATCCCTGCAGAGACGCTCTTCTTCGTGTTAACCATTTTCTCCCCTTATTTTAGCTCAGTAAGCAAACGGGTTAAACGAATGCAGGAGCTGAATCATGGGGACACTCTTACGATTACAGTCACATACCTCTTGTTCAGGTTTGTGGAAGTGTTTAACAAGGTTATTTGCCGCCTCCCTCATGTCCTCTTGTACTTCAGTAGACAGCATTCCTGACAAGATAAATGAAGGAGAGTTACAAACAGGAACATGAGGATGAATGATGACAGTCATGAGGGGAAGAGAACAGGGACTGAATAGAAAGGTGATACAGGAGCCGAATCTGGCATTGTGATGAGCTTACCAACAAGTAGGTCAGCTATTGTACTAAAAGAATGTGTTCTCTGTGGGTACATACTGCTTCGGCTGCCAAGCGATCCAAGCACCGTCCGTACACTCTGAGAAGGAGAGGCCAGCTCTGGAGGCGTCCCTGTCCACCTTCCAGCATCCTCCTCTCCACCAGGTGACACCAGCTGACCAATGAGAACTCTTTCCAAGCTGCCGTCACCCACGCCTTTCCCCAGCCACCGGCCACACGGGAACCTGAGAAGAAAGAGGACACAGTGTTTCATTATATTCAACATTAAAAAAAAAAAATTATGTGATTTATTATGCAAGGACCTGGCGTAAGTGAGAGCCATCTGTTCTAATTTGGTGTTTTTGCCAAGTGCATGCAGTTTATTTTTCTAAATAACTTCAAGAATCACACTTTTGGTTTAGTATGTTTTAGTCCATCTACTATAAATCATATAATTCACATTAATGAAAACAATTTTCCAAGGCATACAATTTATCTTTAGATTTAATTACTATCTATCAGGCAGCAGCTGGTTTCAGTTCATGACAATATTGTATTAAATAAACTTGCACAGACCGCGGACATGTAGTCACTAATTTTCTATGCCTACATTTTGTTAATATCATGTGATAAACCAGCTTTCTCATGAGAATGTTTAAGGGAGCTCAGACATCCAACATTTGACAGTGAGGATCATTTAGATGTCAGCATATCTTAAACACGTTCTCACATGTGGAGCTGCCATGTGCCAGAAACACATTTTTGCACACACAACTACGGTGCTGAAAAGTCACAGTCGGTGTTCACTAATGAGACCAAGGTCAGAGGATGAATCTTACTTGTAGGTGTGTCCAGTGATCTCATTGTACACCATCACACAGTCAATCAGACACTTGGCCAGCAAACCAGAGTTCTCCTGTCCCAGCTGCAGAGTGCTCAGCCTGCCCAGGTTCTTGCACTGAGGTGAAAATCACGGATCACAGAAAGATCAGCTTTACACTAAGGCTGGATGTTGCTTTTTATGTTTATGTTGACATTAATACTGAGGGATATATATATATATACAAACCTGGAAAAAAATCTCTTGTGTATTCTTGGGGATCTGCCTAACTCCTGAATCACCCAGTTCTCCTGACACACACACCCAGGGGTTAACTGTGGCCATTGCAATGCTCAGCTTCTTCATGGGTATAATGACGACGCGGTATGGAATACCTAGAGAGACACAAGACACCAAGAGCAAAGTTTTATTAAATCATTCAGCCATTTTCTTCACACTTAAACTTGTCCAACTCTTCTGAGTAAGCACGATTTTCAAGTGTTGGGCAATTTCAATCTGGACCCAAACCCCAGACTTTCTAAGTTGCAGAAAGTCTGGGGTGGGGGTGGGTGTTGTAAAACTCAACACACAACCAGAAGTAAACTTTCAGTGTCTTTGTAAGCTACAAAAACTGCCAGTAAATTCTACCAATTTGTTGTTAAAGTTTATGGGACTCACTGATGGAGGTGAAGACCCGTGTAAAACAGAGGTAGTCCACAGTGTTAAGAGACAGCAGGTGGAACAAAAACTGCTCCCTTTCTTCCTCACAGAGCAGGAATGCATGAGGTTTATACAGCTGCCTGTTGGGGAGGGGTGGGACGGGGGGGCAACACAAGGGTTAAAAAAAGATTGTCAAAGTTATAGCCCTTAGCATGAATTAAATCTGACAACATACTGATTATGAATGAATTCTGACCTGAGCAGCTCCTGGTTTGTAAGCAGCTCTTTAAGGTGCTGGGAAAGCATTTTTTTCTCCAGAGCCAGATGGATCCAGGCCCGGGCCTGACCCACCTCAGACAGACCCTCACTCATGGTCTGGATAAACCTAGTAGAACAACAGACAATGATCTGTCAGAAATGAGATCTAATATTCAGCCTTTTCTTAGGTACTTCATTTATCTGGAAAGTCAGTCAGCAGAATACTGCAGATGTAATTCATGTGCAATATATTAGTATTTTTAAAAAATCAAAGATTTTTGTCTTCATCTAAACCTCAACTAAAATGTGTTATTTAAATGGGAAAATGAGGCAGCTTTTAGTGCAGCCTGAGGTGTTTTTTCCATCTGCATTTTTCATGAAACATAGATCAAAAACACAAACACAGCCTTTCATGCCATATACAGCATTGGCCACATAGATACACCACTGTTGCCAATATCACAACACGTTTGCTCTCATTACCTCATGTCCTGTATTAAGGATCCTCTCAGGAGCAGAGCACCATCATCAAACATTCTCTGGTCCGAACCATTAGATCCTACACAGGCAGCAAGGTTTAACACCAACGATCAGTCAAATTTTAGCTCTGTGATTTATTCAAGAAAAACAGTAAAAAAAAACAGTAGGATTGTGCTCTGACCTGGGGACTCAGCTGGTGTCTCTGTCTTCCCCTGGGCAGCCTGGAAGTGAAGCAGATGGGACCAAAGAGCAGACTTCCCCTGTTTGGAATAAACACACATCATCATGAAACCAGTTCATATAATCATCTCTTTGTGTTCATGTGCATGCTGTAAATTTGTTTACAAGAGGACAAGCAGTTCCAGATGTTTCTGTAGGTCATCTGTGCTGATAGGGCAAGGTGAATCACACGTCTGTGTGGGTCTGACCTGTTTCAGCTGCAGACCATGGCCCCAGGTTCTCTCCAGTAGGTCACACAGCCCGTGGATGAGCGTGTTTTCCTGCAGGCCTGTGATGCTGGCTTCTCCCTGGCCAAGTTCCACACTCTCCTTCCCCATCCTCTCCATCAGCATCCGTTTGGTCTAAAAAGACAGAGAACATTTTGCAGCATTAACCTTGAACAATGATTTAAGAAGCCAATGACAGCAGTGCCTCCATCACCACGCAGAATGAGAGCTCTCACCTTCAGACGACACTCGCTCAGCAGCCCATCAACAAACTCTCGGTGAGTCTGAGTGATGGCTTGAGGCGACGGGTCGAGTAGCTTAGACTGTCGGAGGTTCTTCCTCACAAATGTGTGCTTCTATTAAACGAGAAGGTAATATTTCAGACATAAGTCTCCTAAAGTCTTAGAGAAGGTATCTGTGTGTGTGTGAGTGTTTACCCATGAAAAGTACCTGTCTCTGTTCATTGTCCACTCCTGAGGGATCAGTCATCGCTGATCTCTTGGGGTCAGTCCTGCGTGATGCTGTCACACGACCGGACCACCTGTTAAACCCAGATAACAAACAAAATAAAATTCACAAAGCCAAGTGTGTGCAGTGTGCTTAATCATGTGTGTGTATTCTGGTAGACCCTGGCAACTACTTAAATTGATGTCCAAATGCAGTGGTTCTGGCTCCAAACCTTTTTTATTCTGAGATTTTAAACAAACAAACAAACTATAAGATGAACTCAGGAGTCCCATCATCAACAGTCTTAATTTTAACTGATTTTAAACTGGATGATATGTAACAATATTGCCTACATAAAAGTGGATAATCTTACCATAACCATAACCACTGTTATCATTTTTTATCAAGTTTAGGCCAAATTCCTGGTGCAGCAGGAGCAAGACATCATTTATCATTTATCCATTGCCTTTAGCTATTAAACTCTTTATCCATTACTTTGAGCTATTTTAACCATTTTTCCATATTTTAGTTAATTATTTCAGCTGTCATTACTTTTAGCTAGCTACTTGAACTGTTTATAAATAAATCTTGAAAAAACTGTTTATAGTGAAAATAAATTCACAAAAGACCTTCATCATACCAATTTCTAATCTAATATCTTTTTTTCACAAATTAATTAAGCTATTACTTGTACAGCCTGTCAAGAAGTACCCCCTGAGATAAAAGTACCCCTGCTTGGGAATCACTGTTCTAATGTTTTCTCCCTGAACAGCAGAAAACGGAGGCTCACTTGTTGGTGTTTTGTCCCTGTGCAAGCACATCAGCCTGCAGCTTAGGGAAATATCCCGGCTGGTGACGACCCTGGCCAATCCTCATGTCCAGCAGGTGGGGGTGTATGGCTGTGTGGTCGGCTTTCAGCAGCCTGCGCTCAGTTGCCTGGGCTGCAGAGACAAACACGGGTTTGTATTCAAGCTGGTTAAGTGCTACTAAGTTTGTTTAGATGCAAGCAGACACACAGGACAACTGTATGAGAAAAAACAGAGACATGAAGAGACTGACAGTATAATGGAAAAGAGAAAAGCAAGAGTCTGAAGCAGAGTCTAAATGCGGATAGTGACACAGACAGACTGAGATGTGAGCAGAGCATTTTCTGCAGTGAGGTTGGCAGGAGTTCAGAAAAGCAGATGGTTTGAAACAGTTTTCACTGGACACAAAGTCCTGTCCTCTTATATAATGTTCTTCCCCTGCTGTATCATTTAGTTCAGCCCCTCCCTAATTCTCTAATTCTACCTATCTCTCCCCCTCACTGTCAGATTCTATCCCACCCACTTTTGTGTTTCAGCTATTTACCAGATTATTTAATTTCTTCTTTTTGTGTGCAAAAAAAAATGTGGTGGCAGAAAGGCCGTGCAACATAAACAACATATAAACCCAAACAGAAGGAAAGACGGCAACAGATTTGCAGACTCCTTCTGCGAAGTCTGGCGTCCACTTCAATCACATTGTTCAGCTCAAATAACCATGTTGAGGTTACAATCTACTGATAAATGCTGAAAAGAAACTGGTGAAACAGCCCAGAGTTACTCTTGGCTCATTGCAGGTTTCCGCTAAAACATACAGCTTCTAAAATGACTGAAAGTATGTAAGTGCCAATGTCTCTTTAATCGTATAATCATCATTGCCTGCCATCAAAGGCAGCAAACTTGCACATCACAGTCAGATTTACATAAAAATCTATGGAAATGAGGTCAGGTTGAGTTAAGTGTTTCCTGGTGAGAGACAGCAATGATGATGCATGAGATATCAGCTGCAGCACTGGACCAGGAAAAGCTTTAACATGTTTGTTTTTTTTGCTGCCTCCTTTGCCTGTAGGAAAACATTTATATTTTAATTTATCTTGCAACTGTGTTCATGTCTTAGTGCTTTATTTCATCCTCTTTTACCTGACTCAAAGAGCGTGGTGCATTTCCTGTAGTGACAGTTCTGGGAGTCCTTGTCTGTGTCATACGGTCGTTCTTTCTCCAAACGGTTGTCAAACAGCTGCTGCAGTGGCTCTCTATCCGCCCAACGTGATATCACTTTCCCGTCCACAAAAGAAGAAAACATGGATGTCTCCAGGAACCGCGACAAGAAACGCAGGTGGGTCGCCGGCTGAACGGCGAGGAAGGAACCCTGAAACGTTGTAAACACAATCAACATCAGCATTTTCAATCATAATAAAAAAGGACGCAAAACTATTTTAATACATGGGGAAATAATAGGATCCGTGTGCAGTGACATTTACTGAGGTACCTTGTCAAAGCTGAATGTTCCCTCTCGGTTGTTCAACCAAGAGTCCAGATCCAGAGCACTGTGGATGACAAAATCCTCATACCTGCCAAACATGGCAGCAAAACGTCCAGCAAACACCTCCCTCAGCTGAATGTTAAGCTTCGCAGCCTTCAGCTCTTCCTCCTCCTCTTCGAATACGTGTCCCAGTGTCTTCCCGTCGTCTGACATTTTTCCTCCCCCGCACCTCCGTGCCAAAGCCTGAAGCCTCTCCAACACCGCCAGCTCCTCGCCTCCGAGGTTCCCGTTCCTTCTGTCCTCCATCAGATCCTCCAGGACCAGGCTGCTCACACGGGGGGAGGTGGTGGTGGGCTTAGTGATCACACCGCCCTGTGGAGGGAGCCCAAATCGCAGCAGTACCTCACTCAGTTCTTGGATTAGCTCAGTCTGGTCTGGAAAGACGGGAAGGTCCTCGGGGGCTTCGACACAGTGGTTGTCAATGTCCACGAAACACAGGTTGGCCTGTGTAGGAATGTGAGACAAACATCACGTAATCATAAAAGGTTTAACCGGTCACGATGCTCAGACTCATTCATCTCATGGAGACAAAGTGGCTGAGCTTTAACATCCAATTAAGATCAGAGATGAAGATTTACACTTCATAAAATTCTTGGCATTTCACCGTGAGAAGCCCTCACAGGACATTAGCATGTGAAGGATTATCTAATAATTACTGTTATCACTGCAACAGGAGAAACTGTGCAATATCAGCCTTTCACACCGGCAAACAACATCAGAGACCTATGCAAAAACTGTGCCCATGAAGCTGCTGAGCAATGAGTAACAGAACTTTGTGTGAAAAGATAGGCACTGATTTGGAAATAAAACTGCCTCTGTAAGCAGCAGTGGAGCACAGCGCAGTCAGCAGCACAGCAACACGACCTTCAACAGTGACCTCAAGCAGTCAGTTTATAGCCTCAGGGGAAGTTGGGAGATGTACTGTAGAGAGGACGGAGGCAGACATCCTCTTACCCCGACAGCATACTCTGCGCAGCTTCATCCTCCCAGTTAATGTCTTCACTTCTTAGTGAAGATCCTTTCATCATGTCTTTGATCCAAAGAGGAAAACGAGGATCAGGGCTCACACAAATATATTTTACCATTATCACCACACAGCATTTATTGGTGTTGTGATAAATTCCTACCAAACCACAATTATCACTAGGATTAAAATACTTTACACTTCCCTCAAATTGCACAACTCAAGAAATAGGTGGCGATTCCCAATTCTCATTAATTATTCAGAGAGTCCCATTATTCTGGATCTCTCATGCTCTGTGTTTTTGCTTTCATCCCCCCAAGCTGTCTTCCCATTGCCTCTTTTCTGGGGCAGAGCAACTTCAAAGAGGCTTCAGTGAGATATTCATGCAGCATAAAGTGATCTCAGTTGCAGGATTGGATTTGCAGGGGCTGAGATGGGTGGGGGTTGGGGGAGCAGCTCTAAGTTTGACAGGACGGAGGCAGGGGGCGAACTGTCATGCAAGCAGAATGGAGGAGATCAGCAAATGACTGTACGAATGTTTCAGCGTAACAAAACCCGTTCTAGATATCCTTTTGTGTGAATGTTTATTGAAATGTCTGCATCCTGAAACTCTGGCACATTCACACGAAAACAACACGTGTTTTACACACGAGCTCCTTGCTTGATGCCATACCTCGTGTGGTAGGTGGAGAGAGGATTGCTGAGCTCCATCTCTGCGCTGGATGCCCATCAAGAACGGCACAGGGGCATCCAGGAGATGGTGTAACGGCGTAGAAACGATGGGCAGGTAGATGTGTTGCCACTGGAATGGGAACAGCAAGGTGGTGATGCCCTCTGCCACTGTCATCAAACGCTGGTAGTCTGAGGAGATGAGAGTGTGAGAGAAAGATGGCACATTAACAAGAACACTCTTTAGTTCTGATGTAAGTTTCCCTGCAGTATTCAACCTCAAATCCATGTCATGTTGTTGCTGTAGGTAACTTGTTTAGTTTCATTTTGCACCATGTCTTGTAGTTCTCTTATCTATTTCTATTCAGTCTGCACTCTAATGTTATGTCTATGTCATGTTAAGAATGATGTATTATGAACAAAAACAGCTGCCAGAGATTGATTAAGCTGCTCTTCAGTACAGTCACATAGATAAAACTGATGTTGTTTTGTTAATATCTTCCTTTGATTTCAAGCGTGCTAATTAGCGAACAAGGTTCTTACCATGAGAGTAAAGTAGGACTTGTGTCTCCAGAAATGCACATGTGAGTAGTTGCACCATATTGTCGACACCCAGCAGGGAGAACGCCTCTCCAAGAGGATACTCCCCCAGCGGGAGCTCATCAGGCCCAGGGCGCTGGCACACAATGGGCCCCTGCACCCCGTGAAACCTCAGCGACCTGCCGGGTGGAGGCAGGGGCACCTCGTATAGGATGTTGTGGATGTAGCTCTCTAGAGGGAGAGGTGGAGCTGTGTGTGACGTCACCGCCTGATGAAGCTGGGATAGGAACTGCCTTGAAGCTTGAAGAAAAGGGAGTGGCGTCAGGAGGCAGAGAGCTTTGGACACATACAGGGTGTCACGTGTTGGATCGAAGGAGCCTGCACAGTTGAGGCAGCCAGAAACCCCGGCCAGGGATTCGACGTCTGACTCATCCAAGCTGCTCACAAGAGAGTCCATGCTGGAGGTGGAGGGCGAGGAGGCAGATGAAGACGTAGAAGAGGGAGAGGAGGCCGACGAGGAGGACTGGTGCTCCACATGGTGCATCTGATACAGAGTCTGCATGGCAGTGATGATCTGAGGACTGATCACTTCCTCATAAAAAGTGTGGACAAAGCCGTAGGAACGTGTACCATCGTCAGAAGAAATTGTAAATGAGTGGAACTGAGGATCGAGTCTGTCTGCCTGAGTGCGGAAGGACAGACCCCTCGGCATACAGAGCTGCACAGAAGTGGTGAGGAATGAAGAGGAGGAGACAACATAAAACAGGGTTTTAGTGGCAATTTTATGTTGGCAATGTTAGGTTTTATTTGTGTACCTTTAAAATGTTTCCAGATCTGAAAACCCAGTAAAATTACACTAAAAACTGTTTAGAAAGATCATCCTGTGATGTCTTTGGGAAGCTGTTTATAATAGATTTTAATTATGTGAAAGAAGGAAAACTAGATATAAAAATGAATTTGATTCCCTCTAACTGTTAACAGTTCTTTTGAGGCTGATTCTTTCATCGTCCTGACCTGCTTTTCCAACATATTCTGTGTATGAGGATAAAAAAAGAAAGAGTGTGTGTTGTGTGAGAGGCAGACAACAAGCAGAGATACATGGGTCTCACTACACCTTTTTTGGCGACTTGACTTTGTTATCATGTTCCCTTTTTCTTTTGTCGTTCATTGCATTATTCACTTACACTGGTTGGAAGAGCAACAAAACATTTGTCCTACAAACAGGCACATCTTGTCCTTCCTTATAGTTTCCATTGTTGTGAGAGAAAATGAGCAGCACTGAGGACAAAACAATTATGTGCAAGCCAATATCTCACCATGTTAACAGCATCTTTATTGAAGGGGTTCCTGTCTGTGTTTTCAGGGTAGTGCACCAGAACCTTTGACTTGAAGGACCGTCGAATGGGGCTCTGCTCAAAGCTTTCACCTGAGAAGACAGACACACAACACTGATTTATGAAAAAGCTCGGACAGGACGACCTTGTCTGACATCAAAAAATAAATAAATAAATAAATAAATAAAGAGTTAATCTGTTGTCGACAGCAAGGGCCATTCTACAGCAAAGAGGGAAAATCCTTCCAAGGGTTATGTAACTCAACTCATTACCATAGCGATAGACTGGAAAAGTGGTGCAACACCCCTCATCCCTGACACTCTGCAGCAGGAAACCTTTTACACCTCTAGGACAGAAATATGCTGCTTTTTCACACATCAAAAGCTTTCAGGCTCAGGATAAAGGATGAGAGATTTCTATACATCAGCTACATGTACACAAAAGGAGTGAATTTGCAGCACGTGCAAGAAATGTCTACTATATATCCCTACATTCACAAGGCACATATTTGATGCATTGCCCCTGTCTGGCTCAAGTTTCTCCTCTCTTCAGTCTCTGCAGCTTGTGACAGCCTCTAGCTCCGGTTACATACAGAGTGCTGTCTGTGTGAGCTTGAGTGGATGAAGAGGAGCTGGTGAAAAGGAAAACAGGCAATAGAAATAAACTGTGTGTGTATGATTCAGACTGTGTAATTGACTGACAGCAGTGAATGAGTTACTATCATTATTCATCCACTTTCCGGGGGGATGCCCTTGAAGGGCACTCTTCACTGCGTTGCCCATTTCTCTAATTCACCATGAATTCTCAGAGTTCACCTTCAGCTGTAACTGACATCACTGCATTACAAGAACAAAAACAACTACAAATGGCAAACTAACAGTTTTCTCTCAGCTGCCAGCTTTGACGCACTCATTCAGCATTCAGGAACATCCACCTCGCCTGCCTACAAGATGACGCACAGGACCCCCGAGAGAGGAAACTGCGCTGGAGGCAGAGTGAGGAAGGAGCACCACTTCAAGTGAAACTGAGTCAGACTGGTAGGTGGGAGACCGAAGCTAATGGATCACAGAGACGAGAGGGGGAGTCAATGTTCTTTGCTAAGGATACAAATTGGTGTTGGCGCTGAGAGGCAGAATTGAGCCTTGCACAAGGACGCCTAGTTGCCATGGAAGCCACATCCGCTGTGGCCTCGAAGATAGCCATCAGACAAAGCTCGTCAGCTGTTGCGTCAGCCCGAGTTTCATCAGCTGACCCAATTAAAACCCACACTCAACCTGACACGAGTTCTCACCAAAGAGTTTGCACAGAACACATTCAAACAGTCTCTCTCTTCTTTTGTTCACAGAGTAAGAGGGAGGTGGAGGGTGGTTTGTTATAGTATTGGAATGACAGCTTAAACGCCTGTTTCAGTTAGGCTGTAATGAGCACGTTCCCTCCTCTTAACCATGTTAACACACAAACACTAAATGTATACGAGCCCATGTGTTGCAGAATGCTTTATATCACTCAGTAATGATTAAATTCATAATTAAAAATGTAATATATGAAATGTCCAAAAATAGTGACAAAAAAACCCAAGGTAGCGCGTTCAAATAGCTTATTATAGTCTGACCAGCTCCAAAAACTCGAATATATTCAATTTGTTATCACATAAGACAAAGAAAATCAGCAAATCTTCACAATTGAGATGTTTTGCGTAAAACGTTTTTAAAAAATGTATTTAATTATTACTTGATTTAAAAAGTCACTGCAAATTCATTTTCTGTCAATTAATCAACTGTTTCTCATTTAATCTTCAATGCTTAAAAATGTTTATCACTGTCACTATAATATCAATATTGTCAATGTTTTAAGAGGACAAAAGCAACCAAGTATTAATTCCACAGTTTAGGCATTCATCACGAAGATTTATGGCCCCAAATGTTCCTCCATCCCTAAAACAGGAGCACTTCATCAGGGAAGATTGAACAGCCACAAAGGTAGACATCTGTCATATTCACCTACCAAATTACCCCCACTGTCCCATTTGTCGCATCACTACAGGAGTAGATGAGGACAGACGTAAAGAGTGGAAAGAGATTAAAATGACAGCAAATGTCAGCTGGCACTGACTGATGAGGAGTTATTCCTTTTTGGCTCAAACAGTTTAAATCACTCTGTCTTTGCATTACAGGCTTTGTCCGTCTGAAGGTGAATCATGTGACAGAAAAATGACAAATTTTACTTTTCATCTCAGCCTGAGGCACAGACGTGGTGCTGTGCTCATTTGCTTAAAATAAAGGATAAAAGTAAGTGCCTAAAAATAAAAACAACTCAGGCTGGATGTTTTACGTACAAACAGCATGTGTATTAATAAGACAAGTGTGAGATTTATACATCTCTCTGTAAACGGTATAAAGCAGCTCTCAAATGTTCGGTCAGGGAGTTCTCGTCCTCCGCTGACGTCATTCCCCTGTGACAGTCACCCAGCGTGAACGGGCGCTGGAGCCTCAGCCATTCAGCATTCAAACAGGCAACATCATGTGAAATTTGATTAGGCTGCAGAAAACACAGTGGCATCTATTGAGAAGCCAACAAGGGCAGCTTGTCTCTCTGTAGGCATGCACTAATTACACAAATACATGGAGAAGAAGATATTGTATTAACTAACAGAAACAGTTATAGGGCCAGTGTACGTAAAGGAATAAACATCTCACACCTGACTGCAGCTCATGGCATATGTATGGAAAGGCAAACACACTCACACACACACACACAGGAATCCCTTGAAAGGAGCAGACCCCCCTGCTGCAGTGGGTCTGAGATGACCTGCTGTTACATAAGCAGATTGGTAGCGCTCAGATATACTAGCCAGCGGCGCTGTCACTCGCCGCAGGGAGCCAGCTATCAAAGTCCTCTCTGGTTAGTTAGAACACAAACTAATCTGCAGCAGAGCTATGTGTTCCAACATGATACAGAGATCATCCTAAATACTTTGTGCTATTATTCAACATACATTTAACTGTAATAGGAAATACAAAAAGGATAAAGGATACAGGGTGTGACTATTGTTTGAGCTCCACAACTCAAACCTGGAAGTGACACGTTAAGGGTGTAGATATTCAGCCCACCTGCAGAGTTCTGTTTCCTCACAAAGACCAAGGCATGGGCTCACACACACACACGCACACACACACGCACGCAGTGGGACACGTGCAGACGTCACAGAGAAGCTCCTGGGTGACTCTGTCCTCACCTCACCGAGCTGTGCGTCAACAACTCAGACCAGAAGAAAGAATACATCACCTGATATTTCTGTTTCTAACAGCGTTATCCTATCCACCACAAATAAACCGTCACGAGCGCCTGACACAAGGTAGCATCACTGCAGCTGTCATCACCGTAGCAACCCCCACATCCACCAGCAACACAGCATCCGTTACCTTCCACCTCCTTCACCACTGCTGGCTTTGGTAAGAGAAGGACAGAGGTCTCCTGCCTGAGACCAGGATACATGTTAAGAGACATCACACAGATAATCACTGTTTTTTGACACACCAAAAAAATCACACACTGCCCTGAGTTATCCACGAAGAACTGCCTGGATCTTCAAGTTCCAGCTGTATTGGGAGAAAAGGGTGACAATGATGATGATGATGATGTCCTCTCTGTCCAGCATTTTCTCTGTGATGTACCACATCCAGATGTAGCAGTGGATGACTTGCAGAAACCAGCAAAGTCACATTCTCAACTGACTTTCAATATCGTCTTGAAAATACGATCAAATCACAGTGAACAGACTTGCACTGTTTTTCCCAAGCAGATGTAATACAAAAGGATAGGACTATAGAGGACAATATAGTTGACCTGTCATTTAAAAATTCAATTCAAACTGCTGTAGATTCACAGGAAAATCTTCATTCTTTTGGATTTGTTTTTTGTTTATGATTTATTTGTCTCATACATAAAGATATTTACATTTCACCAACCCTGTATGTTCAGAGATAAAATACACAGATTCTGCCAAGTAAAGTGTATCAGCAAATTCTGATGGAATTCATTCAGGGAAAATTGTTCTGGGCCAGACAATAGGTTATTCTACACAAGCTGCTTGCAGATGTTATGTTGTCAACAACCCTTTGAAAGGCAAAGAGACGAGGCGCCCAATCAAAACACGTTTAAACGGATGTCACCCCAGAACAAACAGGCCTATACGAACCGGTAAATATTTAACATGACAAAGAATGCCACGAAATGTATTTGTATTTTTTCGCCTGTGTATTTCCGCAGTGTGGTATTTGTTTTCTTTCATGTTTTGTTGCCCATCTACCTGCTCCATCGTCCGGCTCCAGGCCCGTCTCCGCGTCCAGTCCACACACGACAAAATAGTGGGCGAAACGGCAAGAAGAAGCCGATCCTATGGTCGCTGCGGTCCCGCTCATCCTCGACACGTTTACGGTGTGATATTTACTTCTACTAAACGTTGCGGATGTTCATAGCTGACGAGTCTGATCCGTATTGCTGTGATCCCCCCCCCAACCCTGGTCCTTTTCCTGATCCGTGCGCTGGGTCGTGTGAGCCCGCCCGCCTGCACTCACTGATCCGCGGTCTGACTCTGATGGAGCACTGGATGATCCAGCGATGGTCATCTCGTTTGTTTCAGAGGGGGAGGAGGCTGCATGTAGGCCTGTGAGGGAGGGAGAGAGAGAGAGAGGGAGAGGGAGACAAAGACCTAAACGCATCATCAGCCTCATTTTAAAGGGTGTTGTCAAAATACATCATCAGCACCCACATCAAAATAACCATGCTTTGACAAAGGGACTTAGTGTTCATATACGTGTGTGTGTGTGTGTGTGTGTGTGTGTGTGTGTGTGTGTGTGTGTGTGTGTGTAACCGTGACATGCAAGTTTAATCTCAGAGGTCAATAGATTTTTTTTATTTCGCTATTTTTAAGTTTAAGCCAAGTTAAATTGTAGAACACATTTAATGCACAAAGGCAATTCAACATGCTAAACAAAATGCATGAAAACATTAAAAGGAGTACAGCATAAATAATCAAAATGGAAATTAAGACATTATAAACCAGTTTAGAATAGTTCTTTTAAAATCAAAAAGACATTCTGCGTTACAAACTGTAGGTCTTGAGGTTGATTGACGTGTTTTTATCAGTCTTATTAAATCGACGTAGAGTTGCATTGTGGGAAATGTAGGTTCCGGTGTTATTCGAGCTTGACCTATACTACAGACTAAAAGTCATGGTGTCTGGGTTTGACGGCCGAGAAGTTTCATATGATCATATGATAAAAGACAGAAGACGTGTTTTGATCCCGAGCCACCACCGAGAGATTTATAGACATTTAACAGTAAATTACACTCTGTTCTTCAACATGCTTTAGCAGAAGTCCACTGAGGTTTTCTTTTTTTGTTGCCCACACTTTGCTAGAAATAAAAGGAATGCATGGACAATCATTCACTAACACAAGTATTCTGATTCTTGCCATATTATTTCACATGGTAGTAAGACAAAGTGAGACAAAGCCAAAAGGCAGTCCTAGGCATTTAGCCTATCATCTACCCACTGCAGTCTGTCATGAATTCACTGGATGTTTCTAGTTTAATATATTTGAGTAAACTTGAGAAATAAAGAGGTGGATATCCACATTTATAGGTCATAGGGTATTTATTGAACCATTCAAACACACATAAACAAATTTCTCATTTTATCTGCAAAATGCTTACTAACTTCATTAAATAAATATGATAATCTAGGTCACAAGTAATTCAACCTCCTGCTTTATCTGTTCTAGTAAACCATATTGCCTGAGAGATATTTAGGATTTGGGTTAAATAAAGTCAGTGTCCAAACATCAAAAGATGTGCAGCATTTCTGTAGACCTGGACTGGCTCATGCCATAAAGTCCTTGCAGTAAAAACCAGATTTTGAGATAATCATCACATTTTTCATGCAAATTAGAGGTATGCACCTACACCCGTCCTCCTTTCTGTAAATATTGTTTAACAAGTGAGCAGATGGATCCACAGCTTCAGTCCTCCAGGTAAACATGTGGATCTATCACTTACAGCCTGTCTTTTTACAGTAAGTACATAACAAGGCTTGTATTTAACATTCAGTCGCTGTTGTCATTCAACAGCTATTTTATGCATAACATTTGTCACAAACAGTAATCATGGCTCTTACCATTACTGTGTTCTCCAAGGTGAACCACTCCTCCATTTGTTTTCAAGTTGCATATTTGCCTGACTTATGTGGTAGTTGTAAAATAACTGCAGCAGTCCAGACATCCTTTTTCCTGTGAAACTTCCTCCAGCTCCTCCCTGGGGGATATGCAGGTGTTTGTAGGCCAGTTGAGACATTCAGCAACGCTATTACATCCCACATCAACCTGTCCAGGCAGATGTGATTGGTATACCGTCAAAGGCAAAGTTTATCCAAGTGGCTTCCTCACCAAGTAACCTATACACCTCAGCTAGCTCTTTTTTAATGTGGGGAAGGTGTGTGTCAACTTCAAAATCTTCCTGACACACTGAATCCTTCCTCTTGTCACAGAATCCCAGAAAGTGGGGCCAACCACGCTGCAGCTTAACCTCACTTTGTCTCTTCTAAAACCATGACACACTTTCTAAAATTAAATAAACAGATCAAAGATGTTGGTATAAGACTATCCAACATGTTGATACATTAGTGAGGACTGGAGCTGTAGTGCACCCATTCACTGGTGTCTCCAAGGCATGCTAAAGAGTGCAGCAAGAAGACAAGTCTCTGTCTGAACCGCAGAGGGATAGTATATGAGGTCATGCTGCACTGGTCATTCAAACAAACACATTCTCTAGAAAACTTTTGGCAGTGGGTTTGGGTTCAGAAATTTCACCTGGAAAATATCTTCAGAGAAAAATAGGTGAAGTTCTCAGAAGGAAGGGCACTGTGGGTCTTTGAAGGAAAACAGTCTCTGGCAATGAGAAGAAAACTCTCAGTGGCAGGAAAAAACAGGGAAAGGTGGTTTTATACTCTACTTCCTGCTCACTCACTGCTCATCAATTAACTGTAGTGTAAGTAGCTGGAGATCAGGGAAAAGTGGCTGGTGAGCCGGAGCAGATCATTTAGTTTTATGTGATAATAATATTGATCGGGGGAATACTGTAGGTATAAAGAATGTGGGAGAGTGAACTCAGAATCCACAGGAAGCTATGCAGCCTGCTCTTCTATAAGGTTAATGTTAACAGATTTATAATTTAACTTGAAGGGTGATAAGTTGATGGCTTTGGCAAAGTGTGTAGAAGCAAAAGCTGTGCATGGATCAAGAGTGCAGATAGAGAGGTCTATGTCAAGATACGAGCCACTTGGGCCTGAATCTCTCCATCAGGGTGTGAAAGCAGCTGGACCAGTTTGCTGTGGAGCTGGGAGGATTCATCTAACATGACCCGGAAGAGGCAATCCTGCTTCCGCCTCAGTTCATCAGCTACCTGGGCTGAAGGCCTCCAGGCCTTCAAGTTCCCTGCAAACGTCAGCAGTCGCAGAAGCACTGCCGGAGCCGTTCGAGCATCAAACAGCAGCAAAACAGAAGCTGGAGCCTTGGGCAAAAAGCACACAACAAGATCAAAATGAGGATTTATAATGAAATCTGGAGTCCTGTCACAGCAGTCTGACAACAAAAACCTTGGATTGTGCAGCATTTGCTTGTTTTGATTAACTTTTACCACAGAGCCATGCTAACTTATTTACTGTGTATTATATAGACAGACAAACCTCACTGGTTGTTTAACTTAAATGACAATGATAAGACTGCATTTTGATCCCTTTTTGACTTACCTGAGCTTGAACAATGTCATCCATCATATCTGGATTTGAGGACAAATTCACGAGGACTTTCAAAGCCTGAACCTGAAACAAAAAGAAAAAAAACTTACTCTTACTGGCCTTAACTGGTTTCCAACTACAGCAACAATTTTTCGATCATCTCTGAGAGATATCAATGGTATCACATCATTGTTTAAGGATTGTTAAATAGAACATTTATAGCATCCAAAAATCAGTTTTTCAGAAATGTAAAAGATATCAAGCCAAGGGCAACCTGAAAAGATACCAACCTGCAATGCTTCAGCGCTCACTACAAGTAGAGACAGTAAAAGCGTAACTGATTCCTTCAGCAAGTGTTGATGTTTGTCTGTGACTGAAAGGTTTGTCAGCAGCCTGAGAGCACCGAGCTGAAGGTCAGAATTCACTGGTGACATCTCAATCAGTTCTAGCACTTGTGGCACATAAACCTACAAGACAAGATTTTTAGTGAAACAAGTTTGTCCCCCCAAAATAGACATGAACTTATAAACAAAAAGACTTCATTCTCTGCAACGGATTGCATGCTATTTATTGTACAGAACGGCAACAAACCTTTAGCTGCTCCTGGTTTTGGATGTTCATACACAGATTATTTAAAGCATTCAGAGTCTGCACTCTAACTTCTGTCGCAGGATCAGAAAGGAATCCAGCTATGATATGGATCCCTTCAAATTCCCGTATTAGATTCTGGAGAACGAGAAAGAAAAAAGAGAGTTAGAAAACACAAAAGCTACATTACTAAAATACGCAATTTACAGTATTAGACTCTTGATCGGCAATAAGCATATAGAGAAAGTATACTTTTACTGTTACTGTTTTACCTGATTCACAGTGAAGGCAGCAGCGTTTCCTAACGTAAGCAGGATCCGACATCTGTCAGATGGATTATTGCTGGTCTGCAGACATGACAGCAGCATTTTCAGGTGCTGTGGCTCCAGGTTGCCGGGAGACTGGTGGATGATGCCACCTATGGAGCAAAAGAAGCCTCTTAACCTACGTTTAATGATACCCAATATGTGTTTGCAGCGAAGGAGACTGCAGGACTATAACCGAACTAAAATTACTGTTGAAAGTCTTGAGATACTCACTTTGCTGGAACACTCAGATAAGTTTAGATATATGCTATTTTCTGCGAGTATTGTCCAGTTTTATAAGCTATATGGTTCCTACCTGATGCATCATCCGCAGGTCGGGGACAGACAACATCCAGTCCAGACACTTTAGCTAGCAGGCTGCCCGGCTGTACAGTAACTTCACTGGACGGAGTGCTCCTTACACCAGGACTTTCACTTGTGGCACTTTTCTTGTTTCTCTTGAAGCTTCCTCCGCTGAGAAGTTTGTATATCCCGTAGGAAGCTCCAGCGCCGGCAACTATTCCGAGCAACGCCTTCATGTTGCCGAGCCTGGGAGTGATAGTACCATCGCCCATGCTGCTGCTAATTGTGCCTGTAGCTGAGCTTTGCTAGCTTGCTAACGTCAAGCTACAGATGCTCTGAAGCGTTATGATTTAAATCTTTTATGTTACCAGCTAAATGAACCGGCTCATTAGTTAGCTAGGACTGACGATAACCAACCGAAAACACTACAAAGCCCAGACAAACTAATGTAAACAGCTTCATTGTACTGAAAACTGGAGAAGTTTGCTGACAAGCCACAGTTGTCAACAATGTTTTGTTCCGTTGTTCCGGCCAGCTCAGGGTGGCCAACAAAATCTTTCGCAGAGTGACTAGGGAAGACAAAATCTTAGGCTTAAATTTTGTAATATGCATTTTGACTTTGTTTTGAAAACCTAACTTGGTATAAACAAATTGTTAGCTGAAAAATCCAGTGTATGTATGTTCACACCGTGGACTTTGCTTCGCTGCATTAAAACTCACTAGCTGTCCAACATTTAAGGTTACCGAAGTTTTAATTGCTTCGTTACCTAGCAACGATGAGTTTCAAAATGGAGGAGGACCAGGCGAAATCTGACAAACTATAAACATAGATATTTTAATTAACGGACGTATTGAAGACAAGACATGGCTGTAGCAAACACAGAACCTGTTCTGAAAGAGTGTGAACTGAATCACTGCCTCCCACAAATATACAAGGTACGTTATCGTCAGTAGAAATGGCATGTACAGTAACGTTACAGATAACCAGAGCCCTTAGCTCAGCTCTTCAGTCATTTACACATAATCCCATCGCTTTCTTTAACTACTACTATCGCCACTTGATTTATTTTATTTTATTGTATTGTATTGTATTTGTTTATTTATTTTTATTTATTTATTTTTATTTTTATTTTTATTTTTATTTTTATTTATTTATTTATTTATTTATTTAACTTGAACCCAAAAGTTCATCATCTTTATTTTTTCCTTGACAACAGGCCTTGTTGACAGCTTCATGCCTGTCATGTCCCAATGACCCAATACAGTTTCTGAAAAATACTCTTTTGGCCTTCCAGGGCCATGATAATCTTCAGAATGTAGACTGGTAGGTTGAACCTCCTTTTCCTTTGACTTTTCTTGAGACGGACACATGGTGGCTCTCTTTCTTAACTTTACTTTTACTCCTGGGAGAGAAAGTCATGGTCGGCTACCAAATGTGTAGGAGTGGAGATTAAAACCCATATTTTTCCATATCTACATTCCATCTCTGACCCCAAAAGGTGGTTCAGTGAGAGGAAAAGCATGTAGAAATTACACAACAAACTAAACTAAAAAGATTAGTGTATAATATATAGATATTTTTCAAACCACACTGTGTTTTCAATTGCATCAATTTCTCCTCTGATTACATGGCCTACCATTGCACATTTGCTCACAGATTTTAAGTGGGCCTTTTAGGTACATACACAAGAATAATCAGATACTCTACGTGGATGGATATACAGTTTCTGCACCATTATACTGTTAAGTGACTTTTGAAAAGTGACACCCCTGGGGGTTAGCATCAATATCCCTAACACCTATTATCACTAACAATTATAGGCATAATTCACATAATAGGCATAAAAAAAAATTTTTTTTAAACAGAAACTTAAGTTAACAATAAGCATATGTTAACTTAGGTTTCTGTTTAAAAATATTTTTTTCAGACTTAAGGAGTGGTGGTCTTTACAGGTCATTTAAACTAATCTTGTGAAAAGCCACTAAGCAGACAGGATGCATCTCTTCCTCTACTAGTGCCAATATATATACCCTTTTACTATTATACATGTACTCAATTTAACAGAGTAGCATTATGATTGTGTTAAATCATTCAGGAGTACAAATTAGTCTGGGGCATTATCTGTTTTTGATGTCAGTTTTATTCTTTTGAGGCACAAATTTATTGCTGATGCAGAACAGCGAACTGCAGCAACCACCTCTCTGATGCGTAGGACTATGGACGCAGCCTATATGGATCCAGATGACAATATGGTACAGTATGTTTGAGTAGCATACACAGCTTTTACAGTCAAGTTGAATAACAGATTTTCTGGATAAATTAGACACAGATGTAACAGTTTTAATGCTTTTTATTATAATTGCTATTCTGTATTCCTTTCTAGCTTTCCTTTTGTCTTTTTGAGAAGGCCTACTGCTGTTACAGGAAAAATTTAACAAGCGCTTGCTTCAGGTAGGCTCACAGTACTGACTTCTAGACCAACACATGAGTGACTGATGAATCATTTGTCAAAGGGGGAAGGAATGGAATTTCTGAGAAATATCAAATTGTGATGCCTGTCAAAACAACATCAATAGTGACGTTGAGTATACATGGAATACGTGACACAAAATACAGATCATCAACTTAAAACATTGAACTTGTTGAGTAGATTATCCAATTTGACACAATCAAGAGGTGAAAAAATATTTACAGTATTTCATGCCTTTACTGTTTATGGTGGATATGTGTAGAACACTAGAAACTTGATTTATTTCCCCAGTTGAAGATGGAAACAGGCCCTATTGAGCAAAAGAAAGAAATGTTCAGCTCCAGTTTTCAGGTGTCTGAGAAATAAACATTCAAAATATGAACACTTACCCATCATTACAAGAGGACTGATGTCAGTCAGAAATTGACCTATAATTAAGAAAATAATAAAGAAATCCAGTTTAGTATTGAGAGCCAGAATTGTCATATTGAACACATTTTGCAGCAGTTCACTTTCTAGTTATGCTTGAGAGTCTGGGCAGCTACAGTATGACTTTTATGACCCTCCAGATTTTTTCATTTGAATGTTTGGCTCTAACACAATTCTATCTTTAAAAAAATAGTCTGTATTTACTGCTGTCTTTAAATCTATTAAGATTTTAATCTTCTCTGTCTAATGGCATAACTGAAGGATAAATTCAGAATGGGTAGCTCTGAGATGTGAGAATTTTTTCAGCTTAAGGTTCCAACTGTAACCACAGCAGTTATGACTACATGTAATATGTTTAAAAGTTTTTTTGATACCATTTTATCTCTCTGTGTTGATGCCTCCCTACTGTTCTTCACATCCTTGGGGACAGTTGGGGCTGGTTCCCATTGGTCTTTAACAGTCTTGCCTTCAACAGGCTGATATGGTGTATAACGGGTCTTTGATAGAGATACTTTACTCCTTACGTAGCCGTTTCTGGATTTCATAACATATGCATTTACAAAAGGCAATGACGTTTTGGGGCCCGTTTGAGGAGGATGCCTTTTTGTGTTGCCACCATTCTTCCAAAAGACTCCACTGAGAGTAGAACCAGACACATTGGATGCAGACAGCAGTTTAGGGGGCCAGTAGACCATGTTGAAGGGCTCTTTATTCACATTAGCTGAATGATTCTGTACTTTGGTCGGTTGTGTGAAGGTCTGAAGAAGGCCAGCTCTCATTGCACTCACAAAGACATCATTTAGAGAAATGCCTTGCCTTTGTTGGGTTGAAAACAAGCCCAGGCCATTTCTGGCACCATGTCTATCACCAGGAAGAAACCTATCAGAGATTATATTCTTGATTTTAAAGTTCTGGGACATGACTTCATTGCCAAACAATCTTGAAAAGGCTTTCTTTGGTTCTGATGTTGGAGCCAAATTGATTGGAGAGTTAAAACTTGCATAAACATCACTGACCTGAGATGAAATTCCGCTCTGGGTTGAATATAAGCCACTAGAAATGGGAATGCGGGCATTCATTTGTTTTGGGTCCTGAATTGCAGATTCTAGATTCTGCTTGGACAGGTCAGTTTTCTCCTCATCTTTTGCCTGGGCAGTGAGGATGGATGAACCAGAAACACTGACTCTCTGGTTTCCGAGATAGCCATCATGTCTGCTTGAGTCTTGAAGAGAGCTGGAAGGTTTCACAATAAACACTGGGTGGGATCTGACCAGATGCTTTTTGCTAAATACTCCCTGGGGGTCATGTGGGCTGCTTGTTTCAACTCTCACATGACTGTCACTACCCTCAGATGAAAGGTCAGAGTTGGAAGAAACAGAACCAGTAGACACAGGCAGGTGGATGGTAGGAGTGTAGTTTATATCCTTTGATTCCTTGCCAACAGTGGGTTGATATGCCTGAACCAGTTGGGCTCTTTCCCTGTGTTTAGGAAGATTATCTGGAATATAGAGTTGACCTCTTGGTGCACTGACATATAAACTTTTACCATAGGAATTCAAAGATGGGGGCTTTTCTGGAGACAGGGCATCGGCATGTGTCACTCCACCTGGCCTCTCTCTTTGGAAATCTTTACCAAGTTCAAAACCACCAAATGTTTTTTTATACCCCATTAAAGAGTCTCCACTGTGAGACGAATATTTTGGTTGTTGGATATTCTTCTCAGAGGTTAGGGGTTTTATGCTGGATTTCTTAGTTTTATAGTTGCTGAGATCTTTTGGGCTGTTTGGGATGTTGACAGGGGATGCAGTCACATGGCTACTGAGGAATGAGCCAGAGGGTATTTGTTCAGGGAGCTTGTAGCTTGTTGACTGAACATCTTCAGTTTTCACATCAAGAGCCCTTGTGGAAATGTCAGGGTTTTCCCCAGAAATGTCACCACTGGCCAAACCTCCATAATTAATTGAGACACGTTTTGTGGCTAAATTATGGCGTGGGTTGAGAACAGAGCTGGGGCCAGAGTCTTGGTTGTCATAAACAGTGGGAGAAATGAGAGTTTCAGTAGAGTCGACAGGATCAGGGAAAAGGAGGCTTTCACTTGGCTTTTGGTAGTTGGTGTCTGGTTCACTCTGTTCAAACTCTGTATTCATAGGTTCACTCCAGACTTCATTTTTACTGTTGTCACCATGAGTGGATCCCTCTTTTACAGAATCAGAACTAGTAGAAGACTCTCTGTTAATATTTTCAGCACCAGAAGTCAACTCATTTTCCATTGTTTCCCGAGCAGTTTGGAAATGTCCACTCAAGTCACTTCCTGGTATTAAGAAGGAGTTCTTCATTATTTCTATGAAACGTCTGAAATCCGTGATTGTTGGGAAACTGATGCCCTCCACAGCTTTCTCAGATGTGTGCTCCTTCACTAAGCGGCCAAAGGGATGTTGATAACCAGAACCCACATGCTCATATTTCTGTACAGAAGGAGCAGAGGAGACCACTGAAAACTCATCTTGCTCCTGTTTTGGCTCCGATTTGTATTCCACCATCTCTTCACCAAGACCAGTAACTGAGCTAACATCCTCTCTGTTTTCATGATGAACTGATTCTCTCTGAGGGGAACCAAAGCTCTGGTACATTGTGGCCTGTGTTTCATCCTCATGGTTTGTGTTCAAAGATTCTCCAGAGTGAAACTGGTTTGAGGTTTGTAGGTTCTCATTTGCAGAGTAGCCATGTGCAATATTGTAACCTACAAACAAACATTACATTAGATTCATATAGCAGAACACAGCAGTGAATAATTAAAAAATAAATCTTACCTTTGTGAAGAGGAAAGGAAATGCAGCCCCACAACAACAGAGTGCAAAGCCAAGAAATCCTGAAAAACAATTAAGTTATAAACAACAACAACAACAAAAATGCACAGGCCAAATTTAGCCAAAGATACACACTTGTATCTTATTTACCCATATGGAAGATCCATGGCAGTGAGTTCAAATACTGAATCCACCTGCAGCAACAACAACAGCAGACTGTTGATTGAAACTACCAGACCAGACAACAATTAATCATGCCCTGTTAACAGCACAGGATGACAGGAAAACTGCGAGCAGGGATGGTAAAATGTTTGAGATTCTACATACACTGATTGCAGTGAGGTGATTGTAGACAGCTGGTGCTGTGTCCAAGTCAAGCTAATTAGACAAGCACAGGTGGAACATTCGTTCAAAGGACTGCATGGCGATGGCCTAAATGTCACTGAAATCAATCCAGAAATGAAAAAATCATAGCTTAAAAACATCTGTTGTCTTCCTCTTTGTGTCTTCTTATAAATCTGTGCATCTTGAATATATAAATTGCACACTGCTAAAAAGAGGACATTAAGTTTGATAAGGTTTTTGGAACAGTATGTAGAGGTTACTTCCAGGTTAAAAGCACTTTAAGTCAACTTGTCATGTCATCATCTGCCACTTAACTGGGTCCAGGCCCAAGTCACGGGGGCAACTCCCACCCAATTTACAATGCACCGAAGTCCCATGGCACCTCCACGGGTGGTGAGCCCATGGGAGGTGGTGCTACCCAGAGTGGGATTCAAACCCATGACCCTGAGAGGTTGAGTCTCATGCTCTACCAACTGAGCTAACTGGGCAGCTTGAGTTAACTTCTCCTACTTGAAAAATGTTGAGGTCTCAAATTTGATCATGATCAGAGAGTGACTCAGTTGGAGCTCTAGGCAGAAATTTGACCCATGCGAATTAAAGTTTTGAACATTTTCTCTGGATCATTGTTAACAAGTAGATAAGTTCATGAGGATATTCAGTTTCACAGATTCCCTTTCACCTCTCCATTGTCAGTGCACTCACCTCCATCACTGGCCTTTTGTCAATCACACTGTCCTGTCTGAAACTCCAAACCTGCTTCACCTGCATCATCATTAGAATAAACTTATTTAAGATGACACAATGATTTAATTAATCCATGAGTGTTATTTCAGTGTTGCTGACTCCTGTCCTGTTGAGTATATTCAGGTTCCTGACAACCTGCCTTTCGTACCTGTTCACTGAATTAATGATGAGCTGTGTACACAGGAAGTGGAAGAGGTTCACTGTGCAGAGCAAGAGAGATACCATAGAGCTGGCTCTGAAGATGGACGTGACAAAGAAGCACTTTGAGAGGACATGCCAGCACGCTGCACTCACCAAATGGTTGAATTGGGTAAAATTACACAAGAAGACACAGGCTGGTAGGTGACCACACAAGTGTTTCCGAGGAAAAAGTAATCATGAGGAGGGTTGGCTTAACTAACGTGAACCGAATGTTTTTGCAAGTTGTGACTTTATCATGCATATAGCCAGAGAAAACAGGCATTGTGGTAAAGAAATGTGTCCAAACTGAAAATCTTTCCTGACAATAATTTCTCGCCCGCTGTATACACCCACTCTTGTGACTCATTTTGTCCCCTGTACTTTCAGCATTAAACTCTGAGACTGGACTAAGTTAAAAAGCTAAATTTGTCTTGAGATTCAGCTAAATCCAACTCTGTCACAATTACAAATACTTGTTTGGAATATTTTTCATATTTCTTTTCAACTTAGCTGCCATTGAGAAACTCGAGAGACTTGTGGCCGCTCGTCGCCTTAAGCGCATTGTAGTTGCATGGCGTAATGTTGCAAAGGACTCAAAGAGGACAAAAGAGTACTTCAAGGTATACTTTTATGTGGAATTTTAGTTAAAAAAAAAAACAAAAAAGATATGTAAATAAATACAGTATAAATATACAGAACTCTGCCAATATTCTGTGTTGTTTGATTGTGTGTTTGTGTGCTTGTATCTTGCAGAACTTGGAAATGGGTTTTATAGAAATCACTAACAAAAACCACCAGATTGGAGAAGGATGTGACAGACTGTCTTTGCTCCCTAGGAGCCTCTCATTGAAGGTAGTTCTTCTAAAATCTCCCAGCATTCACGAAGTTTACTCACAGAGTGAGGACGGCCCTAGTTTAATAGCTGTAGCAGGGTAATTTCTCAGTTCTCTGAGCAGTCAGTGATGAGATCATACGTATGTGTTACATAATACTGTGGACTTCACTGTAAACATACTTCCAGTCTCTGTGAGGCCAGCTGATTAAAGTCAGTCGCAGCTGGTTATGCCATAATGTACCTATTACCTGTTACCACAGAGAGGGCTGTGTTTATGGGGCAACTCACTCACAAGATCTGTTGAGGTGTTATGGTTTTATGCATATTAAGAATAATATTTGTGTAGACCTTATGTAATTGTTGAAGTACTTTCATACCAGTGGCTCTCTAGATTATAAATATGTTGAAAACTTAAGTGAACAAGTTATCTTGCCTGCTCTTCTTAAACTAATCAGTTGTGGCCTCTGTTTGCTTTGGATTCACATTTGCTGGCAATGTGAGTGCAGTTTTTGGTTTTGTTTGCTCTGGTGTTTCTGTCCAACACCTCTCTCAATAAATAGCGCTCTAACATGACTATGTTTGGAGAGAGAAAGAGCTTGCTCTCTTGTACCATTCTGAAGTGGCAGTGCCAGTGGTGGCAGTGAACCTTGTCTGGGCACCTAACTGTCCCCTTCACATGCAGATATTTGCAAGGTGAGGGGTGGTTAGGTGAAATTAAAACCTGGAGGACTAAATATCAGACAAAAGATCAGTATGGAAGTTGCGTCATTGTATAATCATAATCTCTTTCTCATAACATTTGCCACAGACAAGGATATGCTTAAAGTTTTAGTAGAATAAATAGAGAGGCAATTCATATGTCTACCCTCTGTCATCTGACCCTTTTCAGAATTATCAGATATGTTGTGTTACTGTTTCTGCTTCAGGTCTTTCAATATCTAGAATTACGAGACTGGCTGAATTGTGCTGAGGTGTGTTGCACATGGAAAGCCATCATCCAATCAGGCACATTGTGGAGTCAGGTCTGTACAGAGATTGATTCTTGTTTTCAGTGCATAGAAATGTTTGAAGTCATAACTGGAACAGGACTATAAATGTTTCTTAATGTTTGTCCCTTTTAGATCAACTTCTCTGTAGAGAAAGACTGGATAACAGACAGCACAACGAAGCAGATCCTGCAGAACTACCGCCCATTTGTGATCCATCTTAACCTGCGAGGCTGCACGTCACTTACATGGCCCAGCCTGAAATGTATCAGTGAGTTTTCCAGATCCTGTTGCCACATATGATTTTTTTTGTTTTTCTGTGCGCTGTGCAATACCCCTGTTGACTCATACAGATCATGCTCTAACAGTAATGATTACAGTACATCAGTAAGCTGATAAATCTTATATTTTGATTACACAACTCACCACAAATCATAACAGCAACACTGAAAATGTAGTTTCTCCATCTGATACAGACTGTTTTATAATATTGATAGCAAATGAAAGAAAGGAAAACAGAGAACCTCAGATTTCAGGTCAGATGTTCACTTTAGTCAGGACAGTCGGATGATCTGGTATTTCTGGGGAACTCTCAGGTGGCTTGGCTCCAGCTCCTCCTCCAGCTCTCCCTGCACCTCCATCGGTGTGTTCCAAAGCTCAGGGTTCGTTTCGTCTTGGTCTGTTCTGCTGTGCTGTCTATCCTTCGGACACGCTCTATTGTAGGAACTCACATAGTCCTCCACACGCTCCCCAGTATGTTCAGGAGGGGAGCGGCAGAGCAGGCCAGAGTGCCTCACCCCTGGGTGCAGATGCAGCCAGTACACCATGTAGTGGATGCTGGAAAAAAAATGCCATCAGTTTTTAATAATGATTTGCATTTTTGTCAAACAAAATTTGATTGTACACATTTGAGCAGAAGAACCCACCTATAGTCACACACCCAGGGGTTTCCTCCCAGTTTTAGCTGGGACAGAAAGTAAAGGTCTTCGAGAACCCCATACTGGATAAAATGCAGGCTGTTGTCAGATAAGTCCAGCTCACGGAGGTGCAGGAGCCCAGACAGAGACCCTGTGAGAATGAAAAGAAAGAGGTGCATTGGCATTTGTTTCTTACTTCTCTCAGTATCATTTTATGTTATGTGTTGTTATTAAATTATAAAAAAGAAAAGTAAAGCTCAGGGGTGCAATCAGCAGCAATTGCGTAACATGTTACACCTTTTGAGTTCCCATATGTTTTCCAGCCAAAGCCAAAAAAAAACACTACTTTATTTGTCTAGGTTTTCATCCTGGATATTACAGGAAATATTAGGCACGTACTGCAAATCATGATTAATAGGTATGCAGCAATAATGAAACATAGAAGGTTTTACCCGTGTCGATACGCTCCATGTTGTTACTACTGAGGTTAAGGGTTCTGAGGCTCCTCGCTCTTTGAAAATCTTTGCCTCTGAGATGACGGATTGAATTATGGGACAGATCGATATGAACAACATCATCTGGAATGCCTGTGGGCACCTCAGTTAGACCTGAACACAGGGAGGAAAGGGTTACTTAAGGGGTAACTCAGAAGCATTTGATTATTTTATGTCTACCAAAAAAATAACTTTACTTCATTCACATGCTCAGTATGTTTTCTTAATTAATTAGAGTAATGGATTCTTCATCTATTCCATCCAAATCTGTCAAACCAATGACAAAGAAATCATCTTGTTTCCTCTCTTAGTTCTGCAAGTTTAGTAACTGAAAAACTGGCGCAGAGATAGATTTATGCTCTGCCTCTATCCATGACCTGAATTTGATACTAATGTCCAGGCTGCCTGCCAATAAGAGGCAAATAGTAGCAACACATTATTTGATTCAGTCTATTCTCAAGCAAAATTAAAATGTTTTTACATGTTTTATTTAGCTAATTCTTACCACGTTGTTCATAAGTTGACAAATGACTGTAACATGGAAGTAGTCAGAGGTTAAGCAAGCAACATAACACTGAATAAAAGACACCTGCCAAACCAGATATGTCTCTTTGCCAGTTCTATGTCTGGCCCTGAAAATCCCTTGAGAAATGGAAGTTTAGTCATTCCAGTCATGCAACAGTGATATTTTATCATGAGTGAATAAGCTCTGTGACATGGCGCTACAGAGGTATTTTTCTTAACTCCTCTGTTGCATGAGAAACACGTGTTCTGGATTTCTCAAAACATAGTGAGGCTCAATGTAGGGTACAATTAATCAACAATGATTTACAAAAATATTAGCTGATTGCAGACTTGCCTCGTTTACTGCAGTCCATTTGCATTTGGGGGAAAAGGTAGAAATGGCAAGATGTGGTGGCATCTGGTTTGCCGCGAAATGGACTGGGCTTCATGGGGTCGGCGGTATCTTTTTGGTCGCCCTGCGGGTCGCCTGTTGGGTCTGACTCCTTACAGAGTAACTCAGCGTCAACCTCCTTCAACTTCATGCTTTGTAGCCTGATCGGCGCTGCACACCTAGCAGAGGAAGTACAGTTAAGGCATGGAGAAATCAAATGGTGTACTTGGAGGCCGTTTGTCATTCTGAGTAATGACTTGTACACCTGTGGGATCAGAGTAATCCATCACACTGTGTCAAAGTCTTATGGTGAAATCATTCACCTGGCATGATTTCCCAAATTACGGTTACTTGGGACCTGGAGGGTGCGTATGAGACTATCCATCGGGCAGAGACAGTTCCAGGGATTGTCATATAAACGCAGGTAGCGAAGGTTTGGCATGGGGATGAGGGCCTCCTCGCTAAGTGTTCCCAGGCGGTTGTGCTGCAGCAGCAGGGTTGTAAGGTGTGTCAGGCCCTGGAAGGCTCCTTCCTCCACTAAAGCGATCTGGTTCTGCTGCAGGTCTAGACTGGCTAAACTCTCATATCCAAAAAAGGCCCCATCACGAAGGACTTTGATCCGATTGCGGGCTAGAAGGAAGTGCTTAGGTTGTTTGGACCAAGTTTGTGAAGTGGGAATGGAGGTGAGACGTCGGTCCTGACAGTCCAAAAAGACGTCTCTAGATTCTGTTGACTCCAAGCAGGTGTCAGGTGACACGAGCCTGGAGGGGCCAGATCTGCTGTGACGCCCAGCACCTCTCACCCTGACAGTTTTCAAACACAAAAAAAGACAAATTCATGGCTTTTCAATGTCTACACATTACCATAAAACTCTGTGAAAAATGGATTGAACAAGTCAGACTCAAGAGTAAATCCATACCTGTCCCGCGTGAGTTTGTGTCGTGCTCCCTTGAGGCCTCTGCCCTTCCCTGGCCTTTTCATCTCGATGGACGAGAGCAGGAGGAGGAGGAGGGAGGCTAAGAGGAGACAGGAGGTCACATGCATCCTGAGCCCTGCAGGGATTACCTTCTCAGCAAGAAGATCTGGAGCCAAAGCAGGGGTTTGGGGCGAAAATCTTATGAAAACAGGCTTGAAAACAGAAGCAATGGGTCAAGAGTGTAATGGCTGATGAGACACAGCTGCAGCAAACCCTGCGGAAGAAGTGAGAGGTTGCACATTATGTAAGCGATAACAGCCGTCCAGGAATGTATATACAGCTTTGAAACAAGGCAGAATACTGCATCACTTCATGTTGTTCCTCATATAAAGTTGTATATTGCTTTATTATATTACAACTCAGATATCATATTTGTTGCAAATTATCTCTAGTTTGTACCAGCTAGTAGTTTGACCAGCTATCTGCTCTTTCTGTGCATTTTGTCTTATAATAGGTGAATGCAGAAATCTGCAGGAGCTCAATGTATCAGAGTGTTTTAATGTCACAGTAAGTAAAACATTGTTGAGACTATTGATATTCTATAAGAAAACCTGTAAGATAATGCATCTTCTTCACCCACTCACTCTTGTAACAGTTGTCTTGCTGAGAAAACGTGAAGTGACATTTGAACCTGTGCTCTTTCACAGGACATGATGGTTCAGAGAATTGTCGAGGGCTGTCCCTGCCTGCTCTACTTGAACCTTTCCTGCACACTTGTAACAAACAAAACTCTGAGAGAACTGTCCAGGTAATCCTCCAGCTGTGGTAAAACCATCAGACATTAGACTTTATGACCAGATTAGATTTGTGCTCTAAACTGGAGTCCTACTCACTTTCTTTTTCTGGCCTTCTGCCCCTTAGTTCCCAGAATTATCCCCATTTCTGTTTGCCCAAGATGCAGCCCCCTGCTGTATTGTACTTCATGTCTGAAAGCAGCCTGGTCAGTGCCAATGTAATGATTTAGAAGAACAGATGTGGCACTCATAACGGCTGGACTGCATGATTGCATCATTGATAGTTTTGCAGTATCTCTCTCATGGGTGGTGGTATTGTGCAACATGTTTTGGAAATATTTCACATTTTACCATTCAAGAATTTGTAGGTATCATTTTTCATTTTGTTTAATGATGTTCATTTTTGTTTAGCAACCAGCTGTAATCGACACACAGCTTAAACACAAACAATTTGAGTGATGTATTAAATGTGTGTAAAATCGATTTTGGACAGGAACTGTCTCAACCTTCAGTATCTGAGTCTGGCCTACTGCTACAGATTCACGGATAAAGGCTTTCTGTACCTGAGCACAGGGAAGGGCTGCCACAATCTCATCCACCTCAACCTGTCCGGCTGCACTCAGGTCGGTTGGTGTGCTCCTCTCAGTCTGGTATATGGTCACAGCTTCAACTGTAGACAGGACACAGCTATTTTCCTTTTGAAAGTTCAGTGTTGAGTCCACCTTGGATAAATCCAGTCACTGCTCTCTGTTTGCATGTGTCTCCTCTTGTTACTGGCTGTACACTGGCGACTGTTTGCACTCATTCAGAGCTAAAAGCAAATCGCCGAATATCTGAAGGAGAAGTAGAGTAAAAGGCAGCTGTGGCCAAGTGGAGGGTTGGGTTTATACAATCAGCTCTGGCCCACCCACTCAAGATGTGCACACTCCATAACATAACACACATGCACCGCAACTTAAAACTCACTTCTCCTCTGGAAATGTGCATCAGTTTGGTTCCAGATGTATGGTTTCACTTTATGGGGCCCTGAGAATGTGAGGAGTGACGAAAACTGCATCCAGGAGAGTGATTCAGATTCCTTCATAGACATATATTTTCCTGTCTCTCCTCCCAGATGACAGTAAATGGGTTCAAATACATTTCAGCTGGATGCCCTTCACTCAAAGAGGTTGTGATCAATGACATGCCCACGCTGTCAGACAGCTGTGTGTTGGTAAGTTTGTCTGTTTCTAACATCATAGGTTTCATACAGGCTTAAAATTACAGCTCTTTAAGGTTAAACCAAGAAAATAAAGAATAAATTAGACGAGAAGAAGAGGAATTTGCTTCCTCAGCTCAAGCATAATTGTTTGTCCACACACCCTTAACCCCTCATAGCACAGAAAAGTTTTGAATCTTACTCTGCTTTAACAGGCACTACTTTCCACATGTCGCTGTCTCTCTGCCATTTCTCTGTTGGATGCTTGTCATCTTTCCGACATCGCTTTCAAAGCCATTGCTGAAGTAGCCACACTGAAGACGTTCAGCACAGAGGGTGAGATCATTTTGCAGCCTTCAGGCTTCATTTCCATTTACACATGAAAAAATATAAATCTGATCCAGTTTGATCTGTCTGTTCTACACCTCATGTGCGATTTAGGCAACAACCAACTCTCGGACGTCAGCTGGAAGGCCCTGTGCAGCAGCTCACAAGGCCTCCGCAGACTCCACGCTGCCGAGTGTCCCAGAATGACCGACACCAGCCTCAGATCTGTGGCCACCCTCAAGGACCTGCGATACCTGGACATCTCACTTTGCAACAAGTGTGTGTTTGTACCTGCTGAAGCGTGTTACACTGTCAAGCTTGATGCTGTGCTTTGTCATTACAGTGCATGATGTAATGTGTGTTTCAGGGTGAGCGATGTTGGGATCAAGTACTTGACTGAAGGCTCCTCAGTCGCCAAATTGCGACAGCTAAATGTCAGTCACTGCACTCACATCACTGACATCTCTGTCATGAGAATTGCACAGAGGTACACAGTATAACTGCACACACACATATACACACTCTTGCAATCATACCTGGCTGTGGTCTGTGGATTAGTGTCATACAGCAGCTCTAATGTCTCATGTGCATGTGTGCACAATTGATCAGGTTGTATAAACTCTACCATCTCAACTTGAGCTACTGTGAGAGACTGACTGACACGAGTCTGGAGTGGCTGAGTGGCAGCTCTGTCTGCTCTCTTGACATCAGCGGTTGCAACATCCAGGATCAGGTATCGTTTGTTCTTACAGTCACACATTCCTGGAGAAAAGATAATTAAGCCTTGCGGTGAACAGTCTGTAACCTGATACTTGTATTTTTAGGGTCTGGCTGCTGTCGAAGGAATTCGCCTGAAGAAGTTATGTCTTGCAGAGTGTGTCTACGTCACAGACATTGGCATAGAGGTACAAATCTCGCTACAATTTCAACACATGGCCAGATGTGGCATTTTTATAGAACAGTTTACAGTTTTAATGAGTCCAAGTTTACTTCCTTTTCCAGTGCTTGAACAGTTTCCTGGTAAAGCAATTCCAAAACAAGAGTCACTCTTTTTCTTCACTGACTGTTACTGTCCACAAACAGATGTGAACAGAGCATCAAATTTAGTCATCTTGTAAGATGTGGTTTCCCAATAGCTTCATGGCATCGGTTCACATTTAATCCAAATTCTCTCTGTCATCTCCTTTGTTCCCCACGAGGACAGAAGCTGTGCAAAAATGTGAGAGATCTGGAACATGTTGACGTGTCTCACTGTGTCGCTCTGTCTGACCCAGCCATCCGAGCCATTTCATTTTACTGCAGAGGTCTGGTCACACTGCGGATGTCAGGTTGTCACAAGGTAAACACACAAACACACACACACAAAGACACTTTTCTAAAGCCTTTCAATGTTTCCTGGTTGTTCCCAAGTCGACTGTGTTTCCCCTTGTCATTTCATACCACGTTTTCTGGTTTTCTGCTGCCCTGCCTCAGATGACAGATATGGCTGTGCAGTATCTGACGACTGGCTCTCAGTACCTGCGAGAGCTCGATGTGAGTGGCTGTGTTCTTCTCACAGATCGCACGCTCCGACACTTGGAGAGGATTTGTCCACCGCTCAGCTCCATCACGATGGCCTGCTGCAGCAGCATCTCCAAGTAAGACACAAACTTAGAAGGATACTGCAAACTTAAAACGCTGCCTGAGAACTTTTAATGAGCACTGAGTGTGTTCCCTCAGGGTGGCCGCCTTAAAGCTGCGGTCGCGTGTGCAGCACTGGGAGCACAGCAACGACTACCCTCCATACTGGTGTGGATATGACATGGGCCAAACAGCGCATTCAATAACGAGACCAATCAAGACTGATGACACCTGGGAGGTGGTGGAACAGCACTCAGTGATGGCAAGAGCAGCAAGTACAGAGAGAATATAAACAGATCTCCACATGTAATGATTTTGTAAAAATAGAGCCTTAAGTAATATGTGCAGCATTACTGACAATCATGCGATCACAGCAGCTATCATTGTGGTATATACTTTGTATCAAAATGTATTAAGTGCATTTTCAACAAACCAAAATTTGAGAATAATCAGATGAAGTTTCACCTTTATCTGTGTGTGTCCTACCTTTCAGGACAGAAGCTCAGACATACAGTAGCATATATTTCATCAGCTCCTGACAGTGGAATGTCCTGTGCTGTCCTGTTTTGCTTTTAATACTACAGATCACTTTTTTTGCTTCCACATAAATAGTTACACATTGTCTTTGACCCTGAAAGCCTTTAATGCCTTTAAGAATGCTTTTATAAAAGTAAATTCAAACGTGTGCTACTTTTGCTTCAAACATTCTTCAAATATTCTATACAGTCAGCCATCAAAGGTTTGCAACCTCTCAGCTGTAAGTTTGTTTTAAACTGTGAAACAACTAAGTGAATGTAGTTCCAATTTTGGAGTCAAAATTGGGCTCTTATATATTGTATTACTTAGACCAGGGGTGTCCAAACTGTTCCACAAAGGGCCGCTGTGGCTGCAGGTTTTTGTCCCAACCAATGAAGAGCACACAGTTTGACCAATCAACTGTCTGAAGACTGAGATCAGTTGATTAAATGAGTCAAGTCTGGTGTGCTGCTGCTTGGTTGGAACAAAAACCTGCAGCCACACCGGCCCTTTGTGGAACAGTTTGGACACCCCTGACTTAGACGGTGCTAGGACAGGCTCTGCCTCAATGTGACTACACTGGGTTCCAGACTGAGGACAAACTTAATTTAAGTTTTAGATTACAGCGATACAATCTGTAGTTGAGCTATAGCCACACATCTGGAATCACTAAATGGTGTTTACCACTCAGCACTAATTATTTAACAGAGATGACAACTGATTGCAAAAGTTGGCCATCTTCAGTTGAAAGGACCTTTACAAAGTTTTATACATTCATATACAAAGGACCAACCACAAAGCACTTTAAATTTGGGCTCTTTAGTGTTGCTCAACCAGTTCAACAGCCTGATTTCAGAGCTTGTTAAATTTGATCATAATCCTTTTGCTTCTTTCTCTAAATGTTGTGATGGTTTGTCTATGCAGTATATGTACTTGTTTATCTTTTTCCTTTTGTTTATTTATACTTATTAAATTAAAAAAATTTAATAATCTTTTGTCAGGAAGAGTGTGTGGATTTGTTTATGGAACCTAAACTGTATAAAGTCAGTAAGATCTATAATGCTTCGGTGAGATGAAGCTCATTAGCTGAAGCACGTACAGATTCTGTGCAGTTTATTAGCTCATCTGAGGCACTAAGATTAGGCTCTTTTAGAATGTGCAAAGGGGATTGTGGGAAATGTGTTTTAATATATAAATAAGTGTTACGATTAAAATTTCATAATAATTAATGTTCATTAATTAGAATTCATTAACTGACAGGAATGATTTGTAACTAATTAAATTTGACGGTGTGAGTGACTTCAGTCTGGGTGAAGTGTCTAAGATATTCCATGTTACTGTCACAGTCTGAGGTTTCTGATTCATTTTTAGAGTATTTACATACCATACAGAAAACATACAATCACTGGAAGCCAAAAGTAAACTTAAAAAAATATGAACAAACTAATAGTTTCTTATTAACATTCTGGACAATTTGACAATTCAGCACAAACCAGTTGCAACTTACTCAGCATGCTTCCAACACTCAGTGTCTGCACAGTGATTTTTGACATACAGAACATTTGTTAAATACTATAGATGATACATCATTTCCTCATTGAAAGCACAGTACATAATGAGCAGAGAGTTAAATACTTCAGTGAGGTAAAGGTACATTCGGTCTTTAAGATCTGCTGTAAATATCTGGCTCTGTCTGTAAGTGTAAAGCCCTATCATCATGGACAGAAACCCTGTCGGTCATAACTCAGCTCCCTAGCTTCAGCGACTCAAACCAGCTTTGTGTCTTCAGTCTGACAGAGCCCCTGTCTGCCCGAGCTTTAACCCACTGCTCCACTGGAGACGCTCCATTCATATAACCTAAAAGAAATACAGGAAATATTCAGGGTATGTAAAAGAAACAGAACATTATGTGTTGATTTACTTGGTGGAGGGTTTTGTTAATTAACTGTGCCGTGAAACGTGATGTAATGAAGAATAATGGTCTACCAGTAACTGTGGTTTGGCCTTCAGTTGCGTTGTTTTCTACTCCATGCAGAGCAACCTCTGGGCTGATTTCCACCGATGCTCCACAGAGCTCCACCCCTGCTCTTAACGTGGATGGGACACGCACACAGGCCGCTCCTGCGAAAGGCAGAAGAATGAGGGATAAACTAAGAATATGACTCAAAAGATTGGACAGCACACAGGAAAGAAAGTTGCGGTTCATGAGGTGAATAGTCTCTCTTATACTGTGTGTTTACCTTCCTGACTGTGGAGTTCAGCGCTGCCACCGTCTCCCACATAGACATCAATGCCTCCGCTGTGAGAGGAAACCTTCAGGAAACTATTTGAACCATCTGCAAAAGCAAAGCAAGCCTCACGTGTTTTGTTTTTACCAGCCACTGATAGATACCATACGTAGGTCATTGTGTAATCAGTCAGCATGCTTACCTATAACCGTATCTCCAGACACATTCTTCACAGTGGCTTTACCTTTAAATCAATGAAAGCACAACATCAATTTAAGTAAAGGAACTAAATGTTATTATGATTATTTAAAGTTACCAGTAGGTAAATTACAAAATATGGAAAAGACTGAGGAAAATTTGGCAAGGCCTCTGTCACAGACTGTACGTCTCATAAACCTGCATCACGGACGTTTGTAAGATAATTGTTTCCATGTATTTGATGATGAGAGGCTCGTCTGTTTCAGGAAGAGATTAAAATTCTATGTGGATGACGCTTTTTTTTTTGCTTCATGTCACATCAGAGAGCTGTTATCCAATCTCTACATCCAAAAATGAGTCTTTTTACAACTAATCTATTTTATAGCTACCACAAAAACAAACAAGCTCAGAATTTTTAGATAAACTGCAACCACATTGCAGTTAAAAATCGACTCTGTTGGATCAGAGCCCAGGATTCCTAACGTACCAAAGTCCTGCTTGACCAGTCAAATTAACACAAAGCAGCTGCATCACAATGGCTCATGGACAGAGGAGGTTTTGAAATTTTTGATCCCAGATGCCAGAATGACCTACACAAGCTGCTGGTTCTTTTAACTTTAACTCTAACTTAAGTGCTAGCGGCTGTAGTTTAGGTTGTAGAGTGGGTCAACTGTCAGTCATAGAGTTGGTGGTTTGACAACCCCCCCGTCCCATGTCCTTGAGCAAGATGCTAAACCCAATTACCTCCTATGTGTGTCTATAATTAGGAAAAAAAATGTATATAGAATATATTTTAAAATTAAGTTAAAATCATCACACTCATGCTGGTAGAAGTCTTTTCCACTTTTTTAAAAAAAGAAAAGCAGACTGAAAGGCAGGTGAGAGAAAAATAACTCTTTTTCCATCTGTTTAAACCGAAGAGAGAAAACATTTTAGATCAGACTTGGAAAATGGAGACAAATAGACAAAAAATAACTTGGTAAGGTGCTGTGTCCAGTATGTAAAGTCTAAATCCACAAAGTATCTAGCAACTATTGATGTCAAATAAATATGGAGTGAAAAATACAGTATTTCACTCTGAAATATAGTGGAGTAGAAGTACAGTATGGTTGGATGGGGCTGTTTGCTCACCATGTACGTGTCCCAGATGTACCCTCCCAGAGCAGGAGGAGATGCAGCTGGACTCAGCATAGATGGCTTTGACCTGCAGAGGGCCGTGTTCTGTTGAAACATTCATCTTGGTGCCCTGGAGCTTCTTGACATCCACTGCCTGCAAACACACATGCACAGCTGATCGGTGCACAGGGATGTAGCCAGGTGATGTATGAGTTAATTTTTTTTTTCAGTTTTACCTCCATAAGACTCAGTACTCTAAAAACACACAGTGATAAATTCTGTATTCAGGCTGTTGCTGCCCCCTAATGTCTGCTGAGAGTGAAACCAACAAGAACACAGTAATCACAATGTCCTCCTTACACTGTCTCCACATGTGCTGATGTCCACATTGCCGTGGATAGTGCCCACACCTGTGACATGTCCTCCATTGGACTGCACCTCAACCTCATGACCCTGAGATACAACAAATAACAGTGAGACAACCAAAAATGACAAGTCAGTCCTAAGATTTTTAGGAACACCTCCCCCAGTTTGGTAACCGCTGTTCTTGTTGTTCAATGCTGACTCCAATATATATTTTTGAAGAAGATACTATTTTATTTAATGGGCAATTTGATAGTTACATGAAGTGGCAAAGAAAATGCTAATATCAGACACATAGTAGGCTATTCCATATTAGTGATAGTGACTCTCTTAACTTATGTTGTCATGCCACCGCCTACCTTGACAGAGTGCAGCAAACAGTTGCCTCTCTCAGTTTGCACCTTGCAAATGTCACACTCCATTTTCTTCACTTTCACGTTGCCTTTTCCTTGAGTAGTGATGTAGAGATCTGACAAAACACACACACGCGCAGAAACTATTCAAAGACAACGTAAGGACAGTGAAGCCAGGATCAATCACAGGCTCTGTTGTAGAGATCCAGTGTGGTACCGTGACTGTTTCATCCAGACCTGCATCATTTCACAGGACACACTCACTGCTTTTGATGGGTGCAGCCAGATCAATGGACACGCTGCTGTTCACCTTCTCAGCGGAGATGAGCAGCTCTTGGCTCTGATCATCGTAGTGGACGTGTAAGTGATCCAGACCGACCTCCTGCTCGGTGTCTGTCGCGTGGACTGTGATGAAGGCTCGGTCAGCCTCCGGGAAGGCGTGCGGGTCCAGCGGCCGGATGGAGATGCTGCAGGCCAGGTGTGCCCGCACCGTGCTGAAGGGGCTCACCGCCAAAGCCCACTGCTTCAGAGGCTGTTTCACCTCTTCGTGGGTTGGAGATTTCCCGGGGGCAGAGATGGAGAAGGACCGTGAAGTGTGCAGATTGCACCGGGCGGTTATGAAAGTCCTGGGGCTGACTGTGAGGGACCAGCAGCGGAGAAGTCCGACACATCCCCGCTGACCTGCTGAACTCCAAAACATCTCGATTAGAGTCCGGTAAAACAGCTCATTCACACTGTTTCAGCTAATTATCAACACTAACTACTGGACTACACAAGCTGCCATTCGGTCAACATGGACTGTCACAACGCTGTCAAGTTTTTGGATACACTGATGCAACAAGAGTACACTTCCGGCATGGGTTTTCAGACTAAAAGCGACACCAATTTACAGCTTACATTTTTCAGTTTGAGCAAACACGAAATGTCAAATGCGGCAGTATTTTCTGTGTTAGTATCAGTAAGTGCTCTACAAAATAGATATGAATGATGAAAAAATAGGAAAACAGAAAGAATGAAAAAACATTGTTGAAATGCAGTTAGCTTTTTTAGCAATACAATGCACATTTAAAGATGTTTTTTTGTTTTTTTTGCTTCTATGTTGAAGGTATACTCTTTTATTTCCGGCCTCAATCACCGTCAAACTAGTCAATGTGACAGACCGGATGTACAAGCTTGTGTAAACGTAGCACCACCCTCTTCTGGTTTTGTCCAATCAGGAAGCCTATATGGCAACTCGCATGTGACCTTATTCTATCCGTAAAGGCTGTTGGGAGTTTGAGTCTTGAACAATTCATGCCCCACGGAAGTCGAACTCAAGGGCGCCCAGCTTCTCGAATGTAAACCTGATAGGTCTCATGTCTGAGGGGTCTGTTGCTTTTCTAATGATGGTGACTTAAATATCTATTTGTTATTTAATGTATTGGTCAGTTTGTGCATTAGTTTGCAGTTAATTTCAGCAGACAAAAAAAAAGAAAATAATTTCTGTAAATTCCTTTTTATTTATCTTAACAAAATGAACTTATTTATAAAACATCCAAAACAGCTTCAGTCAACCATCAACTGGCCTTCCAGTACTGTAATAAAAATATCAGTCTCTTTTGCTACATAACAGTCGGATTCAGATCTTCATAGAAAAATAACTCTTCACAAGAAGATTTCTCTCTCATCACTGAACTAAGTCCCCTCTAAAAACAAATAATAACGTTATGACATTTTAATATTAAAGAGGTTATTCTAAAAGATGCTATGTAATTAGGACTATAACCTTTGTAACTATGTACATCCTCAGTTATTGTCATGTTAACCTGTAAACAAAACAGTAGGCTATTGAAAACTCAAACACCACAAGGCGGCAGTATTGTGTAAATTGTGTCCAATAACTGTGTGGAGAGTATACTAAGTTTTATAAAAATTGTAAGGAGCATCTTATGAGCTTATGGTGGAAGCTAGTAGCTACAGTAGCTACACCCTTTGTCTTTATTTTTAAACATGCCCTGGCAGAGTCACAGCTCATGGTGCAAAGCCTTTTGGCCTGATCATCATCCTGACAGTTTTAAAGGACCGTCTGTCATTGGTGGGGTAATACTCTGCAGATATGTTATGCCACGTACCCCAGAAAATCCCATCCCGGACTCCTGTGTACTTTCCCAAGTAGTATCTCCCGTTGAGGTTTGCAGCGAAGCAGGCATCAAACCACCAGCCGGAGCTGTAGTAGGCCCCGCAGTTCCCAGATGGATAGCGGTCATTGTCCCTGTCTGGGGTGGTGAACGGCTTGTTGTTGTGATCGTAGCTTTTGCTGAAGCGGAGAGCATCACCTGCGGTGCCAGAGTAACCTCCCACTGTCAGCCTGTAGCGCAGACGCTCACTCGCCACCTTGAACTGCTCGTACTCTGCGTACTCCATCACCCCGTCAAAGTCCTCCAGTTCCACCCGCAGCACCATGTCCCTGGCCAGGGTCAGCAGGTGGATCATATTGTTACCCAGCCAAAACTCCCCTCCGTCCAGCTCCCCGAAGCCTGATCTGTACTCAGCCCAGGTGCGGTTGAAGCTCACGCTGCCGTCGTGTCTGCGCTGCAGGACGGTCCATCCTCCACCACGCAGCTCCATGTCACAGAACACTGGGAAGCTTTTGCTGCGGATGTCAGGGATCACCAGGTACACTCCGCTTTTTGTTTCTCCTCGGAGCAAGAGGTCTGAGCAGTCTCTTCTCTTCGTAGTGACTGCAGACAAGGAAAAGTCGAAGAAAAAAATATTGAAAACTTTATTTTTTCTTAAAAAGCTTCCAAAGGCAAACTGTCCCTTCTTCATTTAGGAAATTAGCTAACCGGAGTCCTGCTTCTGCTCATATCTTGCAGGTGAAATTTTCACTGCACCTGGGATACAGCCGTGAAATGTGTTAGGTGAGGTCACAAGTGCAACAGGTCAGCGCAGAACTACTTTTCCCCCATAAAATATTTAGTGCTTTTGAAGCCTTTCTAGGTGGACCTCCACAGTAGATACACATACACAGTTTAAAACAAAAAAAAAAGTAAGTGGAAAATGATAAAATGTGTAAAATAACTACATTTTTAGTCTGAGTTTTCAACCTTTTCCCAGCAATTGTTTCGGTAAATAAAACACAAGTATTATTTATAGTAAAGAATGAGGTGAACAAATAGGATAATCCTCTTTATCTACACCTGTTACTGCAGGATTAAAAGGCGGTCAGTTGTTACTTTAATTCATATGCAGTGTTTGAACTCAAGTGTTAAACTCAAGAATCCATAAGATTGATCTGATGCCAAATTATTCACTTACTGTAAGCCACGCTGCACTGATGTTTTTAAGCTGTTAGTCTGTGCATAGTTGTGGTTTTTATCCCTAATCACCACACACACATTTTGCACACGTTTGCAAATTCCTCCTTTGATAAATAATAGCCACGATGTATGGTACAAAGATGATCTCACACGGCGCATTATCATTTAAATTATATGTGGAGTCATTAGAGCTTATTGTGTGGGCCTCTTAGTTAAAATCCTTTCGGCTCAGGTCATACCAATTTGCTGTTTCAGCGAGTGATACAATTATAAGGCTCTCAAATACTAATGTACAACAGTTCTTCAGAATTATTCTCTCAGCGTAATTATTGTGACGTAATGTCACCAGAGGACAGAAGATCTTTGTGAGATTGCTTGTAATTTTCAAAGAATTTGATTGTGAAGTTGCATAAGCCTTCTTTCTTCCTTTTCAAGCTAAAATTAATTCGCATTTAAATGTTTTGTGCAGTGAATATTAATATATAAAAAAAGATTAAATTATTGTACATGGTGGTGCAAATCAATATTATTTGCTGCTACATGTGGTTTGCACATAAAGACAAAACTCGATCAGGCACTGTAACAATATGAAATAATATTTCTTACCTTGAGATGGTATCCGCGTTGGTGGTTTGCGGTCATTCCTGCTGCCTCCCTGGTTGTCCTCTGGGTGCTCTTTAGGGCGCCTGTCCAGTGATCTTCCATTTGGACTCAGGCTGTTATTAAGAAAAGCAGCCACCTGATTGATTTTCACACGCAGCTCACGTGCACTGGGAGTGGAAGACTCAGCAGCCGGGGGCTCGGGGCCAGAGGTGGCGGCAGGGGTTGTTGACCTGAAGTCAGGGCTGAGTGTGGAAGTAGTTTGGGCACTGGGGGAAGGGACTGGAATCATTTTGTCTGCATCTGGAGTTTGTCTGGATGTTGTTTCCTCCACATTGTGAAGTATTTTAGCTTGTAAACTGGAATCAACATTAGAACCTAGATTTAGCTTTGTGGATCCTGGACTGGTGCTAGGGATAACACTTGGCAGGATCCCACTGATGATTTTGTTTGGTTTTGTTGTCATTGGGATCGATGATGGTTGACCGGCTGTTTGTGGCCTCAGATCAGACGTAATCCTGCTGTTTGGGCCCACCGTGAAACCTTCAGGGAGAGTATGAAGGAAAGGGAAGGGTCTAGTCTCTGGGCTGTTGGAGATCTTTGGACCCTGAGTGATAGTTTTCCTCATGCTGGGACTGAACTCCGTGTCCCCCCGGGAATGAGTCACTTCAGCAGCCTGTTTTACAGGGCCAGATGTAGGTGGCATGTCAGTTTGAGAATTTTGGATGCCATCTGAAGTGGTCCTGCTGATATGAGGAGGATTTAAATCTGTTTTGGTCTTTGGTCTTGGCTTTAGTTGCACTGCTGGTTTTGGCTTTTGAACAGATGTTGCTCCTGGCTTGAGCGTAGGTCCGGTTGGTGGTCTGTGTCCATGGGGAGGCCTAGGTTTGGATGTTCTGTGGGATTCTGCTTTGGGGATTTCATCAGGCACAGGTTTTGGGTTAAGATTAGGCACTTTGCCAGGTCGAGGTGTTCTAATGCCCTGATTTGTTTGTGGTGCTTGGCCGGGTTTAGGCTTCACATTTGGTTTAGTCTTTTGACCTGTGGCAAGTTCTGGATGTTTTTGGTACAGTTTAGGGGATTTATTCACAGGATCAACGGCAAGCTTTTGTCCAGGTGTTGAGTCTTGGTTAGGCTCAGGCTCTGGAGACAGGTTTTCATCAGAATTTCCCATTAAGTCTGTTACAGACTTTTGGTTAGGTTTTGGTGTGAGGCTAGCTGTTTCACTTCTGTCATATTCGGGCTCTTGAACAGGTGTGTAATGTTCGTTTGGTTCAGACCTTTGATCAGGTTTTGTTGTTCCTTCAGTTTTCGGCTTCTTCTGAGGTTTTTGCTTTTCGTCAGGCTTTTCTGTGATAAGAGGACGATGTGGCTTTTTCTTGAGTTTTGAGTTTTGATTAATAGCTGTGATTCCAGTGGAGTCAGGCTTTCGGTCAGTCAGAGGATCTTTGTCAGAACTGGATGTGTTTACAGTTGCAGGTCTTTGATGAGACGTAGGTCTCTGGACAGGATGTATAGACTTATGATGAGATTTTGGCTTTGGAACAGATAGCTTGTTTCGATCAATTGTACGGCCTTCATCATGTTTAGGTATTGGATTGTTTTCTAGATTTTGATTAGTAGTTAAATTATTGGGTGGAGCCCTCTGATCAGGTTTTGGAATTTGGACTCGTTGAGGGCCTCTGCCAAGTTTGGGTTTCTGGTCTGCTGTGGGTTTTTGGTGAGAAGGCTTCTGCTTTTGGTCGTATTTTGTGTTTTTGTCAGGGAATGGAGCTCGGTCAGGTTTACGGTCATTCTTAGGATTTTTTAGCTTTTGATCTGCTTCAGGCTTAATTCTAGGTTTATGCTTTTCACCGGGCTTTGTTCCTGGGCCTGGTAGGGGTTCTAGTGTAGTTCTAGTGTTCGAGCTGAAGTTCTTTTTAGCTGTCTCATGGCTGTGGTCTGCGAATCCTGTGAATGCAGTTGTGTATAAATTCTGACTGGGAGTTGTATTCATGGTTGTAGTTGCCGTGGTTGATCTAGCTCGCCCCTGGAAGCCTGCCCTCGGTCTCGGATTTTTTGTAGTAGTGAACCTGGTTATCTGTTGTCCGGGGCCACCCAGTGTGTTTATTGTGGCTGTTGTGGTTTGCACGCTTGTGGTCCTAAAGCCTGCCTCTGCATCAGGGCTTGGGAGCTCAGAAATGCCATCCGCTTCAAAGTCTGTTCTTTGGGTTGGTGATTCATAAGCAGCTACCGTCATCGCTTGACTGACATCTGTGATCAAATGTGAACTGGACAAAGGAGGAGATGGAAGAGATGACGTAAAGGTTGTAGCTCCACTTGAGTCCATGGAGTCATGTCTAATGATAGACTGAGGAGTTGGGCTGATTGAAACAAAGTCTGTCCCTTCAGTTGCTTTGTTGGATGCTATTTCTCCATCACTGTCTCTCTGTACACTCTGGACCGCTTTTTCTCCTTCTGTTTTGATCTCCTTTTCCATCTCCCTGTCCTCCTCCTCCCCTTCCCCCTCTTTTACAGTCTTCTCTTTTTCTACGTGCCCGATGCTTTCAGTCTGTTTTGGTTTCTCATTATTTCGCTCCACTTTTATGCCCTTCTCTGTTTTCTTTTTCCTCTCCTCCCTGTGCTGCTCACGCTCCTTATTTGTATGCTCATCATAGTCCTCAGACATCTTTATTCCATCACTGCCCCTGTTGTCTTCAGTTTGGGTCTTTTTGTCTGTTTCCTTTGTTTCACCTCCCCACTCATGATGGTCTCTTTCCTCTGTTTTCTCCTTATTTTTTATATTAGTGGGTTTTATATTAGTTATCTCTCTTTCTTTTCCACCCTCCAACTTATCCTCTCTATCTCCCTTTGAATCCCCTTTTCTATCTTTTTCTTTATTTCTTTCCGTCTCTGTCTCCCAGTTGTTTTTTTCAACAACCTTTCCTCTCGCCACATCCCCTATTCTCTCATTTCCACCAGCACTTGGCACCTTTGCCTGCCCCAATTTGTCCCTTCCTTTTGCCCCCTCTGTGTGAGTTTTTCCATCTTTTTCCACCAATTCTTTTAAGGTTTCTGCTTTTTCATTTGCTTTTACGACCCCTTTATCACTCTCTCTTTCTGTTTCCCACTTCTTTCTCCCTCTCTCTTCCAAAATGGTTCTTTTTTCTGAGTCAGTGTCACCATCTCCTTCTATAGTCTTTTCCACTTTAACCCTGTCTGTTCCACACTCCTGTCTCAAATCTTTTAGTGCCTCAGGATTTCTCCCATTCACCCAGCTCCTCTCATCCTCAGGTCTACCTTCATTCAGGTTCACATGCTCTCTTTCTCTTTGCCTTCCACACTCTCTCTCAGTTTGGCTTACTGTACAATCTGCACACATCTTCCTCAGTTCATCCACATTGTCCTTCAGCTTCTGCAGATCCTTCATGATCTTCTCCAGCTCTCTGAGCTGCTCGGGCAAACGAACAGTCAGCGGTGGTAGACTGAGTAGGTAGGGGCATGTGTTCTCATCCTGCCCTTGTCTGCATGGCCCCTCAGGTCGCAGCGTTGCAGTGCAGGGCCCATTTCCTGTGTCCCCTAGGAGGTCTCCTTCACCAGAGTCTGCTGTGGTCCAAGAGAGACTTGAGAAGGCCAGTAGGGTCCCACAAACGCACAGTGCTGTTAACCTCATTGTGTCCTGAGAGGAAAGAGTGAAGGCAGAGGAGGGAGAGAGTGTAAAAAAGATCCACCTCGGTTTGTGAAGCACAGTGACAGTGAGAGGAGGAGGTAAGGTGGGAGGGAGAAGAGGAGGCAGGGAGAACTGATGAAGCTGTTCAGTGGAAAGCAAATCTGTGAGAGAAAGAGGAAGTGCGACACTTTGAGGAAGGCAGGTAAAAAAAAAAAAAGAGTGAGAGGAGGATTGTGAGGATGTACTTTTCGATAGATGGTGTCTGAGATAGTGGATGATAAGCATGACGTGTGAGAGAATGGTCAAATATTTCTACTTCATAATATAAGCAGAATTAGTTGTACCAGTTAGATATCAATCACGAAAAAGCACAAACTGTGAAATCTTTAGAAAGCATGTGTCTTATTGTAATCCTGTTATTACATTCCAATTTATCCTCATTCTAATCACATCATTTAATGAAGACCATTTGCGATGCATTCTCACTCCATGCTGTAATGATAAGTATATCATGGCCCTCAGTATACATGTGTGTCACAGTCGCTTTGGCAGGCGCTTCCCAGGCTTCCTGTCAGTGGGTCCACAAACATGTGAAGGACAGATGCGACAGGTCAAAATATGCATTTGAAGCAAAATATTGGCTGCTGGGCCAGAGCCAAGAGTTTGTCTCTGAGATTTGTAAGGACATATTTCATTTTACTGTAAGCTGTGTGGCTTAGTTCAGCCTCTGAGTAATGGAAGTCAGGAATGTCAGATTTCTCCAAGAGGGCCACTTGATTCAAATGCAATGCCAGGGGAGAGAAATTTCTCATGTACTATTGATTTTATTTGGACAATACTAATCCTCAACAAGTGTAGAGAATCAATGAGGCAGTCTCTAGGTGGAGAGGCCAATCTCACTCTGTACAAACTGTAAGTTCACCTAAGATTGGGGCATTGTGTCCACATATAGTCAGAAAAAAAGAAAGAGAGAAAACACAGTTACATGAACCAAATGAGGAATCTGCTTGGCAGGGAGTTTAGATAATGAGGGTTTAGTTTCTCAGACCCGGAGAATGAATGTCAGTCCCAGCACAGGATATGAGATATGAAGGATAGCATGCAATGCCTGTGTTTGATGTTTCAGGAAGTTGTCCATTTTTAATTCTTGTTAGAGAACGAAAATTGTCTTACTTTTAGACGGCGATGAAACATGACCCCTGTCCATTTTGGCTCTGTCTATTTCACTGGATGGTTGCTCTGACTGCACGAAGCTGGAGAGATGTCTCAGCTGTCCTTTAATAATGACAAAGGAAACCATTTGTTTAGTGAGAGGACTGTGGGAAACACCACCTTACAAATGAAAAACGAGTAAAGGTGAAAGAAAAAGACTCCATATAGGTCATAGCTACGTCTTGTAAGAGCATAACAGCTTTGAATGCTACAGTTTGTTGAAATGCCACTTTAGAAAATAAACTTTTATATGTTTCAGCTAAATTATAAAGGCCATTAGACTATATTTATGCTCTGTAGTCTGTGCATATATACATCTGTCCAACCCCACTCTATATGACTTTAAAGTTGGACCCATCCCCCTTCATCTATGCTAATGCATCTGTGGGCTCATTTGACATTTGACAACTGTTGGCAGGATAAAAGCCAGGAATAAGAATCCTTTCACCTTTCACAGTCACTTTAATGCTTCAACACTTACACTGGGAAATAGTGTGAGAGAAATGTTTACACTCTCAAGAGACTTCTGTCTGAACACTAGGCCGTATTGATTTATTATCACAGAGCCACATCTCTTACAACACAGCCAAGTGTAAATTTCGAGACAGACGCTGCTTAGCCACAGCGAACTAACTTGATGCACGAGCTGCATGACGAATGAGAATGATTAGAAGTTAGAATGTGGTTTATCGAGGTTAATAGGGTTGATTCTTTTGAAAGTAGCCAATCTAAATTAATCCATTCTGTTCTCAACAGCTGCATAACACAGCCAGGAGCCCTATTATTCCCAATAATACCCGCTCTCCTGGCTTTACCCATTTATGGACAGCAGTTTTTTTTTTCTCCACAAGGTGCCCTCTTGGGATACAGTGTTTTGAATTCCCCTAGTGAGCTGGCTTGGCCCACTCTCTGTCCTGGATTGTGTAAACACTGTGGTTTTTTCCATACAGACTAGAACAAACATCTGACCATCAGTCCAGCTTTGCTGCCTGAGCTTCCTGGCAGGCCACTTCATCTCCATCCACTTTGGGCAGAGGAGCCAGTGTCGTCGGTCATGTCTGTTATGTGCATAAGTGTCCCATTTCCAACTGAACTGGAGTGAACCCAACGACTGTCGTGGTGCAGCGCCAGCCTCTTGTAATACCACACTCAATCTGCCTGCCTGAAGGTATAAACCTACCTGGAAAATGTTATTCCGCTTACTCACTGTTTGCATGCTGAGAACAAATAAACATGTTCGTTTAGAAAAACAGCTCTATGATACAACACCTGCCTTAATCCCGTGGATCAGTGTATATCCATTTAAAATTAAAGTATCCCTGCTTGTCTCTGTCTGTCCTCTCTGTCATACACACACAGACATATTCACATTCGCATGAATAGCTCCGTTGCCAGTTCCTTAATCCTTCAGTAACTGATACATTCCTTTGCCATGTGTGAGAATGTTTTTCATCGGTCAGTTGACTGATAGCGATTCTTAAAAATGAAACAATCAAGTGTCCCTCACATCTGGGCTGGATTTCCTACAGCTAGCCAACACCAGATAACGTCAGGTCAATTTGCTTCTATTCCAAAAGCCTGGACTTCATTAATCCATTGTTTGAAATTTATATTTAAGAATCCTTGTCCTGATGAAGGATATGGAAAGCAGGCGTAACATGGGAACAGGTTATCTGCTGCTGTCACCTTCTGCCCAATGGGACAGAACTCTGAGGTGGGGGGAGAGGGGGTGCTCTGGCACGCACAAGAAATAAACAGGTATTTTTCCAAGACAGAAGAGATTATTTTAAAGCATGTTTTGTAATAAACTTTCTATAGAAGGGCATTAAAATGAAGCTGTTTTGTTTTCCATCATATCCTGGTGTTCATACTGAATGGATATGTGCTGGATTCTGTATATTTCCCAGCTGTGGTTAATAGAAACCATGCAAAATACACAGCGCTGACAAAAAAAAAATCGCTGACCTTTCCTTTTGTCTTTATCAATTTTAAATAACATTTAGATTACGCCTGGTAAAAGTAATTAATTAGAATGACAATTTGCTGTATTATCCTGAAGGTCAGTGGTGGAGGAAGATAGGAAGATATCCTTTACTTGAGTAAAAATAAATACCACACTAGAAAAAAGTAAAAGTCCTTTATTGAAAATGCAAAACTCTAAGTATCATTAACAAGAGGTACTTAAAGTATCACAAGTAGAAGTACTAGTAATAGTAATAGCAATGTAATGCTAAATAATGCTAGTAATACTAAAAAATGCTTGTGTTGTAGTAGTAAAAATCATATTATTAGATTATTATTATTACATACAGTAATGATACAGTAATGTGTAAGTGGCATTTTACTGTTGTAGCTGGTTGAGGTGGAGCCAATTATAATGATTTTATATACTGTTTAATTAATTTGCAAATGAGCTAAAACTGTCAAAAATGATGGTGTAAATACTACATTTCCCTCTGAGATGTGGAGGAGCAGACGTATAAAGTGACATAAAATGGAAAAAAGCAAAGTACTTATACCTCAAAGATGTATTTGAGTACAGTGCTTGAGTAAATGTATTTTCCATCACTGCTGATGGTACTGTAAAGGATTATTCTATTTGCACTGCCTCGTTTTATGGGAACCAAAAATAACCTCTGCTTTATTATCCAACTAACTGTGTCTTCTTCGCTATAGCAACTGCTCAAGTGTCAGTGCTCAGTGTGACATTCACCCAGTGAACAATTTGGGTCAAAAGAAATCAACAAATCTCATTTTAGAGTAAGCCAATGTCAGCACTGATGAACGCTGTGTACACTACCTTTCCAAGCTCCCTGACAGATTAAGACTTCTACTTTAGAGGCTGCAGATTCGGATGAGAGTAGCATATAAATGGATGTGGACTGAGAGAGACGACCATTTGACAGACTGGTTGGGAAAAATGTAATTTTCCACATTTTTGGAGGATTTGTTTATATTTTCTGTCATAACAAAAAGCCAGCTTTCATCCAATATTAATATGTTATGAAAGACAGTATTTAGCTATTGTATTGAAATTTTAATCACATAATGTTGACATTAAATGAATAATAGAACATAGATCTTAGATGTAATAAAACTCGTGACTAACCAAGTCTTATTGTGCAATAGACATGCAAACAATTTTTCAGCCGACGCCTCCCGATATTTGTGAGTGTTTTTATGCAGGAGCTGTAATGACACAGCTGCCAGGGTCAGTGTATGTGATGATTTTCACAGAGGAAAAATGCTTGTCAGTATATTTCCATCACTATACTGCCACCTAGAGACACATTAAGAAATATCTTAGACTATAGAACTAATAAATCTGTAAGAAGCATGATAAACGGCATGTAATCGTCAAAAGTGTAAATTGGACAACATATTTTAACAAAAAAGACAATAAATTGTCCTACAATTTACTGTCCCTGTAGGACAATAAATTGACCTTGGTCCTACAGGGTCCTGCAGGGTCCCACAGAACAATTTATTGTCAATTTATTGAACTGTATTGTCTTGAGATGGACTCATGAAACCATGAAATCTGTTTGCTCCAACTTATTTGTTTATTTTTTTGTTAGTTTGTTTTTCTTCTTTTTTGTTTATGGAAGCTGTAATAGTGAAGCTCATAATTATCACAGAATGTGATCCATATTCTTTCTTTAGTCCTCTTTAACTTTATTGTTGTTGTCATATGTTGGACAGACTGTAAATCCCTCTCAGTCAAATGTGTGGTTATATAAATAAAACTGGTATGACTTGATAGGTATCCAAAAACAAACAACCTAAAACAAAATAAAAATAGATTAGAAAATAAGGAATTAATTTTAAAAACGTAAAGTCAGAGGTCCGAGGTCTAATCTGGAACCAGCTATTTTACTAGATATAGTCCTCTCTCAACTCATTTAAAACTTAAAACTAAAGGTTTAGGATAAATAACTCGTCATCTGTGATTACACTATCGCTATTAAAGCAATATTTCCATTTTTTACTCCCGGTTTGAGAACTGAAACTAAAACAGTCCAGCAAAGCCAAAGAAAAGGAGGCCATCAATGCCCCCCCCCCCCCCCCCCCCCCGGTGTAAAAAGGTCTCCTGTGTTATTGCCATACTACATATAACCATAGACTGTATAAGACATGGACGTAGCACCCATGACGTCACCCACTGGTTTCGGGGAGTCGGTTTTGTGACCAAACCATGGGCATTTGAGCTGCGCCATCTTGGATTTTAGTGGGAGTGTACTTTCCATATTTGGCGAAGAGGCGGTTACTCTACGGGTCAGCCGGGGTCAGCCAGCCGAGAACCCGGCCACTTAGCTCGGAGCAACCGAGCTAGCCTAAGGCTAATCAGCTAGGCTAACAAGCTAAGCGGCAGCAACAACAGATATCATAATGTTGCTGCTGTGTTTTAAACATGACTGTTTCAGATAGAGAGGTTTTAGATGGAGCTGCAGGGTTTGGTGGAGTTGTGGGGGGAAATTTATTTCTAGCCTGTTATTTAACTGTGAAACTATCAGTATTATTTCATATTGATAAAATATATTTAAAAGTTACATTATTATTATTATTGTTATTATTATTGTTATTATTATTATTATTACTAGTACTATTATTATTGATGATAACGATCAAAATAATGATGATAATAATATATTAAAATGTTTAATATTTAATATTTACCGGGTTTCACCGTTGCCTCCACCCACTATCCACTTACAGTTACAGCAGCACACAAACAACAGCAGCCGCTTACTGACGGAGCTGCTCTGTCCATGCAATGTCGGACTTTTTACACAGAAAAATGAGACGAAATAAAATTGTAGCCTAGTATTCCCGCAATAAACGGACTCAGAGCACGGAACACACCGCAGCAGCGTTCCTAACATTAGCTGCTCCGGTCCTCTATCTGTATAAGCAGCGAGCATAAATCGGCAATTAAGTCATAAGCCAGCGGCAAAATATGCTAATACACGCTAATTAGTGCAAACATCCAGGTAAAATAGTGAGAAATTTACTTACCGAAAAACTGCAACACAGACTCCTTCAGCGGTCGGTTAGTACAGTCTACAGACACAACAAGCCATTTTGTCGCAAAAACCTATCCGAACATTGGCAAACAAACACGGACACTGCAGGCCCTGTCAACCGCTGGAGGTAGCCGGAGCCCTCTGGATGTAGCCGCCTAGCCCAGCCGATGCTTTAGCAAAGAGCTAACTGCCAGTGCCTGTCTATGGCCTGTCACTCAACGTAACCACGCTCTAATTTATTAAGCCTAAATAACACTAAAACGGTTGTGGTACAAAAAAAATCCACCCCCCACAGTGTTCACGGAGGTGGAAACTATCAATAGAGACCAAAAACAAAAAAATGTACCAAGCTGTAAATGTTTTTTTAGGCTGTAAAGTTGGCTATTTTAACATGGGGGTCAATGGAGAATTGCTCACTTCTGGAACCAGCCCCCAGCGGCAGCCGAGGAACTGCAGCTTTTTGAACGCGGAAGTGATCCTCACTGCTGAAACCTACAACTCCCCCCTTGGGTATATAACACAGCGCAGCTTCTTGTCCTGCAGGCTGTAAACACTCCTGTCCGCCGCTCTTCGTCCTCCGTGCGTCTGACGCAGTTCGCTAAGGCCCGCCCCCCGGCCTGTCTCTCACGCACCAGTTACGTCTGACCGTAAAAAATAGAAACTTCCAAGATGGCCGAGTCCGTGGACTCCATGCATTTCGCAGCAAACAGCAAAACAAATTCCCCTAAACCCCTGATAGCCAAACGGCCGCCGGAGAGCCGACCGCAGTCTTCCAGCGACATTTACCCACCGCCCCCCAAGAAGGTCCGGGTGGAGGAGAAGGGCCTGAAGCACAGGAAACTGAACGGAGAGGTGTGCGCAGGGGAAAAACACAACGGGAAGCAGAGTTGTGGGAGCCCAGCGAAATGGAGTTTCGGCCCGGCCAAGGCGAGCCACTCCACCGCCGCCGCGGTGCCAGCGACCCCCGCTCGGAAAATCTTCAAAATCAGCAACTTCCTCGCTTCGCCTCTCAAAGTGAAGAAGGCGAAAGAGAAACGACACAAGGAGAAGGAGAAAAGCGGCGAAGCGCAGCGGAGCTCCGCCGCGGGTGTGGAGAGAGTGAGCCCAGCTAGCTGCCATACAAAGACCGAGAACGGCGACGTGAAAATGCTACAGAGAGGTAGGACTACACAGCCAGCCCGCTCACCACAGGACTCTGTCCAGCCAGGTTATCACCTAACTAAAAACCCAATGTGGAGTAATACTATGATAAAACGATTTATTGAATTATTACATAATTTGCTGTACCACAGGCCCCAGTATTTATTAGGCCCAGATGGGGATTTATACACGTGGAAATGTTTGTTCGTCAGTAATGTGTCTCTACATGAACATAACAGCATTTCACTTCACCCTGTCTCCTCCACTACTCTTCTCAGATCATCGTGTGAAGGAGAAGGACAGAGAGAAGAAAAAGAATAAAGAGTGGAAAAATCACAAATTGCCACCTGTGCATGACATTGCAAGAGAAAACGGAGAAGTGATTTCTCCACAGAAAGGTAGGAATTCGGTGTAACATTGACCAGCTGGGATGAAAAGTGTTTTTTCATTATGCTGGGACAACTCTGAATTACATTGGTCCCTTAAATATGTTTTGCCCACATATAGTTTTAGAAGTGTGACTTAGAGGTGCAGCTTTGCTCTTGTGTTAGTAGAAAACAGGTCAAATCAGAGCAAATGACTCCAGTATGATTAAGTATCTGAGTTTAAACAATGTTAGGATATGTAATGATATCATTTTTTATTTTTTGAGTGAGAGAGTTTAAAGTTCATGCAAATCAGAAACACTAAATGCACATTGATTTGTAGGTACATTAAAATATAATCTAGTGCAACAAATGTCTTTACTGTTACACGGTGTTGTTAATGTTCAGGTGTAGAAATAAAAAAAATTATTATCCTCTCTCACAGAATCTAAGGAGAAGCCCAAAGCTGGTTCAGAGGAAGACCTTCTGCTGAAGAAACTCAAGAAGAAGAAGAAAAAGAAACACAAAGATGGGGAGCGGGTGAAGGAGAGGTATAGCCGACCCAAAATGTATCATCGCTCATGCCAGACGGTGTGTTCAGGAGTGTCCCTGGGTCTGCCTGAGTTCCTCAGTCGAATTAATGGGAACAGCAGCATTGACGGCAGCGGTCTTCTCCACACCAACACTGCGCCACAACAACACCATCAGGATCCTCCTGTTACTGCCACTACCTCTGCCTCCATCTCCTCCATGGTCATGGACAGGCTTGCCTACAGCTCCCCGCTGCACTGCACTCCAGTGCCGGGCCTGCCCGGTCTGGAGTTTGGTCATCTGATCCACATCGAGCAGCAGGCCAATGGAGGAGCGTCTGTGGCGCACGCCTATAGCGAGCAGCTTTCCGCTCTGTCTCCAGCCGAGATGCAGCGCTTCGCCCAGGAGTTTGTGACCCTGTCGTTCAGCGAGGACGGGGACCAGGCTGCCTGTTTCGTGATGGGAATTATTCATGGAGCGGCATCCTACCTCCCAGACTTCCTGGACTACTTCTCCTACAAGTTCCCCAATGCACCAGTGAAGATGGAGGTGCTCGGGAAGAAGGACATAGAGACGACAACCATGGCCAACTTCCACTCTCAGGTGAGATTGTTGTTTTCTATTGTAAGAAAGCTCTGTGTGCAAGAGGCAGCTGGACTGTCCACAGCACAGGTTCACACGTGAACCGTTTAAGTTTTAAGATATCGTTTCACACTGCTTTGAGCCACCTTTGCTCCTGTGCTCAAAGCATTTCACCGTCCAGGTTGTCTCATGGGGCTGTAAGCTTTCATGGTGTGTGTCACGTCATCAGTCGTCACTTATCTTTGGTTTCTTGGAAATCTGGTCTGCTCGAGTGCTTGATGGTGATTATGACACCTTAATGTGTCAGCCTCTGAAGGTAGTGCTGAACGAAGTTTAATTATGCATAAGCTCAAAGATGTTATTCTGTGCTTTGTAAAGGTAACTGCAACTAGGCCTGCATTCTGGTGACTGTTTTGTGGTAGCCTTGGTTTGTGTTAATAATTTTGTTTTGATGCTAAATTTATAAAATGAGCAGAGGTCCACGTCTTCAGTCTAAACTTCTCCACCAGCTGGTTGCAGTTGTTGTGATAATCTTCAGTGTTGCTTTCACTTGATTTTTTTTTGTATTATTGTTTCTGATTTGTTTCTTATCGCTTTCCTTACATACTAAGTAGGTTTGAAACAATTCTCTTTCACCCCCTTAATCTAAAATCCTGTCAAATTAGTTAATTTGACAAGATATAAGTAGAATGTTGCCATTCGCAAAAAAGAAAATAAAATTATGAACACCAGTGAAAGCTGCTCAGCACTTGTCTGAGACAAGTGTTTTTATAAAGCATTTGTCTTTGGATGTTTATTGAAAGAACCTTTAATGAAACGGCACAAGATTTGTTGTCAGAAACCTCCAGTTTTATATGAGTCACAGTTTGTTTCCATATTAGCCATAAAACAGTGTTTCCCACCTGCACGTGAGATACATTAACGTCAACTCCCACAATGAGGCACAAATATCCGAAGAAGTGCCAGGATCTTGCTTTTTAAATTATTTATCAGTAATTACTAAACATCTATTTATATCTGCCATAAACGGCTGCATCCCTACAGTGGCTGCATCTTGCTAGACATGATTAAGAAATCTAATCCACTTGAGACAGCTGTTTGTTAAATTATATTTCTAAAACTTAAAAAAAAGGATGTTAGCATTTACTAACAATTACAAATTATGTTGCTCTTACACCTCATCCACAGCTTTTAGTCTAACATCATCTGAACATTTTTAGGACTTGAGAGAATCCATTTAGGTCAGGCAAACATCAGATCATTCATGCCAGGGACCCCTTACTGGGACGAAAAATTTTCCAAGGTGTCCCTTGACCGTACTGGTTCTCCATGCGCTTTGTAATCAGATATTGCTTCAGCTTGTCTGGCATCATGCCGTCCTCCACTACCAACGTAAGGCAGATGATGCATTTCATCCTGCTGCTGTTCTCTATAAAACCAAATTCGATACAACTGTCAGCATATTTTCTTGATTTAGCTGGTTTGGGTATAACGTCACGTGATGAACGGGAATGTGAACTTATATTTTTCCATACCGGCACACGGTGATGGTGAAGCATCCGTGTCGAGTGCTCCCCCACTTAAGTGAGTGATTGATTCATGACTGTGTTTGCTGTTAGACTTGACAAGATGTGTCAGAATCACAGAGTCTCTACTGGCACTAAGCTTACACGTGGGAGTAATGGATTCAGTATTTACATGTATTTGATTGCACAGCTTGGCTCAATAGCCTGAAATACGCACTTTTTAATAAAACAGCACAGTTTTATCTCAGTGTTTTGTTCCTCCTGGCTGTGTGTCAAGGCCCACAGGGGTCTTCAGTTCTCACTTTTGAGAATCCCTATTTTAGAGCATCTCAAACGGCGTCTTGTGACGCTGCAGCGTGTTTTGTCTTTGTTGTGGAAGACTGGAGGGAGCGCCACTTGTCAAGGCCCATTCTCCCTCTGTGTCTTCCACCAGTCCTGGAGTAGGTTTAAGGCATAGTCAGGCTAATTTTTCTGCAGGAAAATAAAACCTCTTACACACAAAAGTAAGTCAGAAGGGAGAGGAGAATAACGTGGTGGTAGTCAAGCCTTTGGAAGTCATCAACTCCAGTGTAGCTGAAATCTTGATTGGTCTAAATGTTCAAACACTTGATTATTTGACCTATGTTGACATTTGGAGTTGGGAGTCTTGGAGGAAGTAGTTTGGAAAATACTCTACACCTCGGCTGTAGTCAAGTAAACACTCACAGGGTCATATCAACAATTTAATCAGTATCTGGTGTCATTATCTGTCGCTGTCAAAAGACCAACATTTAAAGGAGGGTTAAGTGATTCTTGAGGAAGACTGTTGATATTTGAACTCAGCAGCAAAACAAATACACCCCTCACTTCAGTGCTCATTTAGAAGCTCCACCCCCCCAGTTCAGGGACGTGTATTGCCGCGGTAACGACACAATGGCAGAATCCAGAGCGTCATATACGGTGTGGAAATGGACACACTTATCTCATAGCTAAGCAAACATTATAATAAATAATGTCATCAGACAAATGACATGCTCACCAACAGCATCCAAAACACAACAGAGTAAAACCCTACAGTGACAGAGGGAGCCCAGTACAGTGACCTGAGCTTTCCGTGTGTGATACGTGCATATCACATATCCAGAGTACAATAAAATGGAATTTACAGATTTCTGATAGTGCCACCTAAAACAGAATATTATACAATGTCAGGATTGTTGTATTGGGTTGCATTTGTTGTACCTAATAACATGACTATTGGTGTATGGTGTGTGTGTGTGTATATGTATATATATATATTCATTTATTTTTACTGTGTAATCATTTGCATTAAAATTTCTCCTTTATCCTTTTAAGTTATAACTTAATTCAGTGTAACTAGAGACACAGGTGTTGTACACAACCTTATGTAGTCTCCTCACACACATTACAAACTAAAGCTTCACAGTGATCAAAGAGTTGAATCACTCTGATTCTGACACATAATAAAAGTTGATAAGCTTTTCTCAGGCTTCATGAAATCCCCTTCACACTGCGTAAGTGGACACTGGACACGTTCGTTCAGCTGAGCCCTTGATGTGTGGGTCTTCCAGTTTTCTAGATTTGATTAGCTTTTTTTTATTTTTGCTTGAAAATTGAGCGCATTGGCGTTCCACCAAAAGACCTAAATCTGTGTGTTTAAGATCCTGTTAACTGGAAAGCAGATGCTGATGGTGCTGAGTGCTTTATCAAAGGCAGGTGCACTGGAAAGGCCACACCATTTATGTTAATAACACATTGACAGTTCTAGCCTGAGTAGTTGTCTATAAAAGGTGCATATAGTTTTTAAAAACGTTTCGACCAGCAGTGGGCTACATGTTGTTTTTAGTGAAAGATTTATTCTGGTAAGATTTATTGATATCTGCTGGGTGAGTCTGATCCGTTTCCTCTGTGGTCCCATGCTACAGGTGAAGCGGACATATTCCCAGGGAACATACCGTGCCGGGGCCATGCGGCAAGTAAGTCTGGTTGGAGCTGTGGATGAAGAGGTTGGAGACTACTTCCCAGAATTCATCAGCATGTTAGAGGAATCTCCCTTCCTGGAGGTGAGTGTTTTCGTTACGCATGTGTATGTGCCCACCCCTACAGCTAGAAGACGTGTGAACACCTGTCTAGCTTTTCCTTGTCAAAAGAGTCATCATGTGATGAAGTTTCTCGCCCCGTGTTTCTGCAGCGGACTCTGCCCTGGGGGACGTTCTCCAGTCTGCGGCTGCAGAGCCCCACTGAGAGCGACGACGGCCCCATCATGTGGGTCAGACCCGGAGAACAGATGATCCCTTTGGCGGACATGCCAAAGTCACCCTTCAAAAGGAAAAGGTGTGTGGAAATACCGAGTCTGTAAATGTTCACCAGCGCACAGGTGTTATCGTCTCACCAGTGTCCTCATTTTTACAAGCAGGAAAATTAGTTTCAAGTAGAGCTGACATAGCAAAACCACATCTTAGTAAAATATTTTTGGTGTTATCTCTTACCTGAACATGCTACGTACTTGTATTTCACCATGCCCTGAACATATCCGGACTATTGCAAATAAATGTATTTCAGGTCCACCAATGAAATAAAGAACCTGCAGTATCTACCCAGAGCCAGTGAGCCCCGGGAGATGCTGTTTGAGGACCGGACAAGAGCCCACGCCGATCACATCGGTCAGGGGTTCGAGAGACAGACTACTGCTGCTGTGGGTGTGCTGAAGGCCGTGCGCTGCGGGGAGGAGTGAGTACACAGTGGCAACTTTTTAACTGTATCACACTTTTAAATCATGCTTTTGCTCAGTTTATTCATTGTATGTCAGATTCTAAGTCAGACCCGGTAAACAGGACTTTGTTTATTGCCCTGCAGCAGTGACGCTCCTGCCAGGATCACCAAAGATGTTGTGTGTTTCCACGCTGGAGATTTCCCAGATGTGGTCATGAGGCTGCAGCTGGACCTCCACGAACCTCCGCTGTCTCAGGTGGGTCAGATTTATAAATCCTGTCTAGTCAGATGCAGCTGGACACGGCAGATATAAATAGACAACTTCTTGTCAAATATCCCTCAGAGCTTTCCAATATGTTTATATTAACACTAAACCAAATGACTGAGTGTAATGTTATAGGGGTCACTCACACAGACAGTGATCACACAGCTGCAGTTCCCCTTAGCTCAGCTGAGGTTTTAGTGTCTTCCAGCTCATTGTTTTGTTTTTTCCAGCCCAGAACTTGACTATTTTGGTTTACTCATCAACCTGCTTTCCAGCCACAGGCAGCTGTTTTCAGTTGAAAAGCTCTGATAAACCCACTGTAGACTACTCGCTCAACACCAAACGGCAGACAGACATAGTTAGCTACTAGCTGGTGAACATAGTGCAACAATTAGCAGCTAAAGAGACAGAAAATCTTTACAGGAGTTTGTAAAGACCAAACCAGAGCTAAAAGGAAAGTCAGCACTGGCCTTACAGTCGCCCTGCTGTGTGTGTGAGCAGAGGTACTCCAAATGAATGGATGCCGCTCCATTTTTGTAGTATATGTAAAGGCAAGATGTCTGTGATATTAACTTTAATATACCAGCACTGCGTTTACAGTTTGTTGCCAGAAAAAATCGATATGATGCAGCTTTAAGTGTGAAAAAGAAAACCTACAGCTTTTGACTTCTGACATGCCACATTGTCTCTTGGTAATCAATATATAGTAGAGGAATTTTCCAGTATAATGCTTTTAGTCTGTGAAGTAAATCAACTTTTTTTCCCCCTAACACACAACTGAAGTTCCACATGTGCTCGTTTTATCACGGAATTACTGAATCTCATCTTTTCCTGTCACTGCGCCCACAGTGTGTACAGTGGATCGATGATGCCAAGCTGAACCAGCTACGGAGGGAAGGGATCCGATACGCCCGTATCCAGCTCTACCACAATGACATCTACTTCATCCCCAGAGGAGTTGTCCACCAGTTCAAGACTGTGTCGGCTGTCTGCAGTCTGGCCTGGCATATCCGACTCAAACAGTATCACCAACACGAAGAGAAGGAGGAGGAAGAGGAGGAGGAGGAGGAGGAAGAGGAAGAGGTGAAGGAAGAGGAGAAGTGCGCACAAGCAGTCACACTTCCTATCAAGGAGGAGGAGGAAGACGAGGAGGTAGAAGGGAAGGAGTGTGACCGTGCTACACAGAAAGTGACGAAGCCAGAGGAGGAGGACACTGAGGGAATGGAGGCGCCGTTCCCACAAACTCTGACACAGATTTTCAAGGAGGAAGAGCAAGAGAACAGAGCTGAGATGAAGGAGTCATCAACGACACAGTCTGTAACTTTTGTCAAGAGGGAGACAGACGAAGGTGTGCTCACTCATACACTAAAGGAGCCTAAAGCTGAGGAAGATGAGAAAGAGGAAGGTAAGGGAGGGGGAGATAGAGGCGCAGACACATACCAGACTCAGCAGAAAGGCCAAGAGGAAGGTGGAGTGGACAGTGCATCTTTAAAGTCGCTACAGCAAATTAAGAAGGAGAATGATGTGGAGGAAGAGCGGCAGCAAAAGACAACTCTGCCAGGTCAAGGTCTGAAAGAGAAAACTAAAGATAGTATAACGACCACTTACAACACATCACCAATCAAAAAGGATAAGGACAAAGGAAAAAGAGAGAAAGATGAGAAGGAAAGGGCTAAGGAGAAGAAGGACAAGGATAGGAGTAAAGAGAAGGAGAGGGATAAAAAGGAAAGGGGAAAAGACAAGGATAGAGAGAAGGACAGGATGAGAGAGCAGGAAAAGGTTAAGGCGGAGGGAGGAAGAGAGGGTAGTGCATCGATGCAGCCTTTGCCACAGATAAGGAAAAAAGAGGACGAGGAGCGGACAAGAGAGGGCAGCAAAGCCTCTCAAACTTCCCTGCCCGCTCAGAGAGACGAGAAGTGGGCCAAGGAGTGGGACTCAAAGACACAACCCCACATCAAGAGAGAGAAGGAGCACGATAAAGACAGGGGAGGCACACAAGCAGCGTCTCACCCGCGGCCAGACAAAGAGGAGGCTCGAGACGCCTGTTCACATAAACACAAGTCTTCGCATGGGAAGAAGGAGAAGAGCGGGCACAGGGAGGGCAAGGAGAGCAACCCGGCAAGTACGCAAGGAGTGCAGGCAAAGACAGGGAGAGAGGACGGGAAAACGAGCACTCCCAAACCTGCGAACATTCAGGCTAAGAAGGAAGGAAAGAAGGAAAAAGACGTCGGCATTAAGGACGAGAGGAAGAAGTCGTCATCTGGTCCCACGCCACCAGAACATAAACAACCACGGACACTCATCACCTTTGACCTCTTTAAGCCGATGGAGGCTCACCAAACTCTCGCTCTTTCCTTCACAGACAGTAGACCTAAGACCCACCATCACAGTGACTCTCGAGGCTCTTCGTCTAAGCCTGGATCTGACAGTCGGACAGTTGTGCCCTCTAAAGGACCAAAAGTAAAAGACTCGGTGCAGGGAAAACCTGCCACACCCCTACAGGACACTCGGCCACAGCAGCACTCGTTAAAACAGCCCCTGAAAACACACATGCCCCAAACACAGAAAGACTTCTTAATATGAATGTCTTGATGTCTAGTCGTCTTCTTTTTTTTTTTTTTTTTTTTTTTACTGTACAACTTACGCCAAGGCTTTGTTAAAATATTTGAAAATGCATCCTTCCTTCAGACATTAACTGGTCTAATTTGTAAACAACGAGCAGGTGCATTCCATTCATTTGCTGACACAGCCGTATTATGCCAGTGAGGCAGTGAGGATGCACTCTCCAAGTGTTTTAACAGGGCCTAAGAATGTAAGCTAAGTAGCTCACTTCACGTTTGTTAGCGAATGTATGTAGGCTCTTTACAAAATGTTATGTGACCCGTGTGTCAGTGCCTGTGCACTACTTAGCTTCGCTCTTAAAGCACCTATTTTAGGTACTGGACTAGCCAATCTGAAAACAACCATCCTTACTCCCTGCTGTAAGAATCACCTGCGTTCACTGTTTGGAACATGTCAGCAAGTCACAGAGCTCCTGCTGAAATCCTCTCTTGGCCATGTTGCTTTAGTCGATGGAGTTTGTTTGTTTCTAACACTCCAAAAATCGGAGCAAGCAGTTGTTTTCAGACTGGACTTTGTTTGACTCACACAGGGCTGTAAATGATACTGTATGTACCAAAACTGTACAGTATAGATGTTATTAGCACCAATGTGAGAAAATGTATACAGAAATTGCATATATTTTTTGTAAGACAAGTTTTATTTTCCATAGAACTTATTTATATCATTTACTGTCTGTTTTTATTTGAAACCAATGTATGTGAAAATTTTGTTGTAAATACATTTTATTTCCTAAGATAAGACTTGGTAGTGTGATTTATACTCTGATCAGAACCTCTCAATAAATGGTTCAAAATATTGACTTAGTCGATGTTAATGTCTCTCCTGCATTTCATGTTTTATTAAGGTTTCAGTATTCGTCTTTTTAGCTCCTGTAGAGAGCTTGGCTCTACAGATGACGGATGTTGGTCCAACACTGAATACTACTGGATGGACTGCCATGAAACTTGGTGCCACTCAGTCCAAACTGTCCACTTCTTCATCCCTTCAATCCATGACAGGATATCTGTAATATCTGTGATGCTAAAATAAAATAGGCTGCTAAAAGGCCTATTAAGCAGCACAGTGAAAACAGGTTGCACTTAATGTAGGTCACTTTGGACAAAAATGTCTGCCAATTTAAAGTACTATGACTGACAAAGGATGAAGTGCAGCTCAAGCTTGACATGGTGAGGCACGACAAAGTGACAGTTTACACTGATGACAGCTGAGTCTGACAGTGTTGAGCTGTGCCTGAAAAGGTGAATTGAGATGTCCTGAAACAGCCAGTACACAGGATAAACCCAGCTGATCGAGGGAACGGCATGGCCTTTCATCCAATCCAAAAACTACAATGTTTTCCATGAAAATATAAAGGACTTTTTTTAATCCATACAGTCAAGAGAAAGTTCTGAATTTACATTCAAATGGTGTCAGTGGCAGAGGGACGTCCCTGGAGGGTTACTGACAAATTTGAGATTTCCTACTGCTTTACAGAAATGCTCAAATAGTGATATACTTTGCAACAGTGAATCCACAAACAGGTTATATGGCTCAGTGGCACACAGTGCATGCTAGTGCAGACCAGGTAATTTCATCCTGTCAACACACCGCTAGTGTCAGTGTTACATGGACACCACATTCGAGAGTGTTGCATTGGTGTGTACATATGTGTGCTCTCTCCCTAAAAAGTTAAGAGGTGAATTGTAGACCAACATTTAGTGTAGTAAAGAACTGGTGTATGGATCACAAGTCACAATTTCTTTTTCGCTGTTGCCTAAAGACAAGTCAGAAGGCAGTGATGGGAATGCCAGAGCAATGTAAATTCTCCCTTCCTCTCATATTTAAAAACTGTAAACCACCCCGTGTAGAACTCATTGGAGCCTGTTTAGGTGGCAACCTGCTGTAGCTTATGCAAAGTGTAGCAGAAAAAGTGAATATCATGATTACCTTGACAAAGAAACAGTGTTTAATGTGGATCAGTCATGTCTGGCTGATCCACAATCTGCTTAATAAGGTCAGTGTTGGCTCTGACACCAATCCAGGGGATTGGATTGGTGCACCCATAGCTAGAGAAGCTTGAGTGCAGAAGGTTTTAGTCCCCTGTATAATAGTACTGCAGAGTTCAGTACCTCCAGTTCAGTCCCTCCTGTAGTGGAAAACACTGTGTCCCAGCTCCACCAGTGCCCCACTCAACAGCACCCACAAAGGGACACACACTACGCTGACCCACATGTCAGTGAGTTTCTCCAGGCGGGAGCACAGAGTCAGGCAGAAGGCCAGCTTCAGCAGCAGGGCTGTCAGGTACCACAGCCTCCTCTTCAGGCTCTGCTCGCCGTCCCTGGGGTCAAAGTCTGGCTTGCAGCGCCCTGCCATCTTCACTATCAGCATAAGGATGAGGATGGTGTCAAAGGTCCAGACAGGGAGGAAGATGAGGAACCAGTTCCAGTGGATCTTGGAGTCCAGCTTGAGGACCAGCATGATGAGGAAGATCAGGGCAAAGATCCAAGAGAGGAGCACTCGCTGAGCCAGGGACATCTTCATCTACAGAGGACTGGCACAGAGCCAGTGTCATCCACACCCAGAGAGAGGACTGAGGAGCACAACCAAGGTGACACACACACACACACACACAATCTGAAAACACACCACAATACAACTCAGCAGGCTTCCTCTCTGATGGATGTGATGCTCCATTAATGAGCACATGACAGATAATAAGAGTCAGCTCTGGTCGTACATCAAGACTCTCACCACTAGTGTTTAGGCTTTTCATAAATTTCGTCAATGAGTCCTCTCACTTCCACTTAGCATTAGAGCAAACCTAAAGCTACTGCCTGTTAGCAAGCTACAGCTAACTTATGAAACCAAAGTAAAAACATTGTTCAGAGATGCCTTACCTCGTTCACCAGGAGAGTCAGTCTGTTTGCTTAAAACCGAAGTTTGAAAGACCAAATCTACACCAACAAGGCCAGTGTCAACACATCTAAACAAAGATTTAGTTTCTTACAGCGAGGAGTAGGGGATACACTGTAGTTAGCTTTAGCTGCGGTAAAGGCAAGGCTTCCGGTCGGTATTTTCGAAACAAAAGCATGTTCTTTTTAATCGACGGTTGGAATTTATTTTGATAGATAACAGCAAGGGCTCCAGTTTACAAATAATATAAACTTGGTGGTTAGCCTAATATTGTTATATTTAATTATAAAATGTGAAACATTCCTGTCTATGGTGTCTGGTAATAATTTCCTGAGGTGAGGTGGGATTGGGATGTATACTGGGGGAATCTGGACTCTTAAGTAGTATTGACACACATGGCAATATCAATCAGGGCAAATACTCTATTACCAATAAACCAGGTATTTACAATAGAAAGAGATAACCAATGTTTTTAAACATTACTCCAATTTATTCATTTATTTATTTATTTTACTGGGCTAGTATAACAAATTAATACAAAGTACAACTCCGCAGACATCATAGATTGTCAAAAAAAGTAAAGTACAAAACGCTTGAGGTAAAACATCATTTGAAAAAGATTCAGTTAAAAAGCCCTTATTAAAATCTCAATTAATTTCAAGGTAAAAGCTCACTTTACACTAATTAGCTGTCCTAAAAACCAACTATGCACTTTTATATACAAGGTAGTGGTGGTGCAAAATACAGTGTGTGAGACAACATTCAGTGAAAATATTCATGTCAAATGTAAACAATAAACATCGGCATTATTCCTCAAAGTCCTGCTGTACAAAGCTAATGCAGAAAAGCAAATGCTTTCACACTGATGCTCTAAGGAGAGAATTCTGCATTAGACTTCTACGAGCGCAGCTGACAATAAAAACAATTCAACAGTCCACATTTTCATCATGACATGTCGTGCAAAAGTGAGAGCATTACTGTGTTAATGCTAACTGGCAGGCAAGAGAGCATAAACAGAATGTAAAACCCTTATGAAGTTAAAAATATGCTAATACAAAATAAACCCATAAATTAACCCATGATGATTATGTAAAATTTCAGACATTTTTGTTTAAATGGCGGCTGTAACAGCCATCTCCTCAGAAGAGGTAAGGTACTGCTGTTGTGTGAAAACCTTGTAACTCAAATTCTGGTAGTTTATTTCAGGGGTCTTCAACGTTTTTCAGGCCAAGGACCCAGAATCTAATCTATTCTTACCAACCAAAAATTTCATGACCCCCCCTGCAGTACCTCCGCGGACCCCCTAGGGGTCACGGACCCCCTGTTGAAGACCTCAGGTTTATGTGATTTTAACTTCAGTTTGAACGATTATGTGCCCCTCTATAGGTTGCAGGATAAGGCTAGTGATATTTTATATTTTTGTTATTGTCAGCAAATCCCATGAAAAAAACAAAACCACAAACACATTAGTGTCACACTGCTGATCCAGCCTATTTGTGGCTTTCAGCCCCCAGCCCATTTGTTTCTGTGGAAGATCTAACTCTTTAAAAACAGGTCACAAATCTGTAGTTCGGTTTTTTTAAGGCTAAATAAGTTACTAAAAGTGCTGACAGTTTGTACCAAGCATAACTCAAACAAGAATAAATATTGCGTTTGTTAGCAACTATTTCCAGATGCAGATTAATACACATTTTGCACGTGAGTGAGTATTTATGGCAGCAGGAGGGTATACGTGGCATTGACTCAAAACAAACTCTAGTGCCCACGTTAATGTAGGAGCATGTCAGCCAGTGTAATGATGTGACTCATTAATGTGTTTTTAAATCATTTTATGTATTTGTTAAACAAGAGTGTTTTTGCATGGTTTTTAAAAGGTCGACATTTTAGAGTTACAAGGTTTTCACTCACCAGTGAAAGCACTTGGAATCGTCATGGAAACTCATCATACTACAGAAAGAAAGGAAGATGGTACCCATTTAATGAAATGTAATTTTATGATTACTTTGATCTTTGTCCCAGATTATTGACGTACACACTGGAGGGGGGAGCGTTCCGAAAGGCAACTACAGCTACACAGTGCTCTGTCTGCTCTCGCGGCTGTACCCCATAGCCTCGGATGAGTGAGAAGGGAAATCAATAAATATCCCATCTGAGTCTGAGTCCGCAGACTCTAGCACTTGTCCAATTATGGTTTCAGGGCTGGATGATTCACTGGGTGGCGTGGAGGATGCACCCTTACTGAGATCAGTCATTGTTGTTGTGGCCTCAGTGCCGTGGAGAGCTCCTGAGGAATGTAGAGGAAGGATGGAGGGCGACGAAAGAGGCAGGTCCATGGCACTGGCTCCTGCTTGTACAATACCTGTGAACGACAGGGTGCTGGATTATTGTGGATGATTAGATTATGATTTTTTGTTTCTTTCTTTGCTTTTTTTTAATAATAACGAACCAACCACATCTTAATTTTTGCCATACCATTGAACTGAGAGCCCACACACAGCCTGTTGGAGGAGGCGCCAGACAGTTCAGATCCTGGGGCCAGGTCAGCGTAGGCCAGTCCTTGTTCCTCCAAGCATGATATAATCTCGCAGGCCGAGTGCCGTCTAATTCCTCCACTGCCAACAGAGCTGGCATCTGGGTCATACTCGGCCACTGGGGTCAGCAGCAGAGGGATGTTGTAGCTCTTCGATCGTACCACAGGGTTTTTAGATGGTTGATCTGTGGATTTGGGCCAGCCCCACGGTAAACGCTTGTCTGAAAGACGAGAGGAAGAGAAGACAAAGTTCTGATTGAGAAATGTTTCTTCTCAGACACAAACAACATTACTACTCTGCTTTTGGGTTTATGCACATTAAGCCTCACCCAGAACACAGCAATGGGCCTCAGCACCATCTCCAGAGTAAAGGCCGTGGGTGCCCAGGTATGGTGAGACCACCTTCTGAACCAGAGACTCCAGCCTCAGGTAGTCCTCATTCACACCACGTGGCTCATGTACCCCCTATAAACACAGACAGACATCTTAGTGGGAACTAAAGCTGTTACTTAGTGCTCAAGAAAAAGAGCAATTATTATTTTCATATTTAGAATAAGTTAGTTATAAAATAAAAATACCAAACATTTAATGGTTGCAGCTTCTCAAATGTAAATAACTTGTTTTTATGATTGTAGATCTGACAATATACAATAATCAACAACAATAGTAGGAATAGGAATAAACAACAATAAAATGTCACTGCGGGCTCAGAATCAGAATCACAATCAGCGACCTTTGATGTGTTATTGACTAAAAGTTTTTTTTTTTACTCTCATAAATGGGTTTTATTTATTTCATTCACTTATGTATTTCTGTGGCACTCAATGCACCTTGATACACAAAAACCAAAATATTTTTTATCAGCATTTCTAAGGGTATTTTTTGCAATTCTGTCTAATGTGTGTATATCCATGTCTGGATACAAGATACTACATTTGAGCAGGACCGAAGATGCAAAACAGCAGGTGTTTATCATCTGTGATGGTGGCTTACCCTTCTGTACTTTGAAGCAGTCACAAATTAACATGTGCAAAGCTTGAAAACATGATTGAGTGCTAATTTGCCTTATTAAGAACAGAAAATAAAATTTTTCCTTCGTGCCTGCAGGCCCACCTGTAGAATAAGCAGCATCTGTGTAACAGAGGGGGGCACACGGGCCCGAGGTCGAGACAGTGCGTCTTCTAACTTTACACTCAGGACTATGGTGTTCCTGAAGTGAAGCAGAGCTAGCTGTCGGACAGAGGGCTCCTTACCCTGCAGACGGAAAAGAGCAGAACTGTTTGAAATTTATCCTTCGGGCAGCAAACACAAAAACAAGCAAACTCCTCAGAAGGTTATGTACCTGAACCGGATGAAAGATGGCCTGCAGCATCGAGAGAACATCGCAGAAGAAGAAGTCCCACGTCTCCGCCAGAGAGTCGAGCAACTTCTGACCTGCACCAATCACACAAGAACAAGCCAAGATGTCCAAGCCAAGCTGAGTAAAGCTTAACTCAGTTGAACCACACACTATGATATATTTTCACACTACGTATTATTGCAGTCATACCTTCGTAGAACCTTATTTTGTCCCGAAGGATGACCATGCCTTTTGTCAGCAGCTGGTTCTGTGAAAAGAAGACAGTAATTATGAACATCTGAGGTACTGTCACTGCAGAACTTCATGTGTCTGATCCTATTTCATTTAATACCAGAGACGTGTTACCTGAAGGTATTCTGTGAAGAAGGATCCCAGCTCAGTCTTCAACAGATGTCTGAGAAAACAAATATGTGACATCTACTTAACTTCAAAAGTCAAAATGAACATGAATAAACATATAATGGACATATAATGGAGTTAAATCATTGTCAGTAACGTGTCTGTGTGTTTATGATCTGTTTATTACTCAAGTAAGCAGAACCACAGAGTGGAAACCAATCTACTAAACACCCTGTTTTCCTGCATTATAATGCAGAGTTTCCTGTGTAGTTAAAGAAATGTGTGTGTAAACCTCCTTGTGGCTTTTCTGTACATGGAAATGTGTTTACTGGGCTATAATGGAGGCTGATGTGATAGGAGGGACGGGTCTGGTTTGGTAAGATAATGAGATATCTGGCAGGACCACATGACTCCCCAGGCCCACATACTACAGTACATACACACAAACAACCTCATTCACAAGAAAACATCCAGTGAGCGTACACAGGACAGACAGTAATTATACTAATTATAGAACAAAATGACATCGACAGTCTAAAATAAGGTACGTTTTCCCTGTGCTGTAATTGTGTGCGGCTGTTTCTGTGAATAAACTCACCGGACACCTTCATTGAGGACGTAGAGTTCATTATCTGCCAAACCTTTCTTCTGGAAGACTGCTATGACAGCGTTGTGGATGCTGCAACAGAAGATACACACATAAAACCGGTCCACACTGCCGTCCCAAATGTATTTAATCACCACATTTTATGCACGTTTTTGCATTTGGTGTACCTGTTCCAGGTGGCGTTGGCTCCTGCCCTCTTCTGCTTCTCCCCTCTGTCCTCTGGTGAACTTTTCTCACTTTTCCCCAGCTCGCTGAGGCTGGGGGAGCTCATCAACTTCAGCCGGTGCAGAGTCCTCATGAGGGAGATATAAAGGAAGTGGAGAGAAATAAAGAGTGTGCACTAAGTACTGGACAGGAGAGAAAAGAAGGTCAGGCGATGAGCTGACACACAGAGACACAGAAGAAGAAACACAAGGAGATAGCTGGAGGGGAGAGGAGAACATAAGCAGTGCGACTCTGAGAGAGAGACAGACTATGCAGACGGAAAAAGCACAATGACAATACAAAGAGCGGCCGGCGACAGAGGAGAAGAGAAGTAGGACAGGATGATGCATGGTGAGAGAGGGGCAGCACGTCAAGAGCAGGATGGGTGGAGCCAAGCCGTGAGGTGGGCCACAGTGTCACCGCACTGCCCGAGAAGAAAACAATAGCACATGCACTGATGGGGGCATACTCTTCCTCCCTCTCTGCCTCTCTGTCAGTACAATACAGCCATTGATGCAAACAAATATTTATGCAGAGCACAGATGCCAGAGGAACTGCAGGGTAAGCAGAGTGAAGCAATTGGGACTTTGTCACTGTACGCAGGGGAGGGGAGGTGGAGGAGGAAGTTGTCCGGCTTATTAACAACAACAAAAACAGGGATAGGAAGCTGTGACACAATACAGGACAGAAGGTTGTCTTGCTCTTCCTGCTCTCTCTTCAACACAGCTGGTGCAGAACAAAAAAATAAATAAAAAGTAGTACAATACATGAGACAAGAGCCTGACTGATACTGGATTTTTGCGTTGCTCTGTCCAACGTTATCAAAAACCACAATATCAACACCTCTTAAAACTGACTAGTTGTTATTCCTTGGTTGTTTAATCCACCCAAAAACTAATTCTTGTCATCACTGTGAGGCTGCCAATCAACCAGCTGACACTCCAGGAAGTCACTGCACCCAGCTAAGAAGTGAGCAAGAACAAAGCCCCCATAAAACAAATATTTTTTTTATTTTGGTTTTTGTTCAAATTAAACAAATAAGATTTAATATATTTATAAGTGAGCTTCAGTTTTACTTGTAGGTGTTTTTTTTTTTGTTGCCTAGCTAGCTGCCTCCCCCCTGTTTCCAGTCTTTATGCTAAGCTAATCAACTGTTGTCTCTAGCTTCATATTAGCATACAGATGTGAGAGCGGCATCAATTTTCTCGTCTAATTCTTGGCAAGACAGGCGAATTTCTCAAACTATTCCTTTATAAAATCTGATGAAAATATATTATTGCATTATAATATACATGTTTTAATACATTTTAATTTTTTTTTTAATGTATTGAGCTGGCCAACATATTTCCTGACAGGATACATATGCAATCAGCTAATGTCATCCATATACTGGGACCTTTGCTTTATCTTTTGGTCTAGCTCTATATGAGATATCCTCTACTCTGAGACATGTGATTCTCACAGGTGTGATCATAGTTTTTTAAGTGCGAATTTCTCACGGATTAATTAAAAAAAAAAAAAAAAAAACTAATAAAAAAACTAATACATCCTGAATTGAATTGAGTGTAAAAGAAAACACTGTTTACATATATGCAAGAGGGACTGGTGAAAACTCACACTCTGAAGAAAAATATGGAATGATGAGTTCAAACCTACGCAGTCCAGAAACTCTCTGCTGACAGCATGGCAGTCAAACGAACAGACCCCCCCGTTCAACACCCACGTACACACAAGCACAAAAAAACAAAAACAAAACAAATACATAGAAAGCAAGTGTACAGACTGATGAGATGTACACACATAAGAAAATGAGTCCATCAAACATCCCCCCAGGAGATCATTATCATTAGGTCAACATGTGTTGGAGGTAAAGCTCTGACGGTTAATGAAATCTTCTGGGACAAGAAATGGTGGGATTTTTTATGAATGCTAATGAATAGTTCATGCATTTCCCAGGATGCTGTATGTTGTGAAATGTTAATCCCAGGAACTGAGCCTTACCTCCTGATTGGATGCTCACTGCTGCTGTCCATGTCCGGGCTCGGGGGAGGGGCAGAGAAGGTGCTGAAGTTGAGGGACAAGGGTCGGGGGGAGGGCCGGGAGACATGTCTCCGTCGCAGTCCATCAAGCATCTGAACATATAAGGAGGGATATGATAGAGAAATGGTTATTGATGTTTGCGTAAGCGTAGAAATGTCAACAAAGGCAAAGAGAGCCTACAGGAGAGATCACATTTTTTCATGGAAGCGTGAGACATCAGAGAAAAATGTCCAAGGCCCTGAAACAGTCATGATCCTCCTGCTACCCTTTTACTTTGAGACAGCGAATGATTTGAGGACCACTAACACAGACTAACACAATCATTTAAAGTAAAACCTTACAGTCACAGGGGCACAGGAGAAAATCAAGCCACACATTTGTGATCTCAAAGGAGTTTTTGTGTGAAATCCGGAGGCTGCTTTCTGTTTCCTTATTCTGCCAGTGACTGTTATTTCAACATGTAAGAGTGTTTTGCAATCAGAGCTCAACCTACGCTCCAACCTTACCACAATCACACACACATTACATCAGGGGAGGAAGAAAAAAAAGAGAGAAATGCATGTGTGTGCATGTACAGTATGAGAGTGTGTGTGACTGGATTATTCTCGTAAAAGCCACGTAGCCACAGTCCTCTCTCTTGGAGTATGACATTACAGTATTATAGTCTATTTGGGTGTCTCCCCACAGAAACATACTGTACATAGTGAAGCACCATCCCCTGGTCAGAGAGGAGAACAACAGTCTGGGCTGTCACTCTTCAGACAAAGACACAACACAAGCCCCCTCCTCTGCCACCATGAATCCATGTGATAAATGGGTGTTTTCTGAAGCACTGGCCTGCAGTTTTATTAGAGTAAGATCACATCTCAGTCAGAGACACAGACCCAGACTACACACTGTGTACCCAACATGCCATGCCACGCCAGTCTGGGCATTTCAGCTTTTGTTCACCCCTCCTCCTTGTCTTTTAGGGGCGACTACAATCATATCGATACCACTTTCAATTTCTATTATTATATTCTATTTCTATTGCTTTCCTGACTGATATCCCAGTGTGCTGTCCCCGACCTGTTTATTCGACATAATATAAGCAATCAATCGGCCAGACACGCAATCAACAGTCCACGTTTATCCTACAGGGAGGAATGCACAGCCAGTCATGCGTACGTGGAGGTTTTGCTGTTTTTTTTTTTTTGTTTTGTTTTTTTACCTGTGTGGACGAGAGGGTGAGGCAAAGTGTCACTGTAAACAACGTGTCTGTCGTATGAATACACACAGTCTGGCGCAGACGATTCATTAAGCCCACCTATGGATAAAAACTGTACCATAATGGCTACAAAGTTACCGTATGTCATGCGCCTCTGCCCGCCCACTGTAGCCTCCACTCACCGTTGCTTATCCTGTCGTGTTGTTCCTGGTGGGATGAAACGCGGTCATGTAGTACTGACGGGATATGTTTACTGCCCGGGCTCATTAGCTGGACTGCTCCACGCCAGTCTACGCACCCACACGGGCATCAGGGTGCAGGCGGATGAAGGGTCCGACCTGCGGCGCTGGTGGAGGGGGACTCATTCATGAAGCATGCACCGCCGCTCGCTCACTCGCTCACTCGTCCACTCGTCCGCTCGCTCGCTCGCTCTCTGGCTCGCCCCCGCTTTGTTTTGACGAGATGCAAAGCGAACCTGGACGCGGACGCGAGCAAGCACGTGGACGCGCATTGAGGTTTTAGCCGTATGCAAACGAGGGGAGTCACTGAGATTCAAGAGAGAAAAAAATATATAAGAGCGGGAGTTTGTCCAGATGTGGACATGTTTGGACATTTTTTTCTTTGTTCCTCAAGCATTCAAAATCAGACTCATGTAGGAGACATTAACATAGAGGCACATAGAGGCTCATAACCCCTAACACACAAACATCTTCTGGACCAAACAAAGCAAGAGATCTACTGTATTCGCACCATAGCACAGTAGTACAGCAGGTGTGCAGACACTGGTACTGAGGCCTGCATGTGCCATGTTGCTTTGGCCAGTATGGATAATCAGAACAGGAGGCAGTAAAACGCATAGTATCCAGCACTGACCCCAATCTATACAGTTTAACACACTGGGGGTCTTGCCATCTGTTAATGCAGGCACGAGTCTTTTGTAGATAATCCTCCATTTTCACGGGTCGTGATGTAAATTTGATTTTTTTTTTTTTTTTTTATTAAAAAGAATTATCCGAAACAACTCGAGCATGCAGACAATCTCTGCTGCATTCTCAAAATATAAGGATATTATTTTCTGTTCAGATAATTAATTGCACAATTTATTCAAAGTGAAAAAAATGTGAAAAGACCAGGGAGGCTTACAGTGGATGTTAACCATAAAAATTCAAATGAACGTAATGTATTTTTTAATTCTTTTAAAATATGATTTGATTTTATTTCATTTAATTTCATAGAATAAATTAAAATACAATCTTAACCCATCTCCTGGACTGCAAAACACTGAAAAAACACGATCTGTGATCGATGTGGTTGAAGATTGTGCTTGATCTCGAAGAATTAAGAGATAACCACTCTGTATAAAACATGGACGTAGCACCCGTGACGTCACCCATTGGTTTCGGGGAGTCGTTTTGTGACCAAACCATGGGCATTTGAGCTGCGCCATCTTGGATTTTAGTGGGAGTGTACTTTCCATATTTGGCGAAGAGGCGGTTACTCTACGGCTCAGCCAGGGTCAGCCGGCCTAGAACCCGTCCACTTAGCTCGGAGCAACCGAGCTAGCCTAGGGCTAATCAGCTAGGCTAACAAGCTAAGCGGCAGCTACACGCAGCTACATCCACCACACGACAGTCCCCGAGTCCAACCCGACTAGCTCGACCTCGTACAACCGCGACACACAGCATACACAGAGATCATAATGTTGCTGCTGTGTTTTAAACGTGACTGTTTCAGATAGAGAAGTTTTAGGTGGAGCTGCAGGGTTTGGTGGAGTTGTGGGGGGAAATTTATTTCTAGCCTATTATTTAACTGTGAAACAATCATTATTATTTCATAAAATATATTGAAACGTTAAAACCATTATTATTGTCATTATTATTAATGTTAACAATAAAAATAATGATAATAATAATAGTATATTAAAATGTTTAATATTTAACATTTACCGGCTTTCACCGCTGCCTCCACCCACCATCGACTTACAGTTACAGCAGCACACAAACAGCAGCAGCTTACTGACGGAGCTGCTCTGTCCATGCAATGTCGGACTTTTTACACAAAAAAATGAGACGAAATAAAACTGTAGCCTAGTATTCCCGCAATAAACGGACTCTGAGAGCACGGAACACACCGCAAAAGCGTTCCTAACATTAGCTGCTCCGGTCCTCTATCTGTATAAGCAGCGACCATAAATCGGCAATTAAGTCATAAACCAGCGGCAAAATATGCTAATACATGCTAATTGGTGCAAACATCCAGGTAAAATAGTGAGAAATTTACTTACCGAAAAAACTGCAACGCAGACTTCTTCGACTGTTTGTTAGTACAGTCTACACTACAACAAGCCATTTTGTCGCAAAAACCTATCCGAACATTGGCAAACAAACACGGACACTGCAGGCCCAGTGAACCGCTGGAGGTAGCCGGAGGCCTCTGGATGTAGCCGCCTAGCCCAGCCGATGCTTTAGCAAAGAGCTAACTGCCAGTGCACGTATGTGGGGCTGTCACTCAACGTAACCACGCTCTAATTTATGTAAGAATTTTAAGCCTAAATAACACTAAAACGGTTGTGGTACAACCCCCACCACCCCCACCTCCCAGTGTTCACGGAGGTGGAAACTATCAGTAGAGACCAAAAACAAAAAATGTATCAGGCAGTAAATATGTTTTTTTAGGCTGTACTGTTGGCTATTTTAACATGGGGGTCAATGGAGAATTGCTCACTTCTGGGGCCAGCCCCCAGCCGCAGCCGAGGAACTGCAGCTTGTTGAAGTGATCCTCACTGCTGAAACCGACAACTCCCCCCTTGGAGATAACAGTCATATCAACAAAGCTGAATCAGAGCGACTCGTTTATAACGTAAAGATTCGCACAGTCTCTCACATGTCTTAAAACCACATGTAACCACAGTCTCTGGTAAAAAAACAAAAACAAAAACAAAACAAACAAAAACAAAACAACAAAAACAACGTGTACGGATACGTACAGTATTTTCCGACAGGCTCTGAAGGCAGCACAGGCTCCTCCTCCGGTAGTCGGAGCGGGAAGTTCAGATGATCGGCTGAGATGCTGCAAATGTCCCGGTGCTTCGGTTGCTTAATTCAAGACAAACTTTAACTCTGAGGAATTTTAACCGGTGAATTTGTATTGATATGCATATGAGCTAATTTACAGCAGCACTGAGTCATGGCTAATGTGGTATTAGCAAGCTAAGTGAAGCCAATGTTTATTAGTCAGTTTGGTAAAGTTAGCTTCACTTTATGTTAGCTTACTTAACGAGCAGGCTACAAGTATGAATGGTTACAGTGCGATTTGGTGGGTTAGAGCAGCTGACACTAGCTGTTATTTAGCTACATTAACTACTACCTGTTTATTTCAGAGACCACAGCAGAGCTCTGCAACCATGTCCGGCAGCAATGAGGACAGGAGCACCTCTGCAACCAAGAGCTTCGGACAGGTAAAACATCATGCTGCTGACTGCTTTAAATCTTAGAATAAAACTCCTCTGACAGACTCACCCATTCAAATGAGACTCAGGTAGGCAGAATAAATTGATTAGCTAAGTAAAGTACACGGCTTGGTTTTAGGGTTAGAATCAGGTTTAGGCTTGGGTTAGGCATTTAGCTCAGAACATTAAGGTTAGGGGTAAGGAATGCATTATGTCAATGAGTGTCCTCACAAAATTATAAGTACAAGTATATATGTATAATGTGTGTGTCCAAAAATCAAAAAATGACAAGAAGTGTACTGAGTTAAAAGATTAAAGAATAAATAAATATGTAAGTGTGTAATAATAAGTGTAGAATTTTCCTTCTTTCTTTAGTGTCCTTTTTTTGTGTGTTTCTAACTGTAAGCGTATTGTTTTGACAGTGTACCTACACAGCTGAGGAGTACCAGGCGGTGCACAATGCTCTGCGCCAGAGGCTGGGACCAGAATACATCAGTACCAGAATGGCTGGAGGAGGACAGAGGGCAAGTCTTTGTTTTTCACTCTGTCGGTCTCTGACTGTGTTTTTCTCTCCGGCTCTGAAGCAAATTTACATGTTTTAAGTGAATTGTAGAAATGTTACAAACACTTAAAGGGGGTTAATGTGAATTAATATGATCCAAAGTCAAAAGAAAAATCAGGCAGGAATGAAAACTTTGTTATGATATGGAGTAGCTGAGTCACAGCCAAGTGAAATCACTTGGCTGTGACTCAGCTAGCACCACTGTCTCTCTGGTTTCTACAGGTGTGCTACATTGAAGGGCACCGCGTCATCAGCCTGGCCAATGAGATGTTTGGATACAACGGATGGTCTCACTCCATCTCTCAGCAGAATGTTGGTACGACTCATGGAGCTTCTTGTCGTCAGATGATCCTGTTTTAACGCCAAACCACTGCTATGCAGCTAACAGGCTCAGTGTTTGTGCTTTACAGACTTTGTAGACCTCATCAATGGAAAGTTTTATGTCGGAGTCAGCGCGTTTGTCAGAGTGCAGCTGAAGGTTAGATGATGGCGAGTTTTCTTGATTCTGATTCCAGCAACATTTTCACACAGTTTCAATCTCATCAGAATTAATTTCACCAGAAATCTTCTATAGCCTTACCCCCTCATCACCCTCATACTTTTCCTCCAGGATGGGTCGTTTCATGAGGATGTAGGCTATGGAGTCAGCGAGGGACTGAAGTCTAAAGCTCTGTCACTGGAAAAGGCGAGAAAGGAAGCTGTCACTGATGGCATGAAGAGAGCACTGAAGTACTGGGATTTGCATGTTTATACTTCTTATCTTATTGTATGAAGAGAAAATCATTTAAATAATTTTTCTAAAATATATGTGTTGTCTTGTTGAGATGCTTCGGTAATGCCCTTGGAAACTGCATCCTGGATAAAGAATACCTCTTAGCCATAAACAAGATCCCCAAACAGGTCAGATACAGTATAAAAACTTTCAGTGTTTTTATTTTCATTCATTAAACCAATGGATGCTGAATCTTATAACTTCTCTTCGACACAAAGCCTCCTCCTCCTCTCAATCCGGCCCAGACCAAGCGCTCTGAGGGGGAACCCTCTGTAGAGAAGGCCCGGTTCTCCAGTCTTGTCCAAGAGGAAAAGCTTGCACCTGTGGTGGGTCCTGCCAGGATGCCGCTGGAGCCCAGAATCCTTGACCAGAACCAGAACTGTTCAGAAGTTCACACTCCTAATGCTGGCTCTGCTCCCGACAGGACGAGTGAGAACATCTGCTCCAGGTAAACTGCACCAGGTTTAACCTCTGATTTTAATTCTGCTTAATGCCTCCTCATTTAGACTCCACCTTCGATTTCAATTCTCCCCATCCTTTCCACAGATCTGCCATGGACTCAGCGGAAGCTGTTGGGTCTGAATTGCACACAGACCCCAAGCAGCTCAGGAAGCTCCGGCAACAGCAGCTGCAACAGAAGTTCAGGAGAGAGATGGAGGCCAAGAAGCTCCAGCAGCAGAAACAGGATCAAGCCAAGTCTGAAGACAAAGACGTCGCTATTGGGCAAAGATCCAGTGGAGGTGAGGGTTTCACGTGTACAGTAATCCAGAATGATTTCATTCTGTTTAAAGCAGCGGTCTCGTACTCAAATAACATTTTACTGGACAGGTTTTTTTTCTGCCATGGAATTACAGCTGGAATATTGCAGATTCGTTTTTTTCTTCGTCATACCTACACTAAAACTATTTGGGCTTGTATGCTTGGACTCAGTGGCTTTTTACTCTCAGACATTAGAGAAATTCCACACATTTAACTCCACAAAAATAATAATTTTCTTATGCTCTCTGGAAATTACCTTTGCACCGGTTTCTAAAACTTATATTAAAATTGGAAAAAAATTAAAATTTATTTGCAACCAGATGCAACACTAAATTTAAAACATTCAGTTTTAAATTCAACACTGAATTTATAACATTAAGTGTTGCATCTCCGCCATTGATGTTTTTATGAAGATGTTTCTCTTTGCCAGATCATGAACGTGTACCTGCCTTGAGTGACAGCACTGCAGCGGGACACACAAAGCCCAGCAGTAGGGACGAGTACTTAGCAGGTGCTGTAAGCCACCACCAGAGGACTCAACACTCTTAAGACAGTGCGGTGAGGAAACCCGCCTCTGTTCAGCCTTTACCAGGCGGCCTTGGTTCACTTCTGGTTTGCCTTCCTCTGCAGATGATCCTGAGATCTGGGATTTTACTCTGGATGGGATTGAGGAGCTTGATGTCCCCACAGGCGAGCCGCTGTCCAGAGGGCTCAGGCCCAGCACGCCCAGGAGTCACCAGATGCAGACGCGCAGTCAGACCCCCCAGAGACCCCCCAGAAGACCTCCAGACGAGGCCCCATCGTACAGCAGAGGACAGGACAGGACTCAATACAGACCTCAACACCAGAACCAGTATCAGATGAGACCAGGTGAAGTGTCATGGGCAGAGTCACTCATTTATTAGTGAACTGTTTTTATGACCTGTGATTTATTTCTACTTCTTCAATCTTACAGGCGAAGCCTTCAGTCCATACAGACAAGGACAGCACATGAAGAAACGCAGACTGGACACTTAAGATTTTTGTCCTCAACACGTTCTAGAATCCAGCCACATAATCTTTGCATTTATATTTATTTTTAGTGTATTTGTTATTAATGGATTGCTGCTACATCCAATATTTGGAGAAATGTTACCTGGGTTTGTGAAAATTATTATTGTTATTAATTATATTATTATTATTATCATTATTATTAATATTTTGTGTTAGAAGTATTTAGGATTTGAAACCCAGTTTTCAGGGCCTTTAAATAAAATTTGATAACCTCTTTTTTTAAAAAACTATTAATATGGGACAGTAGAAAAAAACAACCCAGTTTATCCATGATAAGTGTTCAATTAGTAACAAACCCAAAAAGAAGCACAGTCTGGTCATAACATTTTTTAATTACACCAATAAACACGAAAGTGCTTTAATTGATATTTTTATTTGTTTTTACATTTTGTACAACGTGAAAAACACAAAACAGACAGAATCACAGAAAGTCTGTACGGAGGGATCAGAAATAAAGAGTCCAACAGATATTACTGCGTGTCAGTAGCCTCAAACAGTACTGTATTGAGGTCTGTGATAAGTACTGATAATACCATAGTAGCACATGGACCAAAGCTTTGCTGTGAGCTTGTGCTGTACAGTGGCCAGTTGTCATTTGTAAGATTAAACACCAGTGAAGCCGGCATGCAGAAACCATATGCTGATAGTCTGATATTGAAGTTGTGTCTGTGATATTGGTGAATGGCAATTAAACATCAACACTTTGTGATGACTCTCAGAAAGGCAAATAACAATAATAATAAAAAAAAAATCACTAATATTCCAATATCAAAAACACTGAAGTCAGTAACAACCCTCATCAGCATGCAAATGTTTCCATTACCCCTCAGACCTTATAAAACTTTAAACATTGCATATTCTGCATTGCAGTAACTTATTTTTTCTCTAGAGAAGTTTAACTATTCATTCAATCTACAAGCAGGCAAAAGAGTCACAATGACAGCATGGCACTCGTGTGAGGTGGTGAGACAAAAGTTGAGCATGCACGAGAGCGTGACAACTTTTTGAACCTTGATACAACTCACTCGCTGCCTGGACAAGTGCTTCTATGAAACGGTTTAATGATAAATCCACAAAAACATGTCAGTCTAAACCATGTACGCATGAGCCAAATATAAATACACAGCTGATTACACAACCAACACAAATGTAACTGTAGAGAGAAAAGAAACTGTTTCCACATTACTCAGTGTGCTCTTTGTTCTGCAGTCCTGTGTGTGGTGTCTGGTCCAGCGGTTCAGACCGTTACGTCCTCCAAGTTGGCCGTGTCGGGTTGTGTTTACATCGTGTATGGGTTAAGTGGTTTTCTGCAGTACAGTCACAGCTACAGGACTAGATGAAACTGGAACTTGTCATTAGTGAGGATGCAAGGCACTAAAGTGTTCCTCATGTTTACAGGTTAGAGTGCGTGTGCATGTAGAGTGGGTCACCACAAGCATACTCTAGTGACTGAGCGTTACGTGAAAGCGTTTACCTCACATTAACGTATATACAATAAAATAGAAAAGGGGGGGGGGGCAGGGCAGTCATAGATAGAAGAGCTTAATAAACCACAGGATTACTCCTGCGTGGTGAGTAGGATACCAACAACAACAACAACCCTGCAATTGCACTTTTTATATTCCTTTAACTACATGTTGTTTAACAACCTTTAATAATAATTACAGTGAAACAACATCAAAATCTGATGGCTGAATACAGGTCCATAAAGAACATTTTGTTTGTTTTTATTAAATAACGCATACAAAAACAGACCACAGAGAGAGAACCCCAGACACTTGTGATTTGAGAGGTGACGGCTAAATGTTATGAGCGGAGATATTTTAATGTGACATGACTTTGCTAACAGCCTGTTCATGAGCTGTGCACTATCTGTGTAAACAACTGGGAGAAGTGGGGACTCTGTGTTCCCTCAGAGTCTGAAACCAAACACTATCCTAATAAACAAAAACTGTTTAATTTTGTATGATATGAGAAGCAGACTTTGAACTGCTCGTCTCTCATTGCTAAGCACTAGGTGAAGTGGTTTCATGTGTCAACTTAGGATTCTTAACAAGATTTCATTCTTGTGCTTAAACAAAACAAAAACAAAAATAACAAAAATAATTTATCACCCTGCAAACACTCTCTACCCAGATTGTGAACTACAGCAGCATCACCTCCTTCAGTTTCAAACTCCGAATGGTGGTCAACACCAGGACAATGCTTTTTTATGTGGCAGATCCACTGGCTTACATGTCAGATGTGAAGAATAAATCAGTATGATAATAAATCTATATGGTAGAAACTCAAATCACAATGACACTAGACTCTCACGGGGACATAAATATGCTAAACATGGAATCATAATCCAGTGAAGAAATATCTATGTACAAAGTCAATGTTTAAATGTTTGGGGATTAAGGCCACAGTTACAAGGGACAGTTTTATCTACTCTTTGCCGTTATTGCATTTTACTTCATAGGTAGCCACAGGGATGTATTCATACTCCAACCCTACCCATTACACTCCAGCCTAACTTGCCATGTCTTTCTTCTCACTCCACCAGTCACACTTTACTGCTCCACCTGGGACAAACTAACTGTCCCTCGCTCTTATCTTCCACTTTCTGTACACTTACATTCTCCCCTCACTCTCTGAGACAAAATAACCTACCATCCCAAATCACTCAACCATGTCAATGTTTAGTCGGGTGTGTGTGTGTGAACACACGTGTCTGTTGTGGTGTATTAGTTCCACTGTTTTCAGTGCCAGTTTGGCTTAAATTCAGGACCAGTAAGGATGTCAACCAGAATCCCTCCTACCTTCTCCTCTTCAAAGGAATCACAACATTACAACGTCTGCTTTCACAGGACATCTTTGGCAGCTGTTGGTTATGCCTTTGGGTCGTTACATCACAAGACACAACCAACCCATTCGTCACAGCTCAATTCCACAGCTAATGGCAGGCTAAGTGTGAGACTCTTGTGCTGTGGGTGTGTATTGCACTCTCCCTCCAATTGCCAGACAGATTTCGTTCTGCCTGAGAGGACACAGGTCAACTCATAACACAAAATGATACAAGTTAAAATAAAAATAAAAAGCACAATACCCAGCCAGCTAACCAGCAAACTGCAAAGAGAGCTAGTGGTTCTCGATCAACGACTGTCTGCCCTCTCTGCCCTACATGGACCTGCTGTCTCAACCTGGACCGGGGCTCTGACTCCGCTACGTAGGCCTCAGGTTGGACCCTCCAGGGTTGACTGATTTCTGGGGGGCTGGCGTGGTTCCCATGTGGTAGCCTTGGTGCATGGACACTGGGGCTGTCGTAGGCGGCTGGTACTGTGCTAGCGGCTGTGCAGGGTTAAGCATGCTGACCTGGCATGTGCCTGTGGGTCCTGCCCACTGAGGAGTGCTGTATGGGGCCGAGGCATATCCGTACCCCTGAGCAACTGGGCCCAGAGAGCCTTTACGGGGCCCCAAAGCGACAGAAGGATTGGCTGGGTTGGGAAGGTGAGTGGTGGTGGTGGATGTGGCGTTGGGAGGCGTGGGAAGTGTTGGGCAAAGGTAGCCTGGAGCTGAAAATTTACGGCCCATGTTGGCTGGAGGGATCATCTGTTATAGAGAAAAAAAAATCCTATAGCTGAATGTGCAGCATTATTACAAACAGTAAGTGGTTAATAAAAACTCAAGTGTCATATGTGATCATATGATCATAAAGTACTACAATGACAAGATCATTTTTATTAAAAGAAAGTAGTGAACACTTACATCATGTCCCAGTACTGCCTGTGCTCCAGTTTTAGGACCTCTCTTGCAGTGGGAGAGGCTGATGGCGTCTCTGGCCCAGTTATCCACCAGTTGGTGCAGGTCATCAGTGAAGGTGCCCTTGCCCTTCTGGGTGTGAGAGGCAGAAGGAGCGGGTCCAGTTGCTTGGGTCAGGGAAGTAGGATGGTTCTGGCAGTGGCCTGAACCGTTTGTGGAGCTGGTCCCGCTAGATCCTGGGAATCAAGAAGAGAGGTTGAGGTGTGAGTGAGGAAATTAATTTAGGAAACCAATTCAAGCAAGTCATTGTGACAAGATTCAGTGCTTACACATACCTGTGGAGCAACTGCTGAGGATGGGCATGGATGGAGAGGATCGGAGCTGCTGTGTGGATGACTTGCCAACTGTTTGAGACGACTCTGTTGCTGTTTCTGAGGCCTCTGATGCAGAGGGTGAACTTTGCTTCGGAGGGGACTCTGAACTGTGGAGGCTCTGAACTGAGGCCGGAGATCCTGAACACATGAGCCCAGCACAGAAGGAGTGTCATATTTAAACATGAACATGGTATTTTAGCAGCTTAGCTATTTGGTAAAGCACGAATATAGAACACAAACTGCAGTACTAACCTCAGCAATGAAATTAAACTCGTCGAACAACAGCCAATTCAGTGTCCTTACCTGAGTGGATGGGACTGGGTTGTCCACTACTGCGAGCAGATTTGTGGCTTTTGCTTTTCAGCCTACGTCGACCTCCAGCCATGGCCACAGCAGGGGATAAGACAGAAGGAGGAGGATGTTTGCCCATGCTCGTGAACAGAGCCTCAATCTCCTCTTTCTGACGAGTATGCAAGGCCTGAATCTCCATCATGTGTCTGTGAGTGGGAGAAGAAAGGCAGAAAAACAGTCAAATTACTTCTACTGAGCAGTGAAATAACATTCATTCAGATAAATGTGGGTGGTGTAAAACGGGATTGTAAATACGTGACATACTTTTCTCTCAAACGGCTAATTTCCTTCTGTAAAGCCTCGTCCTCAGTCTCCGAGTCGTCATCATTGTCACTGCTGTAATGGGCGTGTGCATTATGCGGGTCAGATGTTGAAGATGAGGGCCCGTTCTGCATACTGGAGCCGTGTGATGGACTGGAACCTGCTGCAGGAACTGGGGTCACTGAGGGAAATTAAACAAGGTCAAATGATATAAAAATGTACTCTTCACATCTGTGTTCTGTGTACCGGATACAGAAAATCTTTGTTTCATGCAAATTTACTGACCAAATCCAGGGATTATCTTCTGATATGATTAAAACAAAATTGATTTTTAAGCTCAGTAGCTCCATATGTCTAATGAAATTGCAAATGCTATCAAAGCTCTGCAGCCTCTGCCAACAGTATATATTTAAAAATAATGAATGAGGCAGAGGTGAAGATGCCTCCACACAGAGTCCATGACTTTCCACAAAGACACCCAAGAGCGCTTTAACCTGCTTTAAAAGGCTGGCTGTGATAAAATGATCTTCCATTTTTCTAGACACTTATTTTATGCTTCATTTAGCCTTAGCTTAGTTCAGCTACAGTGATAGCTGTGAATTAAAGGGTAAGATAGTGTAAAGCATCAGTTTTATATGGTACTCAGCATAGTGCACTATGCAGTAGGACCCTGTGTAATGTATTAGTCCAGTGAAAAGGCTTTACACGAGTTTTTCAAAGCTAGTCTCTGTTACTAAGCTTTTAAGAATTTGCTGTGAACCTGGTGCGCACCTGTGACTGAAAATCGTCCCACTTTAGAGCCAGTGGTGGGTCCAGATGTGGCACTGCTGCTCGTGGACACTTGGAAGCGGCCAATAGTGGTGAGCTGACTGGCAGGAGCAGCAGACAGAGATGGGGCTCCATTTACAGCGTCAGTTTCATAGACTCCTTTGGACAGAGGCGATGACCGGTGGAGGGTATTTTCTGGACTTGAGGGGGAGGAGGAGGAAGAGGAAGAAGAAGAAGAGGAGGAGGAGGAGGAGGAGGAGGTGGTAGAGGACGGTGTGAGCAAAGAAGAGGAAACAATGCTGGAGGGATCTGGAACGCTGCTGGACACACCATCAGTGGCAACAGATACCTGAGAAAGAGGAAGGAGGCAATTTTAATGAACTGAGCCTGTGGTTTAACCGGTTCAGACCAAATTAACCACAATAATTTTAAGTGGAGTCTAAAACTTACTTGGAAACGTCCCAGAGTGAACCCTGCCGCTGGAGGCTGGACTCTGTTACCTCCCTGAACAGTCTCTGGGCTCAGAGCTCTTCTCAACTGTGCATCCAAATTACCCAGGGGTTGCTGTGGCTGCTGAGTCACACAAACAGGAAATAAAACAAACAATTTAAGTAGAACACTTAGAACCTACAGAAGTAATTACAGCGTCAGTTTCATTGTAATTGGGCAGCAGGGACAATGTAGATCTTACCTGATTTGGTCCAGGAAATGGAGGTACAAGGTCAGAGGGAGGTGTAGCAGCTTGATCAAAACCAGTAGGTAGGGTCTAAAAAGTATAACAAACAAGGAATTCAAAACATTAATTACTACAATAACCTGCATTTAGGATTTAATATTGGTTGCTGCAGTTTTTACTGACCTGTGCCCTGGGCTTTGTTGGAGGGGTATGGGGATGTCCAGCTGGGGTAATAATCTGTCCCGGGGTGGCTGTGGGGCCCAAGACACTTTGTACCCCAGAGGTGAGGGGAAGGTTAGAGGGGGGCACCAGGACAGCTCCAGGTGGAGGGGAAGAAGTCCCTGTCGGAGGAGAGGAGGTCCCTGCGTTTTGACTGGGATCCACTGACGTTGAGGAGGCAGTGCTCTGGTCTTTAAAGAGTGACCGTAGCTTCTTATCCAGGGTTTGGATGTCATCTCTACCAGCGGTCTTCGACTGGACGTCAGCCCCCTCCGACTCTACCGGCTGTGACTGGACCTGGCTCTGACTGGTTGATGAGGTGGGAGGTGGGAGCTGAGCAGAAATGGGAACGGGCTGACACTGGGAGGTTGTGTGCTGTGGTGCATGGATAGACGAATTCATAGGCTGAGAAGATGTAACACCACTATTAAAAGGCTGCTGCTCTGAAGCAGGGACGGTACCAGTACTACTAGATGCAACAACAGCAACAGAAGAGACAGAGACAGAAGTACTGCTCTGCTGAGGCCCAGGTACTGCAGGGACGGAGGTCTGCACTGATGGGGGAGAAACGGCAGCTGGTGGAAGCTGTGAGGGGGGTGTTTCATGGGAAGACTGAGAAGGTGGACTGGGATCACTGCTGACAGGAGCGGGAGTTTGGGACTGAGTAGATATAGGTGGAGGGGAAATCCTCCCAGTTGAGGGAGGTGGCAAGGATGTTGCAGTAGATGGAAGAGATTCTGGAGGAGGCATCATATTGTTAGAGTTTGGGACAGGTCCAGCCTCAATGGACGGCACAGTGCCTGGCTCTTGATCAGCAACAGGGAGATCAAGGGTGCTGCATCTCTCTACACGAGCCTCCTTCATCTTGCTGAAAGCCTGCTGGAGGGTCCCAGATGGAGCGGAGAGAGAAAGGCCCAATGTCATAGAGGGGGCTAGAAAAAAAGTGAAAAAAGGAATTAATTATATGAAAATTACATCAATGGACGTTGACAAATGTAGAGAAGTATGTGAAAACTGCTTATGACCAGACAAAAACAAACTTACCGGGGGCAGGTTCATCTCCAAAGGAGGTATTAGCAGAAGAAGGTCCAAAGAACTGCTCTTTAAGACGAGACTCTGGCACTGGGCTGACGATGAACCTTCGTCCTGCTGAATGCACCACCTGGGCTGTTGTACTGGGGGAAATACCTGAGAGAAAGGTTAAAAAAAAAAAAAAAAGTTTAGATATGAGGCGGGAGGGGGACTTCATAAAAAACCAATAGCTGGACATTAAACACTGTATATGTGACTGAAGTCTGTTAACCTGGCAGCATTGGAACAGACAGCTCAGGCTGTTGTTGGAGGTCACTCATCTGCAAAGAGACAAAATGTAGGTGGTGAAGCCTTCAGGTTCAGCAGGTGTGGATCAAAATTGTCATAATGGGCATCTGGATAAAAAGATGATATAAACTAAAGAAATACCTGTGGAAAGCCTTCCTTCATCCCCTCTCCTTTCTCATCAGCCATTTCTATGACTTCACGGATCTGCTCGATGAAGGACTCCCTCTCACTCTCCAAGATGAACTCACTCTCAACCTGAAACCCAAAGGAAAGAAGTTGAACTACTGTAACTACAACTATGTTCCACAGAATGATTTCATATGTTTGATGGTCATTGTCATTGGTTGAGGCAGAATATAGTAAAGGAAACAGAGAAACAATTAGTTTTTAGTTGTATGTGCCTTCTGATCTTGTTTTTTGTTCTGTTATGGTGGATTGTCATTGTCAGTTGCCATTTCAGTGGGATTTTGTGAATGATAGCCATGCAAAGCTATTTACACTATAACTATAGTCTTTATAGTTATAGACTATAGTTATAGTGTAATAGTTATAGTGTACATAGCTTGTAAATAGCTTGAATAACTATATTCTGTGTATTATACGTGCATATAGAGATCATATTCATTATAAGAAGTTACCATTAGACAGTTGAAATTTTCTAAATGTTTAACAAAAACTAGAGAACCACTACTACCATGATCTGTGCAATCTCCTCTGGATTATCACCATCAAGGTCAAATCTGAAGGTCACCATCTTCCTGTTGTGTGTTTCCAGCTGGCACTCGGCTACTCTGTCACCCACATTAGAAATCTGCAAAACATTCATTTAGGTTAAAACTGTTTGGTCACAAAGAGCTTTGGAAACAATATGAATGAGCTCATCATTGCAGATCCGTACGCTGAGAACATTTAGCTTGGCCTTTGCGGTCTTGTCATGGCGGGAACGGCTGCGCACGGATCGCCTTTGGTGACGCTTCAGTGAGCGCCCCTCATGGCGACCTCCTGATGTAGAACTCCCATCATTGCCGTCACTAAGACCTGAAGCTGCATCTGACAGGCAGCTGTAAGAGACATGAATCCATGAGAGAGAGATCGGGCAAGTTGTGTGGTGCTGATGAAACCTAATTTTTTAAAGAAATAACTTCCTTCTCACCCTTCAACAGATTGTGGAACCAAAGCTGGCTGCTCCACTGATGTGGACTGAGGACCACTCACAGGGGTCTGAAACAAAGATAAAATCCAGAAATCAAGCACCTTGTGTAAAAAGCAAATCTCAAAATTGACAATACTTTCGTTTGTCCATTACTATTTTGAAATTATTTAGGGATTAGCACCCTGAACAAATGATTGTTTACATACCATTCATATGATATTTAGGCATTTAATTTTATTTTGGTGATTTATGCTGTAACTATTTACAGCAAATGAAAGGATTTAAACCAGACCATCCACCAGGTGGAGCTGTTTAACCTTGTGAAATATGCTGAATATGGGTACAGCAAGAGACGCCATTATTCACCTCTCAGGCATGGCGTAAATATTGCTGTGCAATGGAGTTTTGATTTCATTTCCCTAAGTGTACCCATTTTTTCCCCTCTGCTGTGTTTATGTGAATATACGTTATGTTTACATAGGCTCCTGCTGTTCTATCAAGTTCCAGTTCCAGCTTTGTTGGTAGTTACTCTACTGTGATTTCTTTAACTGTGATAAAGTCTCTTTAATTTATTACAAGCACACACCTTATATCCACTGGTGTACTGTTTTCACAGAGGAATTTAAGCTCCAAGTATAACCCTTAAGCTGTTGAGCAGCCAGTAGATATGAAATTCGATAAATTGTCTAATGGTCAAAGTGAGCTTGTACTGCCCTCCTTATGTTACTCATATGTTTATTGATGCTTAATATTTACATAATGGTCTTTTTTTTAATGTTTTATTTTTTTGAAGGGTGAATGTACACATATTTCAGGGAAGAGAAACTGCATAAGGAAGTGTGAACCACATGCTTCACACCTGACCCACATACACCCACACACACAAATCTGTTGTGCTCTGTAGAGTACCTGCAGAAGAGAGAGGCATGACGCCTGATAGAGGAAGAATAGATGCTCTGCGTTGAGTGGAGGAGACAGGATAGGAGGGCTTGGATCATTGGCCCAAGACTAAGAGTCATGCAGGAATAAGCAGCATGCAGAGAGGCGAGGGTGGAAGAAACAAGGGGACAGCCACGGTAATGAGAGTTATGTGTTCAGAGAAAAGAGAAAAAAAGATTTAGAAAAAAAACGCAAAAATAAAAATGGACAGCATGAAATTCATACTGTAGTATGGTCATGCGGCAGTGGAATTAATGAGTTCAACAGAAATATATGTCACAGTTGGTGTTTCAAAGCAAGATCTAAGACATTTTCATGTCAGGTGTTAGGAGGAGAGGTGTGTGTGTCACCTGTAGCTGCTGAACTCCAGTCGGTGCCTGTGGTACAGTGGAGCTCTGAAGAGTAGAGCTGCTCTCTGGCTGCTGCTGCTGCTGCTGGGGGGCAGACGACTGAGACGATGGGGGTATCACCACTTGCTGGGTGGGAATCTAAAAGAACAGGATAAAGATGGAGTGGAAGATACAAGAATAAAATTAGAGAGGTAAGATGTTAAGACATGATAAGGAATTGGCACACATTCACTGTGACATTAAGGCTACTTCCTGAAAATCTAGATTCTTTCTATTTTTTTTTAAAACCTTGGCTCTATTACACAGCCACATGCACTTACCTGTTGGAAAACATAGCTGCATAAATCAGACCATTTATTTGACAGAGTGGGGTGTTAAGGTATTGATCAGTGAAAACTGAAACGTGCAAGGTTTTAAAAAACTGGATCCAACAGTTTTGTCTGAAAAACATAAATTCCTTTTTTTAAACCCCACCACAACTAAAAATTTATCATCCATCTGTGAAAACTGACCACAAAGGCTGAGTCTGCCATGCAGACCAACAGAGAGATTAAGCTCATTTTGTTTCCGAGAACATGTTATCTGAAAGGCTGTGGGTATATTTAAAAGCGGTAACAGGAAAATGGGACATTTTATCTACCTGAGGGGGGAGCGATGGTTGGTAGTAAACTCCGTACTATAAGAAACAAAACATAACACAGGGTGAGAGTAGGAAACTTTAGAATGGAAAAAAAAGTAAACTAGGGAAAAACCCAGGGATTCAGAATGCTCAGCTACTTTCAATGCAGCTGCCTGAAGCAGAGAAGGTAGGCTTTAAAGCTTACTTTAACACCCTCTGAAAATCATATTTTTGCTGACCTAGAGTGGTTGAAGTTCACATTTGCTGTGGATATATAGAAGTCTACTCAAGGTGTGTTCAGTACACCCTGACATTATTGCTTACTGTGTTGTTACATGCATCAGATTTGAAATTTTTAATTTGAGGTCAGTGAAACAGTGCTTTTGAGTTGGTGTTAAGTTGTGCTTTAAAGGCCATTAAGACATGCAGGACAACTTATACCTGTGGAGGTGCCACTGGACCAGACTGGCTTGTGGGTGCAACAGGAACAGCTTCAGGCTGGACACCTTGCATCTGGGGCTGAACCTTGTGCACCAGAGAGAGAAAACAGCAGCATATGTGGTGAAAAGAAGGCAAAGAAGAAAGTAAACTGACAGAAAATTAAATGCAATGAATATATACTTAACTCTGAGGAACACATGACAAGGGGAAAAGCATCTCATTCTCTTCAAATCAGGCTTATGTCTTATTTTCAACATGACTCACCACAGGCAGCTGCTGCTGTTGCATTTGGTCATTTTGTGTCTGCGGGCATGACACCTGGGGCTGAAGGTGCTGACTGGGAGGGGAGCTGTAAGATACTCCTGGCTGAGGAGGCTGGGCCTCAGGAAGGATGGAGGAACCAGGTAGTCTGTCTCCCATGTGACTGGCTGTAAGAGGGGAATATTAGGTTAATTTATGAAAGGACCCAATGCACTCCCCTTCAAAATTTGAACTACTTTATGATCATATAATGGGCTGTAGGTGTATTTGACCATTATCAACCTTCATACACACCTCCTCCAGTGTGCTGTAGATGTTGGTCAGTCTCAGGCTCCTCTGACTCTGGCTGGATGGTGGCCACACTTTGACCCTGAACTGGAACTGGGACTTGCCCAGCTGACTGAGGAACATAAGGGACCCCCTGTACCACCCCAGTCAGTTGGGTTGATTGAGCAGTGTTGTAGTTAGTACTATGAAGGCTCTGCTGAGAAGCAGGTTGGACAGACATTTGTGTGCTGTGTTGGTTTGGTTGTGGAGGAACATAAGAAGCAGGCTGTGGCACTGGCTGGGACTGAGGCAACTCTGTACTAGATTGTTGGCCTGGTTGCTGCACTGGCAGTAATTGACTCTGCAGTTCTTCTTCCAGCCTTCTCTTTTCTTGATCTTCTCTGACCTTCAAGACAATCAGCACCAAATGTATTAAAATCTCTAAAAGAGACCATTAATAAGCAACATGTGAACCCCACAGCACAATTACATACATCCAATGACTGAGTATTCAGATAAAAGCACTTAAGCAACTTAAAAAAATAAATAAGATGCACTACGGTCAGTCTGGACACACCTGCTGCCGCTGTGCTCTCTTGCGACTGATTAGAGACACCCTGTCTTTTATGGCCTTTGCAATGGTCTTGTGGTCACCCTCACACACATAGCCAGACTCAACCTACAGCACAAAGACATAATGTAGAATTCAGCCATGAGCGTTTCAAAGATAGCAATGAAAACACTTTTATCAATCTTGACTGTATTAATGAGATGTTGACTTATTTCTTTTCACGACATTAAAAGACCAATTCACCATTTCCTGAGCGACATCCTCTGGAACGTCTTTGTTGAGGTCAAAAGAAAACTCAATAGCTTCGTTGTCTTTGTACTTCCCCTTGAGTCTCTTTATATCCTCAATTCTCAGCCACAGCTTAATCGCCTCCATCTCTCCATCATCCTCTTCTGCCAACTCCACACGCACCCCTGTGTCCTCCTGGAAGAAGGCATGGTTCAGAAGGTCCTTGATGGAGTACCTAAAAAAAGGAGAGAAATCAGTGAGCAAATGTTTCCTGGAGACCTTGATTACCCTTAACTTGTTAATTGTGCTCGTTTTAAGTTCCAGACCTCTCATCCTTGTTCTGCCGAATACATCCCTCAATGATCTCCTTCACCTCGGGAATGGCCACCTTGTCGAAGCTGCCAGGTTTCACTCCCTACGGGAAACACAGAACCCTCAATGAGAATGGTTCTCCATCTCATCTGACCTTATTTTGGATACTACCCCATAATCTTGTTGTCTTTCTCAGCTCAGAGACTCTACATTAGAACCACAAAAATATCTGCCGTATTGCAGATGACTGAAACAACTGCAAACATAAACTAACTTTGTCTTTCAACTTTGTTTTGGAATGTGTCTAAAAAGTCACACTATGAAGTGGAGAGGGGGCTGCCGCTAAGAAACATGATCTCCACACAAATCCATTCAAATAATGTTAAAAAAAAATGGTATGGATTCTGCCTGGTGGCATTTAAACATGATGTGCAAATAGATGCAGGTAACGTGCAAATATCTGGATGTAAAATGCCAAGTGATGGGAAAAGGAGCGAATAAGCCAGTGGAGGACAGCTGATAAGAGGTGATGGACTGAGCCAACAGCAACAGGAAGCTGCCTGGTGCTACAGGAAAATTAATGATGATGAAAGGATGAGAGCTGAACAGCTGAGCTGAAATAACAACGTAGGAAGAACAACAGTCCGTCTCCCCAAGGAATACTACTGCAAAACTGAGGATGTCACGCTATCTAAATGTAGGCTCCACAACACAATAGTACTTTGTTTCTCAACTGAAGTAACTATGTTTGG